>NW_020175393.1:3006050-3122755 GCF_003031525.2 Neophocaena asiaeorientalis asiaeorientalis | reverse complement strand
GAGGTGCTGTTCTGTGCTGCTGGTGAAATAACACAAACTGCCTCACAGGAAGAGGAAGAGGGACAGACACGGAGATGCGGAGAGAGAAAGGGAGGGCGAGAGAGGAAGGAAGAAAAAGAACAAAGAAATGAGAGAAGACAGAGGAGCTGAGAAGGGAGGGAGCCGGGAAAGGGAGAGGGAGGTGGGCCGACTGTGTGTGATTCCCCCTCGGCCACCAGGCCCAGTGCTCAGCGGCTGGTCGACAGAGAAGCCCTCAGTACATGTCCTTGTAGATCTCCTGGAGCAGGGGGTGCAGCGAGGTCTCGGTCTCTGTCTTCTTGATCCGCTGCATCATCTGGGCGTGCTCGGTGACCAGCTGCCGCAGGTCAGCCATCTTCTGCAGCAGCTTGGGGAAGAGGTACTGGGCGTCAGGGTGGTTGGCCTGCAGGTGGAACTCGAGGGCGCGCAGGATGGTGTCCTGGATGGCCTCCACCTGTGACACGTTCATGAGGCCTGGCCGATCTATGGGGACAGAGGGCAGAGGTGTGGGAGGCAGCAGGCACACAGGGGGTCTCAGAAGGGCAGGGCAGCTCCCCTAACCCCACCGGTGTGGGCAACTTGGCCCTGGGAAAAGTGGGCCTCCCTGCCTGGACTCAAACCTCTTCTCTACCGCAGACTAGCAATGAGGCTACGGGCAGGTCACTCAGCCTCTCTGGACCTCAGTTTCCTCATCTGCAAAACGGGGATAACAGAAGTGCCTCTGGCATAGAGTCGTTATGAGGATTAAAGAGTTATAATCTAGGAAAAGGAACTGGAACAGTGCCTGGCATGAAGCAAGCTCTATGCCACTGTCAGCGTGAGTCTTACTATATTTATTGTGTTGGAATTTGGAAAATGCAGGTAAAACACAGAAAATTTCTCCATTATCAGAAATAACCCCCATCAACATGTTGGTATGTTTCCTTTCAGTCTTTTTTCTACCTCATCTCCATCTATACTAGATGGAGCTGGTCCTGCACACACAGTTAGTGCCTTACATGTTCCACTGCCATCATCACATGGACCCTTCCTCCTGCTGTCAGAGCTTAGGCTCGGCCCCTGCAGTGAGGGCCCAGCCCCCAGGAGGGCTGGCTGTGCGGGGCTGACCCACTGCCCCTCCCTCACTTACCTCCGCACAGAATGATAGCCGCGATGAAGAGAGCCAGGTCACTGTCATCAAGTTCCAGGGCATTGAACTTGACAGCAAACTCGAACTTGGGCTCGATGATGTCACTGAAGGGCTTTCGGAGGCTGCGCAGGAACTCACGGGTGACAAAACCAGTGCCGTTAGCCACCAGAAGCCCGTCCTTATTGACGATGGAGGCCAGCATGGCAAAGATGGCCTCGTGCACACCATACTTGAGAAGGGTCACCTGGTCGTTGAGGAAGAGGTCGCTGAAGCTGGGGATGCTCTTGGCGAACTCGGTGAGCTCACGCACGGTCTCCACCGTGGTGCACTGGCAGCGGTAGAAGACGTGCACGCTGATCTCCTTGTAGGGGGGCAGACCGTTCACCAGCTGCTTCCACACCAGGCCCTTCTCTGCCTGCCACAATGTCTCGATGTCGTGGATCACAAAGGGCTGAAAACCAGGCCCCGTTAGAGGCCAGGCCTCGGGGGACCCCCGCCCATGTGTGCCCCGTACCCCTTGCCTGTACCACGAAGTGAGGGGAGGGAGGAGGCCTGGTTCTCCCAGGAGTCAGGCAGGTGGCAGCAGGGCCCAGAGCCCGGGATGCTGCCAGGCTGAGCAGTGACACTCACCGCCGTGTGGCTGGCCTTGCCGGTGAGGATGCCACGGGCCTTCTTTTTGGTCATGTTGAAGTTTTTCAGGTAGGCACTGTAGATGTGCTTGGAGAAGGCCCTCAGGTCAGCCACCTGGGGGTTGTGTTGACTCCCCTCGTTTGCCGTCAGCCCTGCCACCAGTTTCCTCTTCTCAGCCTCTGGCATCCGGCCAAAGCGGATGGCTGCACGGGGAAGGGGGACAGTCATGGAGGAGCCTGGGCAGGGGCCAGCACCTCTAAGGTACACAAGCCGAAGACAGAGACACAGTTTTTGAGCACAAGGCCCTAAGAAGCTCTAGAGCCAGCAAGTTGGAATGTTGGGGAACCCCTCCAGAATATAAGCTCCGGAGGGGCAGGGCTTCTGTCTATCTTGTTCACAGAGCCCAGCAGGCTCTGTCTCCCGGGAGTGCCGGTCTCCAGCAAACTCCAGCCTGGCTCCTGGCAGCTGACACACGTGGTCACTCACTGGCTCCTGCCTGCCCTCAACAACCAAGAAAACCTGAGGGGATCCTGGGCCTTGGCAGTGGCTTTTCACACCCTGTCAGGTCATCCAAGACAGGCTCAAGGTTCCGGGAGTGGTGTTTCCAACACTACTGGAGTTAGGGTCAATTCCCAGGTCGCTTCTGGGCCAGAGAGGGTGAGGCTCAGGTGCAGACAGGTGGCAACTGGCCCTGGCCTGGGAAGCATGGCAGGTCCTGGGCAGTCTGGGAAGGCAGGCCTCAGCAAGGGCAAAGCTGACCCGCGTACTGACTGTGTGCTGGGCGCTGCTCTGAGGGCACCCCCTTTCTGTTCCTGGGCTCTCGGAAACCTGGCTTCAGGTTGGCTCACCGTTGTGCGACATGCCCAGTGCCAGGCATTTCTGGAAGCGGCAGTACTGGCACTTGTTGCGGTTCTTCTTCTGGATCTTGCAGATCCGCTCACACTTCTCGTATTCCAGCTTCATGCGGATTGTTCGACGGAAGAAGCCCTGAGGGACAGGGGACAGGTAAGGAAGAGAAAAGCCACGAGGAAGGGAGAAAGGGTAAAACCCTGCCTGCTGGGTTGTGCCAGGGGGCTTGGTTACGCATCAAGATGTAACAATTCCTGAATTTTGGAAGTAATGGGGGGGAAATATTATTGGAGGAGAAAGGGAGAAAGAAAGTAAACAACTCTAAAACTTTTGAAAATAACTGAATTAATATAGCATATTTATTTTAAGTGCTTCTTTGTTAGTTTGGTGACACAAAACTGTACTGTGGATAACTTGATTTATTCGTAAACGCAACCTGGTTCTGCATCTTTTCTAGGTAGTCGTTTAATAAAATAATACGTGAAATTTTGATGGGTGTGCAGTTAGGAGGAAGAATCCAAAAGCAAAACCAGAAAAAGAAATATAACGTTTCCTTTTTTATCAAAGAGCCCCCTCGGGCTTTGAGGCGCAGGAAACCCTGACCTTGGGAAGATGGCTCAAGCCCAAGACCCTCATCCTGTCCTACCTGTCTTCTCATGTCAGGTCCCCAGGGGGCGCCAGCAGCCCAGAGAGCCCAGGTGAGTGACTGGGTCGGCACCAACGGTACGCAGCGGGGCAGGCCCAGCGAGGGAACCCCTCCTCTACAACAGGACCCAGAGCTAAGCCTGGAACGGGCCCAAGGGCCTGGCTGCCTCCCAGGCAGGAATTCCACAGTGGGTATGGTCAGGACCTTGCCCGGCAGCAGGGAAAGCCTTCCTGGCAGGTCAACTCACCATGTGATCACAGCCCCGATGGGCAGCCACCCCTCCACTGCCCGTACCTTGCACCCCTCGCACGCGTGAACACCGTAGTGGAAGCCTGATGCCTTGTCCCCGCACACCCGGCACTCCATGTTGAGGCTGCCACACGAGGTCCCATCGCAGCCCATCTGCAGCTGGTCCAGCAGCGAGGGTGGAGAGCAGCTCCGGGAGAGGTCTGCAGACACACAACACAGGGAGAGGTCGGCAGACACACAACACAGGGGCAGCTTTGTGTTCTGCCAGGCCTGGGGGCCTGGGGAGGTGACCAGAGCCCACAGGGCAGCCCAGGTGGCAGCGCGGGAATCACAGTCTTGGCTCAGCCACTTAAGGGCTATGTGACCTCTGGGAGTCAACCTTTCTGAGGATCAGCCTCTACATCTAGAATGTGGGGTCAATGACAGCTTCTCTGGGTGGAGGACGAAAGTGTCCAAAGCATTTCCCCCAGACCCAACACCCAGCAAGTGTTCCAGAAAGGCAGCTTACTATCTGGGCTGAGTCAGACCTGCCTGGGCTGAGCTCACTGCTGGCGGGGAGAGGGCATGCGGGGGATGGTTGTGTTTTGGGAGGAGGGGAGCAAGAGGGAAGAAGCAGAGAGATTCTCTTTAGACTGTCCTTAGGAAGTGGCTCTCTGGCTTGAGAGACTCCACTGTGTGGGCCCACAGGGGATTATGTGAAATGTGTTTTGTGGAGGCTACAGAAGCGCAGGCCTCTGCAGAGCTCAGTCCCCGCCCCAGAAATCTGATTCCTGCACCGACTCCTGAGATGCTGCAAAGGATCTTTCAAGAAGCTCAAAGGCATTCAAACGAAACTTCTTGCTAGAGCAGAAAAAGCAGAAATCTCAGTCACTATGACCGGGCGGTGGACTCAACTTCCTCGAGTGTTTTCCTGTTAAATGTTCAGATGTCTGAACCCCGTGTTGAGTGTCGGCAAGGAAAGCAGTTGGCCACAGGCAACTTCAGGGTATTTGTGCCGTCAGGTGACTTAGTAAGAATGGCTGTGGGGTCTCTCCTGAATCTCTGCCCTGGACACTCAGAAATGAGCCCTTCCCTGGGAAAGGGGGCCTGACTGGGCCCGTCTCTGCCCCCAGCCCAGTGCCCCTGCGTGATCCCACGGGCCGCCTGCCCTGCCTCTGCCAGGCTGGCCTGCCAACCTGCTGTTCTCTGCTTTCTTCCTAACGACTGAGCAACCTCCTCAGGGGCAGGGGCCAAATCCCCAGACCAGAGGAGCAGTGGCTTAGAGCAGACAGCTCCGCAGGGAGACCCAAGCCACGGCGGTCAGCCCACACTTAAGGTTTGCCAGGCCTGCCTTCCACCCTCTCTACAGTATGGTCACTGCACAAGAGCCTGACTCCCCACGATGGAGCTACCCCCAGACCAAAGCGTACTCCACTTCCCGACACCTTCCTCCCAGCTCTCCCGGTGTCCCCTGGGGTCCTAGGAGTGACAACAGGAAAGCCTCCAGCCACACCCTACCCCGCCAGCAGGAAGGAGCTCGAGCACCAGACCCCCGGGCTGGGGAGGGTAGGGGTGACACAGTCCCTGCTTCTTGAAACAGCCTGGCCTGTCACAGAGCCTTAGGTCTCAACTTCAGTCACTCCAAGGGGTGTAACCGCGCCCGCCTCAGCCCACGGACTGGGAGAGCGGGTGCCCTCGGCTCCTGCGCATGCGCTGTGGGGAGCCGGCAGCCCGTGGGGTGGGGTGGGGTGGGGTGGGGTGGGGGTGGGGCCGAGCCCTTCTGGTCTTCTCCAGAGCCTTTGTATTCACTCAGCACTGGACGCCCCGCACCAGGACATAAGGGCCTCGGGGCAGGGACTCTGTCCACCAGGGCGCTGCTGCTGGACGCGGGGCAGGCGCTCAGCGACTCTGGACTAAGTGGTCCTCAAGCTGCCTGGGCGTCCTGGCCTCAGCGCCCGGGGGCTGGAGGGGCCGCGCTGGACCCACAGCTCCTGCCCGCGTTATCGCGGGGGTCAATGGAATTCACATTACCGTCTGCTGGGAGAAAACGAGATAACATGTAAAATCGCTCTGTAGAGACCTACGCAGATGCCGGGCAGGGACGGTTTCCGGCACTTCCTCCCCCGACCTGTGTGGTCTGTGTGCATGTTTGCTTTCTGGCACTTCTTGTAAGCGGTGTTGTTTATGTGGTTTGCACGTCTGCCTCCTCTGCTAGACTCGGCACGTCTCTACTCACATTCCCTTTGGATCTCAAAAGCCACCTCCTCCACTGAGTCTGGTCCACAGTGACCTATCATCCCAGTCTGTTCCCACCTCTTGGTGGTGCCTTCCTTGTCCCCCTTGTGGCCCTGGAGGCCTGGCAGGTGTCTGGTCACTTGGTTGCTGTTGGTACGGCACATGGCAATGCCACCCTACCTTTTCATTCCACAGACATTTGATGAGCACCTGCTGTGTGCAGAGCGAGAGTCAGACCCTGCCCTCAACCAGCTGAGGTAAGAACACTAGGACACAAGGTAGCGAGTGGCAAGGCCAGTGGCAGGGCAGGCAGAGTGGTGCAGGACTGGACGTGAGGTGGTCAGGGAAGGTGACTACTCCCCTCTCTGGGCTCAAAGGTCAGGGCTTCGATGACCCCCAAGTTGGCTTCCAGGTGCTCAGAAGCAGCCCGCCTAGGGGGTGAGAATGGCCTCAGGAGCCACACAGCCTGAGATCAGGTCGGGGGTCCGAGGCTCACAACCCAGCTCTGCCCTCTGGGCCTGTCTCCTCCTCTGCAAATGGAGGTGACAGGAACATGTGTCTCAGAGTCACCGTGAGGAGCAGAGGAGTTAACAGAGAAAGTTCCTGGACCTTGGAAGTGCTGTGGAAATATCAGCTTAAGTTAGGATGAGGCTTATTAGTATCAGAAAGCTGCAGTTCTGCAGCTCCCAAGCATGTGCCCACACAGGCAGGGGCCGTTCCTCTTCCTTCCTCTGGCTGCTTGTTCTTCTTCCCCATGGCTTCACAGAAACCCAAGGTGGGGGAGGAGGGTCCTCTGCTTATGAGGCCCGGAGAGCCCTGAACAAGACCTAGCCTCCTCTCACTTCTGGCCTGCCGCTGCCCCTGCTCACCCTGGAAGAAGCCAAAGTGCCCAAGCCCCATGGACCACGGAGGCAGCCAGAGCCCTGGACTGTAGGGAGAGGCCCAGGGTGAGTGTCCCAGGGGGGCCCCAGTCAGGAAGAGTGGCAAACTGGACTCGGGGGGGAAAGAGACCCAGGGCAGCGTGGGGGCCCTGGGTGTGTCCTGCCCCCCAGGTGGTGGACGGGCATAGGTAGTCCGGGAAGCCTGGGGCGGAAGGGTGATGGGACAAGGGCCCCCCACCCCACCCCCGCCTATTTGAGGGGAATAAGAGAACTCGAATAACTGACACACGAGGTAGAAAGAGGCAGGGGAGATGAGGGGCTGGGGCGGGTGGAGTGTATGTATCCTACAGGGGTAGGTTTTGTTGTGGGGTACATGTGTATTGGGGTATCCCATCACTTCGTGGTGAGTTTTCCAAAGAAAAAGGTTCTCTTTCTTCCTTGTTGACCACCTGGCTTAAGACTTTATTCTCCAATCACCATCACATCCTACCTAAAAGTAATGATGGCAGAATGTTCCCCATTCAAGGGACCAGCTTCTGAAGGTCCCCCCACCCCATGACCTCTTAGCAGGAGACTGGGCTTCCGAGAGGCCCTCCCTCCCACTGGGAGCCCCTGCCTCAGGGATCCTCTGCCTCAGGGACCCCCAGGCATGCTGGATGGAAGACACTCTGGGCTCGCCCTCTGAGAGCTGTCTGCCTGCAAAGCCACTCTCCTGGGCCAGCCCAGGGCAGTCCTCTCACCTGGCCTCCTCCTCCGCTCTCAGGAGATGCCCTTGCTCACCTGATGGCCATCATCTGGGCCCTGAGCCCCACCTCTGAATTTCTGCCCCAGCCACACCCTGCCTGCCTGGCCTCCCAAACCCCTCCTGAGGGCCTGCCTCTACCAGTCCTGGGAGGGAAGGGGAAAGAACCAGCGTTTATCAGGCCCCTACTAAGTGCCGAACGTGTTAGTGTCTTTATGCTCATTAGTATCATTTCGAATCATCTTGGAAGACAGTAACTGCCACCATTTAAAGGTGAGGAAACTGAGGCTTGGGAAGTTATGGAATCTGTCGGAGATTACCTGTCCAATACATGGTGGGACTGGGATTTGACCCTAAATGTGAGTCCCTGCAAGGGCTGTGTGTTTGAAGCAATAACACCTCTTTTTTAGTGCATGCCTACTGTGTTCCAGGCCCTCTACTGGACACTTTACACCATTAGCCTCACGTGACCCACAAAACAACCCTTCAGGCAGGTCTTCTTTTTTTTTTGCGGTACGCGGGCCTCTCACTGTTGCGGCCTCTCCCATTGCGGAGCACAGGCTCCGGACGCACAGGCTCAGCGGCCATGGCTCACGGGCCCAGCCGCTCTGCGGCATGTGGGATCTTCCCGGACCGGGGCACGAACCCGCGTCCCCTGCATCGGCAGGCGGACTCTCTACCACTGCGCCACCAGGGAAGCCCAGGCAGGTCTTCTTAACGCCTGTTTCATAGGTGAGGAAACAGGCTCAGAAGGCTAACTGACACGCTGACAGTGGCTCTGATGGCTAATTTTATGTCAGCTTGGCCAGGCCAAGTACCCATGGAATCCAGCTTTTGGTCAAACACTAGTCTACCTGTTACTGTGAAGGGATTTTTTAGGTGTGATTGACATTTAAATCATGAGTCTCCACAATGTGAGCAGGCCCCAGCCAGTCAGTTGAAGGCCTGAAGAAAATAGGACCAAGGCCTCCCCAAGGAAGAAGGAATTCTGCCTCCAGGCTGCCTCAGACTTGAGCTACATTATCAACAACCCCAGGTCTCCAGCCTGCTGGCCTGCCTGCAGAATTTCGAGTTGCCAACCCTCACAATTGCATGAGCCAATTCCTTAAAATAAACCTCTCTCTCTGCACACACACACACACACACACACACACACACACGCACCTCCTCGTTTCTGTTTCTCTAGAGAACCCTGGCTAACACAGTGGCAGCGTGAGAACTATCACCCAGAACCATCCAACCCCTGGGGCTGAGCTCTTACCCACTGCATTCTGTGACTTTCCATATATGTGTGTACGTGTGTTCATTACTACTGATCAACAGATCGTGATTATGATAAACGATGAGACGCGTCACTGCCAAGGATAACACTATGCCATTATTCAAATGTTTGGACTCAGCATAAGCACTACCCCTGTCACGCAGAGAGGGAAGTATCAGTTGCACCATCTCTGATTACAGGTTCAGCAAACAGACGCTATTGACCTTATTCACGTCATTAGTGTAGTCGAGAGTTCTCCTGTATATCTAGTCTCCATCACTGGAGATAGGTTGTCATAGCTGTGAGGGTGGCCCAGAGGGAACAGCCCTGTCTATTTACTTTGCTGGCAGAGCCCCAAAGGCAGACAGCTTCTGAAGTCAGGGCCAATTCTGTAGGACTCTGGGGCTGGGTTACCAAGCTGCCTCCTTACTTCTGTTGGCCTGGACTGTGGGCTCCTCAGGGCAGGCACTCAGCCTTGCCCTTCACTGGATGGCCGACCCCTGCTGGACACCCACCAAGCACTTGCTGACTGAGAGGAGGCACCAAGGCCAAGAGGAAGGACACTTTATCTTCCTCAGCCCTGTGCTGAGACCCCTGACTTCTTTCTTGGGTGTGACTGGGACCTTCATCACTGAAGCAAGAGAGGAAGAGGTTGGGAGTGGGAGGTGAACGCTGGCTCAGCTGCCCCTGCCCAGCCGGGGGACCCGGGCACGCGAGCTTCCTCTTTGCTGAGCGCTAACGATGAGGCCTGTCCTGCCCGCCTCCTGGGTTGGGGGAGGGGCTTGGCAGGTGCTGAGCTTGGTACAGAGATGCACTGGGTCAGCGCAGAACCTCTGGAGGGTCAGAAGGAAAGCAAACTGTGCAGCCTTCCTGCTGTTTCAGGGCTTGAGACTGTGCCTCATCCTAATGGGTACCTGAGGGGACTCCAGAGGCCAAAGTCATAGACCCACGGGGTGGGGCAGGGAGCCAGCACGTGCTGACTAGCGCCTGTGGCGTGTCTTATGCCACCACTGACTCCTCACCCAGCCGGCCCCTGAGATGGGCAGGATGCAGCTTCTTTTTGGGGCTTCACCACGCAGCTTGCGGGATCTTCCCCGACCAGGGATTGAACCTGGGCCACCCCAGTGAAAGCCTGGAATCCTAAAGACTAGACCACCAGGGAAGTCCCAGGATGCAGCCTTAAAAGGCAAAGAGCCTGAGATTGGAGAGGTAAGGGCACTGGCAAGGACCACAGCCCACAGGGGCAGATATGGGATTCTAGCCCTGGGTTGTGTGATCCCCAACACAAGAAGCTCTATCTCCAGGGCCCCTCACCTGCTGGCTTTTTTTTTTTTTTTTAAGAAAACAACAACAACTAATTTTACCCTTTTAAAGAAAGTAATGCATTTGCTTTTTAAGTTATGAGAATACTGCAGGCTTGGTGAGAAAAACACATAAGGGCACACAGGTAGCATCTGACAGATCCCCTCCACCCACAATCCTACTCTTCAGAGTAGCCCCACTAGCTATTTGAGTGTCCTCTTCCAGTGCCTTCTAAGATATATAAGGCTTTTTTTTTTTTTAAGAAGATGTTGGGGGTAGGAGTTTATTAATTAATTAATTAATTTTTGCTGTGTTGGGTCTTCGTTTCTGTGCAAGGGCTTTCTCTAGTTGCGGTGAGCGGGGGCCACTCTTCATCGCGGTGCGCGGGCCTCTCACTATCGCGGCCTCTCTTGTTGCGGAGCATAGGCTCCAGATGCGCAGGCTCAATAGTTGTGGCTCACAGGCCCAGTTGCTCCGTGGCATGTGGGATCCTCCCAGACCAGGGCTCAAACCCGTGTCCCCTGCATTAGCAGGCAGACTCTCAACCACTGCGCCACCAGGGAAGCCCTATAAGGATTTTTAAACAATGGGATCCCCAAGTTGTCAGGAACTTACTTCCCTGTCAGTATACACAGACCTAATGACTGCAGAGCACCCCACCGTATGGCTCTACCACAGTTTATATAACCAATTCCCCACACATGGACACTTTCTAATTTTCTGCTATTATGAGCAGTGCTTCTATAGATAAGTGTGGAAATCTCTGTGCACGCTGAGCGAGTATTTACACTGGATACATTCCTAAAAGAGGAACTGCAGGGCCAAAGGAATGCACGCTAAGTAGTAATGGCCTGCACTGCCCAGCTGCCCCTTCCACCCTCAGGGACTACTGGAGGGCCACGTCCTCACCCTCTGGCCAACCCAGGCCTCGCTGCCAATCTGACAGGCTAAACGACATCTCATCTGAAGATTCCTTCCCTGACTATTGAGTAGACTGAAAAATGTTTCATGTTTTCTGGCCATTTGTATTTGTCCTACCGTGAATTACCTGCTTCTGTTTTTCTGGTGGGGGGCTTGCTTTGTAGAATTTTATATACTATGGCTTTCACCTAATGATTAGGTTAAACAGCCCCCTCCATTTCAATTACTGAACAAGTAAGTCTTTCTACAGCCAATTCATCCATTTATTGATAAACGGAATCTATTAAACACAACATCATACACAGCACTGTGAGACTGGCTGGGTAAATTCTGCCCCAGACGTCTCCCCACGTGCTCTAAACCCCACCAGTAGAGCTCCCCGAGACGCCATCACCATGCCCGCCTCGCCCGCTTCACACAAGCTAGCACGTTCTGGTCTGCATGCAAACAGCCTATCATTTGGGGATATGGTCCCCACAGCGTGTGTAGGAAACCCAGGACAGGACACCACACTGCAGGTACTTCTACATGCCTGGGCCAGCCATGGGGGCAGTGTGGGCTAGGGTAGGCAGTGAGGCCACCAACCCCAGGGCCCTCTCTTCCTCTTCCACTCTCCCTTGGTGTCCTCAGTGACAACTCTTGCTCATTCTTAGCTCCCACTGTCTCCTCTCTGCCTCCTAAGCCTCCCCGCTTGTCTCAAGTTCAGGACAGTGTGTGCAGGTCCTGTGTGCAGGTCAGCCATTCATTCCTCTCTCCTGAGAAAGGTTGGGTCTGCAAAGCCATCAGCCAACCAACAGGGAGCAGGTTACCCTGGGGGATAGGGGATACCTTCTCTCAAGCCCTGAAATCACACTGGGCCTACTTTGGTTGTTCCAGGGTGTCTGGTGGGATCAGAGGCACTGGATGATGGCTCTCCCCTCACCCTACCCCACCGTGTGCCCCGAAGAGGAAGAACCTCTGCAAAATCCCGGGACTTTGCTTTGTAGGTTCATAGCAGCAAGCAAGGCCCAAGGATTCAGGCCTCTCTTAGGTGCAGGCTCAAGCAGGAGCCTGTCCCACCCCAAGAGCCCCCACCCTGACTTAACTCCTGACACCACCTGCCTCCTTCTCCCCATGCAGACACAGGGAGCCAGAGCGCATCTTTGTGGGGCAGGCCTGCTCGTCTGCTCTGAATCACCACTTGTGGTCAGGATTCCCTTCAGCTGAAGCCAGCAGCAAAATCAGGATGCCCCTCCCAGCAGCACATCCTCTAATGACGCTGAGTACCCTCTGAGGGAAGGGAGCAACGACCAGCTGAATGTGCTGGGACTCGGGTGGAGGGAGCAGGGAAGGGGCGGCGGCAGCAGCAGGGAGAGCCAGGGGCTGGGGGGGGTGTGCAGCGTCTGGGTGCCCTTGAAGGTGGACATAGCATGATGATGACGACGATGAAGATGAGGACACCACAGTACAAAGTACCAGAGGAAAACGTCTACACTGCTGCTGGCAGTAGATAAAGGGGAACCAACAAGTTAGACAAGAGAAGCTATAATCTGGCTACACAAAAGTATTACTAATTCCAGTCTGGTCACAAGTGCTTAGCATCTGCCTAATTACAGTGCTCCTTGATGACGTGTAATCAGTACCAGGTTGAGTTGTGTGTTCTGACTGATCCTCACAGTCACAGGTACAGATGATCTTTCTGGCATGTTGCTGATGCACATTTGTCCCAGATCCCTTGTGCTAGGAGAGGTGGAGTAATAATGATGACAACGTGCATTACACAGGCTAACTCATTCCATTCTCACAAAAGCCTGTGTGCACGTCCCCTATAATCCCTGTCTGTTTTACAGGAAGAAGGGGTGCAACTTGCCCAAGATCCTGCAGTTGATGAGCAACAGAGCAGGGGTGTGACCCTGGCTGTCTGGCTCCAGTCCTTAACCACCCTGCTGCCCTGCACCCCACGATGATGCTGTTAGCAGAGGGCCAGGCTCCCTGTCCCCCAAACCCCATCTGTGCCCCCTCTGCCCCATGTCCCCTGCCTGCTCCCCCTTACCTGTATAGCTGCTGGAAGGAAGTGAGTGCCCTGGTCCCCCATTGAGTTCTGGGGCTCCTTCTGCCCTTGCCACTTCCTTTTTCTCCTCCTCTTCCCGGACCTCAGGGGCTTCCTCCGGTGGCTGCTCCATGGCTGATTTCCCCTCGGCACCACACCTGCAGGCCCGGTCATAGCTCTGGCATCTTCTGGGTCTGAACACAGATGGACCTCTACAGGGCAGTTCCTGTCAGCCTGGGCAAAGGAGAAGACAGGGAGAGGTTGGGGAGGCAGGGTAGAGGACGAGAGGGTGATGGAGTGGGGCAGGATCGAGGGCCGCCATCTGGGGGGACTGGAGGGGCAGTTCTGCCGCTCCTGCCCCCGCAGAGCAGGAGCGACTCATCCCTGCAGTGCGAACCTCTAATCCTGCCATCACAGGTCACTGCCCCTCCACCCTTTGCCCACCTGGCTCTTGTGGCAGGTTTGTGGGGTTCAGAGCAGCTTCCGTTAGCCAGACGGGGTGATACACCCCTGTGCCACCTTTCCCCGCATCCTGCTCTTTGAGCCTCCTGAACCTACAGGAGCCACATGAGAATGACTTGAGGGGCTTTTTCAAATTTTCCAGTCCTCTTGGAGATCCTGATATGCATCAGACCTCCAACCCCCATCCTGTCCCACCAGCACCCAGGCCCAAGAATCATCGCTCTCCTAAGCCACCTTTCTTCAAGGGAGTTGAACCTACCCTTCCTGTGTTTGGTTGTGGGAAAAAGGCACGAGCCCCTGCCACGCTAGGCTCACAGCTGACAGCAGACCTGCAACCAGACGCTCAATGCAGAGCTGTCAGGCAAGGGGCGATGCACTCTGTCCTGGAATCTGGGTTACTGGGTGGTGACCCCCATGTCTACATCACCCAGGAGGGGGCAGTTCCAACCCTCAGCAAGTAAAATACTGTCCACAGATGCCGCGGTCAGAGAGGGTAAGGCTACGGGTGCTGTGGGAGAGAGTCCGCCCGGCAGGGAACCCCTCTCAAGAATACGGCCTGAGAGAAGACACTGAGGTAGCACAGTGAGGAGGGTGAGGGACCCTGTTGGCTGAGGCATGGGGTGCTGTAGGAGAGAGGATTTGAAGGGCGGGCTGGGAAGGTGGGTTTTATGCAGGCGTGAGCACTTCAAATGCCCTGGCGTAGGGAGTGTGTGTAACTAGACCCAGTCCTGTGGTGCTGCAGGCCTGGAAGATTAACAGCAGAAAAGACCTGCTTTAGGAAAATTCAGGCATCTGTGGGACCTTATCTTGGATGTTCCACAGGCAGCTCAAACTCAACCTATCCAAACAGGAGCCACCAACTGGCCCTAAGCCCGCCCTTCTCTTCCTCTGGTAATCTCTACTTTAGTGATCCAAATGCCCAACTACCCACCTATCAAAGCCAGAAGGTGGGAATCATTTGACACTCCACACCCTCTCTCTTCCTCCTCTAGGCCTGCACACTTGGCTATACTGGAATCACTGGGGAGTTTTTGTTTTTTTTTTCTTTTTTGGAGGTTTGAACTTGAGTAGGACATTTATAAAAACCTAGACAGGGGCAGTGTCCTCCCCAGCCCAGGTGCCCCTAGGCACAGCACAAGAGACTACAAACGCAGCAGGGGAAGGTGGACACTCAGGGTGTGGGAGTGCAGGCACCCCCACTTCTGGCTCAGGGATTTGGGGAGTAAACAAAACCTACTTGGAGAAGAATTGGGGGAGAAAACCAGCAATTGCCTTCTGTATGGGTGGGGACAGGGAAGGAGGCACGGACAGGGGCAGGAGCATTTCACATCACTAACCTAACCTGGGAAACTGCAAGGGACCATCTTCGACTGGCCTTAAGAGGAAGACCAGGTGGATGATGGGAGAATCCACAGGAGGGAGAGGAGGAGAGGGAACGTGGCTAGGGGGCAACAGCCCCTTCCCTTCTGGGCACAGGAAGGCAGCCAGGGCACCAGGTCCAGGCAGTGACCTCACAAGGACAGCACAGTTTTTGCAGCTTAGAGATCACCCACCTGCCCCCACCCAGCTACTCATTCTGTTTGCTCGCTGGTGTAGGGCCACTCTCCGGCCCCGAGGGAGTGGATGGCTCTGCGGCCTGGGGCCCTGCCTCTTCTGTGTCTCCTCCCTTGGAGGCAGCGCTAGCCTCTGCCCCTTTGGCCTGGGGCTCCTGGCTCTCAGGGGTGGCAGCAGCCTTCCCTTCCAGGGCAGTGCCTTCCTCGCTGCAGGCAACGATCTCCACTGGGGAGTTTTTAAATATATGGATGCCTGGGCTCATCCTCAGGGATTCTCATTTGATTGGTTTGGGAAGCAGCTTGGGCATCAGGATTTTTTTAAATTAATATTTATTTTGCTGCATCGGGACTTAGTTGTGGCACATGGGATCTTTTGTTGTGGCGTGCGGGCTTCTTTCTAGTTGTGGCACGCAGGCTCAGTAGTTGCGGCACGTGGGCTCTAGAGTGTGCAGGCTTAGTTGCTCTGCAGCATGTGGGATCTTAGTTCCCCGACCAGGGATCGAACCCGTGTCCCCTGAATTGGAAGGAGGATTCCTAACCACTGGACCACCAGGGAAGTCCTGGGCATCAGGATTTTTATTTTTAATTCCCCTGGTGACTGTAACGCGCAGCTAAGCTTGAGAACCACTGTGCCACAGCAAAGCAACCTCCAGCAGATGGTAAATCGTTCCCTCTTAATCATTCCTTTCCATAAGGCCTTCATTTTCCCTTGTTTGGATTGACACAATGACCTATTAATTGGTCTCCTAAAGGCAGTTTGGAAATTCAGTGCTAGGGTCTAAGAGCTGGGGAGTTGGGGATCTGGAGATTTGTCGGGTGGAGGGGGGGAATCTTCACTGACGTGACAGGAGCAAGAAGGAATTCATTTCACCAAAGGAAAGTGACACGTCAAGGGAGGACAGAGGAAGAGGCACCAGAGCAGACAGTGAGGCAGTGGCCAGAGACAGGAGAGACTTGGGACAGCCGGGTGTCTCAGAGACAAGGGAAGGGCTGTTTTTTGGGGGGAGTGGGCGGTCAACCATCTCAAATGCTGCCGAGTTCAAGGGTGATAAACTGACACATGGCCAATGAATCCGGTGACTGTGAGGTCATCTTTGACCTTGTTATACAAATTTCAACCAAGTGGTTGGGATGGAAACCTGAGCTCTGAAGAATAAGTGGCAGCTAGTAAGCTGGGACAATGAATAGAGACTAATTTTTTAATGAATATGTCACGGAAAGGAATGTACAAGAGGATGTAGCTTGAAAAAGTAGCAAAGCCAGGAAAAGTTTTTTTGGAATAGAGGAGGCTCAAGTAAGCAGTGGCTAGCTAGAGGAGAGGTCTTCAGAGAAAGACAGTCTGAAGATTCAAGGGGGAAGCTGGGGCAGGATGACTGATGGAAGAGGAATAATTCAAGGGCACAGGATGAGGAAAATACAAAGTATCGCAACAGTGTGTATGGGGGGGGTGGCGGTGTGCTAAAGCTCATAGGGAATGACTTCACTCTTGTTAGTTAACTTAAGTAGGAGGAATGGTGGTCTACTGAGAGTAAAAGATGGGACTTGAAGAAAGCAAAGAGGCTGAGTGGAGGTACTCTGGCAAACATGATAAGGAATTAGCTGAAGAGAAATAAAAAGAATTATATAGTAGGGCTATGGTAATTAAAATAGTGTGGTACTGGCACATGAATAGATAATCATTGAAAGAGAATACACAAAGTCCATAAACAGATACAAATGCATATGGGACTTTAATGTTATAAAAATGGCACTCTAAACCAAAAAGAAAAGATGGATTCTTCAATAAATAGTATTGGGACAAGTGAATAACCATCTGGATCCCTACCTTACATCTTATACCAAGACAAGGTCCAAATAAATCAAAGGTTTTAAAGTTAAAACAAAAGAACATGAATTATAAAAAGGGTTGAAAAGCTAAGTGGGAGAAGAGCTAAGGTGGATACTAAGCCCATAAAGCTTAATGGGTAAAAAAATTAATAAATTTGATTTCATAAAAATACACTTACTACAAGGTGAAAAAACCATCATAAGAGAAAAAAAAAAAAAAACCCCAGATAATAGACTGGGAAAAGTATTTGCAACTCGTCAGACAAAGGGCTAATTGCCCTAAAATAGTTCTTACAAACTATTAAGTAAAAGACCAGCAATCCAATAGAAAAACAGGCCCAGGATACAAAAAATATACACAGAAAAGGTATATACACTTAGTTCTTAAACATATGAAAAAACGCTCAACATCATTCATAAAAGAGAAATGCAAATTAAAACAACACTGAAATATACTTTTTACAATCAGATTAAAACAGATGCTAACACTCATGCGGTTTCCCTGGTGGCGCAGTGGTTAAGAATCTGCCTGTCAATGCAAGGGACACGGGTTCGAGCCCTGGCCCGGGAAGATCCCACATGCCGCGGAGCAACTAAGCCCGTGTGCCACAACTACTGAGCCTGGGCTCTAGAGCCCGTAAGCCACAACTACTGAAGCCTGCGTTCCACAACTACTGAAGTCTGTGCACCTAGAGCCCATGCTCCGCAACAAGAGAAGCCATGACAATGAGCAGCCTGCGCACCGCAAGGAATAGTAGCCCCCGGTCACCGCAACTAGAGAAAGCCCACACGCAGCAACAAAGACCCAACACAGCCAAAAATAAATAAATAATTTATTAAAAAAAAAAAAAAACCCAAACAGATGCTAACACTCTGTGGCTAAGCACGTGGGGAAACATCATCTCACATGTCCCTGTGGAAAGGTAAATTAGCACAACCTCTAAAGAGGGTAATTTGGCTACATCTATCTAAATTACAGGACACATTCCCTTTGATCCAGAGATACCACTTCTAGGTTGTATCTTACAGCTATCCTTCCACTGAAGTACAGTGACATAAAGTATTAGCACAAGGTTACTCATTACAGTATTACTTGACCAGGATATGTGGGGAACAAGCTAGATGTCCATTAACAGGGGACAGCCATAAACAAGAATGATGATGTTTATGGACTGATTTGGGAGTATCTCTAAGATATATTAATAAGGGAAGAAAGCAATTTGCAGAATGAAGTGAAGAGCTATACTTTGCGCAAAGAAGATACAATGAAGCTGGATTTGACTGTGTATGTGTAAGATAGCGCTGGAAGGCTACTTAAGAACTGGGAACGCTGGTTGCCTCTGGGGAGGGAATTGAGTGTCTGGGTCACTGATGGGACAGAGATTTTTCACTGTACCTGTTATTTTTATTTTAAAAAAATTTTTATTGGGGTATAGTTGATTTACAATGTTGTATTAGTACTGTACCTTTTAAATCCTGAACTATAGGCATGTTACCTGTTCTAAAAATAATTTAAATTGGAATAAAATAAAAAAGCAAAACTTACAAACAATAATGTGAAAGATGAGAGGGCATGATCAACGTTAAACTGCTCAAGTCCTTTTATTTTTCAGGAGACAACTGGAGATGTTGATGAACTTTACAGTTCAGTCAAATGTACACAGAAAAATGTCAAAGGTAACCACTAAGACACTGTAAATAGAGTGTATAATTTCCAAATTATTGCAGCAGAATGGGAAAACTTGGGAGAAGTCATGTAAAATTCTAGTTTTCAGACTGAGAAAGTCTCACAGACGGAGACATTACAACCAAATGAAACGTAGGGTGGTGGACTGGATCCTGGAACAGAAAGAGGACGGTGGTGGAAAAACTGGGAAGTTCCAAGTAAAATCTGCTTAGTTTAGTTAATAACATTGTACCAGCATTCATTTCTTAGTTTTGGTAAGTTTGGTAATCTTTACAATATTTCTGTAACCCTAGACTTTTTCAAAATAGAGTTTTTTAAAAAAGCTTTAAAAAATCTGGCTTTCTGGCTACTTTTTGGGGGGGTGGCGTGGGGGGACCGCACTGCACAGCTTGTGGGATCTTAGTTCCCCGACCAGGGACTGAACCCACACCCTCCGCAGTGAAAGTGTGGAGTCCTAACCACTGGACCACCAAGGGACTTCCCTGGCTTCTCTTGAAAATCGGGCAAACCTGGCCTGCGTGCCCCTGCCCACCGCCCACCCAGGGGCTAGGCAGTGGCGGCCCCTTTACCTGGAATTGCGTCTCCACTGGCAGTGTCTTCACTGCTTCCAGCTGTCACTCCTAGGCTGCTTTACTCATTCACGATGCATGAACTGCCCCCATTTGCAGGGATGTGAGTCTGGTTAGCATAAAGCAGTTCCTCAAGTATCAATCCCTGATCATCCCTGAGCATTAAACCTGGGAATCACCAGACCCAGAGTAAGGGAAATGCTCAGAGGTGCAGTTCCCGCCACATGGTTCTGACGAGGAACGAGGAGCCGCCACCTGGGGCAGTCACTGCCAGCTGCTACCCGATTCCAATTCCCCTTCTTTCTCACTGAGTCCCCATTTTCTCTGGATCAGCCACGTGCCTAGCTACACACTCAATTTCCCAAACTCTCTGGCAGCTACAGTGTTCGTGTGATGATTCTGACCAACAATATGTAAACAGAAATCTAGGGATTTCCCTGGTGGTCCAGTGGTTAAGACTTCGCCTTCCAATGCAGGGGGTGCAGGTTGGATCCCCGGTCGGGGAGCTAAGATGCCTTGCGGCCAAAAAAAACCCCCCTAAAACATAAAACAGAAGCAGTATTGCAACAAATTCAATAAAGACTTTAAAAAAAAGAAAAAAAGAAATCTACTAGAAGGTCTTCTGGAAACAGAGGTCAAGAGGGTGGGGCAGAAAGGAGTAAGGAGCCGGGTCACCACAGCATCACGGAGCTGCTGAACTAACCCTAGAATGCCTGTCTCCAGACTACTTATTAGGTGGAAAAAAAAAATTTTTTTTTTTAATTTATTTATTTGGCTGTGCCGGGTCTTAGTTGTGGCATGAGGGATCTTTAGTTGCAGCATGGATGTGGGATCTAGTTCCCTGACCGGGAATCGAAACTGGGATCCCTGCATTGGGAGCGCAGAGTCTTAACCACTGGACCATCAGGGAAGTCCCTAGGTGGAAACATAAATGCCTATTTCACAAGGCGCTGTTTGCCAGATTTCGGTTTCGTGCAGTTGAACACAATCCTAACTGAAATAGCAGCAGGATAAAAGAGGAGAGTGGGACTGGGGGGAGGGGGTTGGTGACAGCACTGTAAAGGACCTCGGTGATCACCAAGAACAGTGAGTGACCGTCGTGGCTCGAATAAAATGCTCTACAAAAACTGGCGATTATCTAAATAACAAGGACCACAGACGCTGATTCTTCATGCTCCACAGAATTGAAAAGCCTGGAAGTGGAGGAGGCAGGGGCAGGTGAGTGGTGAGAGACCCTCAACCAGGCCTGTGGCTGAAGGGGCTACAGGAGGCTTCTGAGGAGCAGCGTCACGAGGATGAGCAGCACAGTGACAGAGGGGCCAGATCATGGGACACCCGGGAGCCAGAAGCACAGTGGTGGCACTGACCACAGGAGTAAGCTGATGAGGCTGATTAGAACAAACTGCTTGGGGATCCGTGTAGCCTGGGTGTCAGTGGACACGGGGAAATCACACAGGCTGTGGTGATGAGAGCCAGGGAGAGAGGGGTGTGAGGATTGCAGGCACACCAGGCAGGTGGAAACAGAGGAGGAAAAACAACACTTCCCTGTACAGATACTCGACAAAATATTTTCTCACACATTCCCTCATGTCCTCTGACGCTCTGAGTGACCCTGGGAGATGGGACAGAGGTCACTGTTGGGACTGAATCCTGGAGGGAGGGGCAGGAGCTGACTGAGTTCCTACTGCATGGCAGGCTCGGCCCAATCCTCACAAGTCCCCACAAGGCCAGCCCCGTGGTCTCCCCTGGGCAGATGAGGAAAGTGACAAAAAGCCCAGGCCCGCCTGGCCTGACAGGCGTCTCTCAGAGAACACACTAGAGGATGCAGCAGAGCACCACGGGGTGCAAACACCGCAGGGCCCAAGCCCAGCCCGGCCTCTGAGGAGCTGTGTGCACGGGGCCACCTTACACACCTGACGCTCGTGAGCCTCAGCTTCCCTTCCACATATCAGCTGGTAGAACGTTCTTTCACCATGACCAGAGGAACTCTTCTCAGTTTCTGGGGTGCAAGCGGTGGCCTCTTGAAATCAGATGGGATTCTGGGCTCTGGCTAGAGCTTTGGATTTGGGGCCAGGGTCTCTGGATTCCAGGTGGATGTTCCTTCCCAGCCCAGAGCTGTCCCTTCTGTTTATGACCTCTTAAGGACAGCAGCTGCAGGGGGAGGGAAGCTGCAGTCTGGTTGCTCTAAAACCCACACACATCCCTTGGGCTGTTGCTTATTTGGATGCAACCCCATGCTGGGGCCCATCCCTGCAATTTGCCGGAAGCCATCCATTTTCACACAGCCCTGGGTGCTCCATCTACAGCTGAGGTCTGCCCATCTCCCCAGCGCCTGCCCCCAGCGCTGGTCTCAGCTTGCCCAGACAGGAGCCGCTTTATTCCCCAGGCCCTCCCCCACCTCACCTGGGCGGCCCACAGGCTGGGTTTTCACAGGTAGCTGCCACCACAGCCTCCACTCTCCCTGCAGTGCACCCTGTTCCCTTCTTCCTTCTTTCAGTCCTGGCACTAAAAATAGCACCTGGCACTAGGTTTAACCTTTATGTGGCTGAGAAACCTTGGTTTTTGCTATTGCCACCCCCCAGCACTGTGCCAGTGCCAGAAACCCTCTGACTGTGTCACAGCTTTGCCCCACTTAAGAGGCTGGTGCTGTCCTCAGGACAAGGGTCCTGTAGCCAGAACGAGAGGGGTGCTGCTCTGCGGCCCTTGCACAGAAAATGGAGTCGCTACCAAAAGAAATTCTTACAAAAACAAATACCTGGGCTACTCTGATTCTGGCATTCACACACATGTGTTGTGTGTATACACGCTCACAAAAGCCTGCCAAGCAAGCATCCCACCCTCTTTCCCCTTCTAGGAGCTAAAGTTGGGCAAGGGGCATGACTCTATCCATTTCCCACTGGGCAGGTAGATTTCACGGGCAGAGGTAGTTAGGAGCTTAACCCAAATGACCCAGAGCTCCAGAGAGGCCTGGTCTGGGGCTCGAGCGACCAAGCCACCTGGGGCCCTAATCCTTCCACCAAGTCCAGTTAACCTTGGGAAACAGAGCTTCCCTGACACCCAGCAGCAGGCTGTATGCTCTGAGTGGGGTTACTCTGTGTCAGGCCCCATTCAGCTGTGATGCATCCTGTCAGGCCTCTCCCTGCACCAGAGCCTAAGGTGGGTCACAGCTCCAAGCCTCGGGTCCACCACCTCCATCACAATGGTACCAGCTTCCAATTCTCCAAGGGTTTATAATACACCAAACTGTGTGTATACTGACACATCTAATCCTCACAATAGCCCTAAGAGTCGGGTGCTATTATTATCTCCATTTAACTGATGAGGAAACTGTGGCACAGAGAGGGAAAGTAATTGAGTCAAGGCCACACAGTAACTGGAGGAGCAGGACTTGAGTCCAGGCAGGTTGGCTCAAGTCTTAATCACTATGCTGTGCCTTGCATGTGGTTCTGGGCAAGACTGGACCAGAAGCTGGTAAGTCCTTGCTCTGTTGGATCTGGAAGCTGCTCTTAGTCTCAGTCTGGAGCCCTCATCCCTGAATCCTTTGTCTAGAGGCCAAGAACTGCTTCTGTCAAGAACACCCTGGTTAAAGCCCTTCTGAATACTCCCTGCCAGAAAATGACTGCTGTGTGCTAAAGACAGCCATAAGCTCTGGTCCCCGGCTCCCTCCCCAGCTCTTCCCACTCGCCTCACTGCAGCATCACTCTCTGAACACAGAGGCTCGCACCAGCCTCAGCCTGGAATGCCATCCCCGCCACTAGCTAAGGCCTACTTTCCTTCCAGACCTGCCTGCACCTCCTCCTTTAGGAAGCTCCCCTTGACTAGTCCTATTCTGTTCCTTCCCACTGCAACCCTGACTCAGGCTCTCCAGATCTGCTGTTACCACATCAAACTGCAACGTCTGTTAGCTGGTCTGTTCTCACCATGTTACCAGTTTCCCACACAATGCCCTCTATCTATCTTGCAGAGGTAGGCCCCCGGCACCTTGCACGGTGCCAGGCATTTAATGGGTGCTCAACGTACACTCTTTGAGTGAATAAACAGACTAAAAACATTAACCTGAGCCACACTGTGTCCAGTTGTAACAGTTGCCACTATATGAGTTTTTACCTATTACTGCCCTTGAGATGCAGTGAGTACCCCACAGAAGTTCATTTCACAGGCTTCTGTGTCAGGCCTGGGTTCAAACCCCGGCTCTGCCCCTCCCTCTCTGTGACTTGGGGGAGACACTAACCCTTCAGTTTCTCAGCCCTAAAGCTGGCCTACTACCACCTAACCTGAGCGGGCCATCATGCGGATGAGATAACCACACCACAAATGCTTAACAGTGCTGGGTGTAAACACCTAACAAATGGGGCTGTGGCTACTGCTACTGTCATCACTCCTGGCTTGCCTTAGGGGATGACATGGAGCAAGTGATATTCCAGGTCTATTCCAGGGACCTAAACCCAGAATTTCCCAATTCCCTGCCTTACAATCAACGGTGAGAAGGGAGAGCTGACAGGGCGCCCTGCTCTGGGTTTGCGCTTCTTTCAGAGAGATGGGCCCGGACCCTTCTCCACCTCTGCCCCTTCCCCAGCCCCTTGGGACGACCTAGTAGCTGCATTTCCTCCTTCCCTCACTGCAGGGGGGTGAGGAGCAGCAGCCTCTGGTTACAGGGCAGAAGAGTGCCCAGGATCAGAGAGGCCATGGGAGTGGGGCCTGGCCAACCCACTCCCAAGCTTCCCTATCAGTCATTAACCCAGTACTGACCCAGTGCCCTGGGTTTCCAGACCAGCAGCTCCACGGTGCTCTCTGCTCCCATTTGTCAATCTCGGTCACCCTACTCCCCTCAGGGCACGTGAGAAGCCTGTGTGGCCTTGGAATGGATTCACCCCAGCAGGTCCCCTGAGGCCAACACCCCAGGAATAGCCTGGGAGCTGGGTTTTGTTTTGTTTTGTTTTGTTTTTTGCGGTACGTGGGGCTCTCACTGTTGTGGCCTCTCTCGTTGCGGAGCACAGGCTCCGGAAGTGCAGGCTCAGTGGCCATGGCTCACGGGCCCAGCTGCTCGGCGGCATGCGGGATCCTCCCGGACCGGGGCACGAACCCGCGTCCCCTGCATCGGCAGGCGGGCTCTCAACCACTGCGCCACCAGGGAAGCCCTGGGAGCTGGTTTTGTGCAGGGAGTATGGGAACCAGAGGAAAGTCTGCCAGGCCCTCCCCTCACCCCCCATTCTAGAATTCTTCCAGTTCCACCAAGAGCCAGCCTGTCAGCCCTGTGGAGTGGAGCTAAGCTACAATAAAAGGAGAAGCCGGCCTCCTTTTATCGTACCTGAGAACGTGCCCAGAGAAGAGATCATAGTGGGCAGGAGGGCTCCTCAGCTGGGACCAGCGAGGGGCCTGACGGGCGGCCGGCTTCCGGCCACTCACCCCCATGCAGGTCAATGCGCCGAGCTGCCACGGACCGTCAGCAGCGGAGGACTGAGGAGATACTAAAAGTCTTGTCTTCACAGACAACAGAACCACAGCGATGTCAAAACATGCACATAATGCACAGGAACAAAGCCGGAAAGACATGACCCAAATTGTTAATGGGGCTTCCCTCTGAGGGGTGATTCTTATTTTCTTAACTATATTTTTCCGTGTTCTTCAAATTCTTTACAATGAGCATGGGATGCTTTCATGATGGGGGGAAGAGAGAGAGATAACGTTTAAGTGTTTTGAAGAAAGAAAACTGAATAATACACTGAAAGATACTGAGGAGGTGAAAGAAGGGCCTGCCCAGAGGCGAGCCAGGCCTCCTCTTGGCAGCCTGAGAGCTGAGGACCCTCCCTGCTCAGAGAAGTCTTTGGAGGTAAGGGCAGGGGTGCCAACGGGCAGAGGGCCACAGCTGGGGGCCTTTCCAGAACCTTCTCACCCGAGGACCTCAGGAGCTACAGCTGCTGATGCCGCCAGTGCCCTCCGCTCTTCCTCTGCTGCCGGCTGCTGCCAGCAGTTTTCATTCACTCAGTTAACAAATATTTGTTAAGCACTCACCATCATATGCCCAACACAAACACCTAACTGTGAACGATGCCCAGGGTGCCGAAAGACCAACACCGCCACACGAGCCTAGTGTGGCTGGTCGGGGAGGGGGTCCCGAGGACGTGGTCCCTGACTAAGAGGCAGGCAGGTGGGGGGACAGAGACCCCAAGAAGGGAGGAGGATGGCACAGAACCTCTGAGGGGTAGAAAGAAGGGCCGCGCGGCTGGCGTGCCGAGAGCATGGGGCGGCCGGTCTGGCTGAGGCTGGAGATCACCTGGGGCCTCGAAGGGCAAGTGAAGGATGTGGCTGTTTATCCGAAGGGCAGCGGAGAGCCTAGGAGGGCTATGAAGAGGATGGGCAGGGTGAGAGCAGCATTCAGAAACGAACTGGAGATGATTTCAGCTGGATTCCGAGAGGCCACAGTGACAGCAAACCCAGGTGGGGTGTTGGTGGGAGCGAGAAGGCCACCTCCCAGAGCCCTGGAAGGCTGGGCTGGGTGCAGGAAGCAGCCGCCCGTTCCATTCCCGGGAGGATCCGGGCTGAGCAGCCAAGGCATGGGGCCCTTACACAGATTTCAGTGCGTCTCCTGTCACCTCACTGGCGTCCTCACTGAGAAGAGCGTCAGGGCAGGATTAGATACTCCAAGATCCCTTCCTGCTCTGACTGGCCTGGGCTCCAGCCTCCCAGCACTGTTCTGGTCTTAGGGATTCCTGGCTGCGACACACACACGTCTGGGGAGCAAATGTGGCACCTGGCACTGCTTGGCAGGAGGCCAACTAACACAAACAGCCCCCACATTCCTGGGCCCAACAACTCCATCCAAGCCCCCCAAACTTCTGACACCCAGCTCTCGCCGCCAGCACACCAGCCTGTGCCTCAGAGGCCCTGCGGTGTGGGGGTGTGTGGTTATGGGGCGTGCACTGGACACCGCTACTCATACCCCTTTCTTTTTACACAGAACTGAGACTTGGACACGGGCCAGCCCTTTAAAGTTCACAAGGCACCTTCATGTACGTGACCTCGCTTAGTGTGTTGAGCACCTACACTGGACTATTTCATCCTAACACTCTGGTGAGCCTGAGGGGAGCTCTAACTCCTGCTGCCATATGAACAAACTGGGTGAGGGGACAGAGGCTGGTGGCAAGGTGAGGGGCAGCGCACCGAGGGGCGGCCAGGCCTAGTGAGGGGGAACAGAACTTGGATCGGCCCAACTCTAATTGGAGGGGAGGAAGGCACAAATGGGCATCAGCAGGGCAGAGTGACTTCTGAACGCCCCTGAGGGGAGAGGAGACACAGAAGAGCCCTACAGCTAAGTTCTGTCCAGGAGAAACTGTGAGTCCCAAATTTAAGCTTCACCTAAAAGTGATCATGTCCTTTGACCTTGTAATTCCTCTCACAGGAAACTGTACCAGGCTGTTCGATGCAATGTCATTTACAATAATGAAACCAATTTTTATAACAACAAAAAAATATTCTTAATAATGAAAAAATACCAGAAATGACTCAATGCCCAATAATAAACGAATGGATAATGAATTAGGGCACCCCCAGAAAATGGAGTATTGTCCAGCCATTAAAATCATATTTCCATAGAATATTTAATAACTTGTTAAGTGAAAAATAGCAGAATACAAAACTACAGAGACAGCATGGTTCCCATAAAAATGACTAGAGAGGGACTTCCCTGGTAGTGCAGTGGTTAAGAGTCGCCTGCCAATGCAGGGGACGTGGGTTCAAGCCCTCCCTGGTCTGGGAAGATCCCACACGCCATGGAGCAACTAAGCCCGTGCGCCACAACTACTGAGCCTGTGCTCTAGAGCCCGCGAGCCACAACTACTGAGCCCACGTGCCACAACTACTGAAGCCCACGTGCCTAGAGCCCGTACTCTGCAACAAGAGAAGCCACCACAATAAGAAGCCCGCACACCGCAACGAAGAGCAGCCCCTGCTTGCCGCAACTAGAGAAAAGCCCACACATAGCAACGAAGACCCAACGCAGCCAAAAAAAAAGGCTAGAGAAAGAGTGAAGTTTCCTTGTACGAATAGGGTGGTAGGTGATTTATTATTTTTATGTTGTTCTACTTTTAAAACTTTCTGTACTGAACATGTATTATAGTCATGTTACTTGACTCACCAAAGCATGGGATACATTGCTGAATCCTTTCTCCTTTATGTCTTTTCTTCACTTGGTTCCCAGGTTTTCCTCTGACCTCAATGGCTGCTCCTTATCAATCTCTTTTGCTGGTGCCAGTCAGCAATTTTCTTCCCAATCTCTAAAGGTCTCTTTCATTCTCCATCTACGTTCCCTCCCTGCATGATCCTATGCTGGCTCATGGCTCTCAACACCTTCAATATGCTCATGACTTCCCTATTTATTTCTCCATTCCCAGCTTCTCTGAGATCTCCACATGGATGCCCACTGATGTCACAAGCCTAACACATCCAAAACCAAGCCCTTGACATTTCCCCTAAAGTCTTTCTCATCTCAGTAAGTGGCAACTCCAACCTTCTAGATGATCAGGCCAAAATGTAAGAGTCAGCAAACCTGGTTGCCTCTGCTTTTAATAAACACCCAGGATCTAATCACCTCCACTGCTAGGATCCTGGTCCAAGTCAACATCATCTCTTGCCTGGATTATCGCAACAGCCTCCTAACTGGCTTCTCTGCTTCTGGCTTCACCCCACTACTCTCCACACAACAGTCAGACCGATCCCTTTAAGTCAGATTCTGTTCCTCCTCTGATCACATCCCTTCAGGCGCTTCCTGCCCCTCTTTACACTGGCTTGGAGGTCTTCCAGAACTGGTGCCCCTGCCTGCTACCTCCCTCCCAGGATACTAGGCACCAGGCACACGGCCTCCTTTCTGGTCCTGAAAGCAACAGGCATAGCCTGCCTCAGGGCTTTTGCAGCTGTCCCCTCCAGCTGAAAATGTTCTTTCACCATGGCTTGCTGCCTCACCTCTCAGGGCTTTGCTCAAATGTGACAGTCAACCTGACCACCTGATTTGAAATCACCCCAGCCCACCCTTGGGTACTTCTATTTCTCTTCCCTCCTTCAATTTTCTCTGTAGCTCTTACCACCATCTGGAGAGAGAGAGAGAGAGAGAGAGAGAGAGAGAGAGAGAGAGAGAGCGAGAGAGACAGAGAGAAACGAGAGAGAGAGACAGAGAGAGACGAGAGAGAGAGAGAGAATGCGCATATACACAAATATTTATGTACACACACACACATACATGTATGTATGTAGCTATACATATGTGTGTGTACTTTTTTACTCATTTGTTAACTGCTTGTCTCTCCCCAAAAGAATATAACTCTACGAGCCAGAGATTTTCATCTGTTACAATCACACTGATCCTCAAATGTTAGAGAGAAGTGACTGGCAGGCAGTAATTGTCCCACAAATCTTGCTGAATAAATGGATAACTTCTTACAGCTGGAAAAAAGCTTTTCGTTCCCAGCCCAGCCTGAAGTAGCCCCGTGGATATCATTTGTCCTCAGGCTTCAGTTTTCACGGGGTATTTGAGCCTGCTCTCCAGACCATTCCAGTCAAAAGAGGAGCTTATCAGGATTACGACCAATTGGTAGAAATGGGTGGAGGGGAAAACACAGAGTCCAGAAGCAGCTGGCTGAGGGGGCCTGCTGTGGTCCAGGCAGCTCTTTTGCTAATCTGCCAGGTGACCTTGGGGGAGATGGTTCATTCTTCTTGGCTCCATTGTCCCCATTAGGAAGAAGTGTTGGGCGTGTCAACACACTGTGACTCTAAAATCCTCGCACAGGGTAGACCTAGAGAGCACAACCCAATGGAAGGAGGCCCAGGCCATTCACAGGCCTCAGCTCCTCTCAGGGCAGGAGTAGGGAGGTAGTTAACAAATCCTCAGGAGCCTTTAAAGTGTTTACACTCCAGTCCAGGAGGAAGATAAAACCAGTACCTACACCACCTTGGGGAAGGCTGCACACAAACAAGGGAAGGGGAGGAGGGCGGCTGAGTCCTTAGGAAGGAAATGGTCTCTTGCTGGAGGCCTCAGGGAAGGGTCAAGGCCAAGGAGAGCTGGGTTATCTAGAAATGATCTTAATAGTAAAATATGCTCATTAGAGAAAACACTTAAGGGTTCAGAGAAGAAAATAAAGTCAAGGAATGGGCAGATGACTTTTGTTTACACAGGCTGAGGGGTAGGGTGTTCTAGGTAGGGGGAATGCAGGCTCCTAGGCCCAGGAGATGGGGGCGGAGAGAGACACAGCAGAGCTGGGTGGCGGAGACCAGAAAAGGCTGGGAAAGCCAGGATGCAGGCCAGGAGTTGGCCTGCCTTCAGGGTGGGAGCTCTCAACCACTCCAGGGTCTTGCTTCTTACTTCCATTCCTGAAGCCCTCTAATGCTACAGTCTCCCGTATCCTGGTGAGTGGGCCCTCCATCAAACTAATTTCCATTCCTGGTCCTGCCCTGTCTGACCTCTGGTCACCAAGTCTCAGCCTGCACCTTCCTCCTCCCCAAAGCCACCTTCTCCAGACGAAGCAAAGCCTCTCCTTACTGCAGCTGTGCCATTGGAAGGTTTCTCGACCCCTCCTCCTCCTTGGTTTATCATGCTCTCTCCGTGTGCAGCTCCTGAAACCCCCAGTAATCAAGGTGATGAAGCCAAGTGCTGCAAGGGCAACACTTTAAATCTCAGGAGCACATTTTCCTTCTCTCTTTTCTCCGAAATCAGTGAGGGGCCAAAGTGTCATGAGACACTTTCCTCTAGGAGTTTATTAACCTTCGGATAAGGCAATTCAACAAATGATAGCAACTGCCCAGGTCCTGCTGAAATCCAGACCCCGGCATGACTTCTCTCTATCTGGAGGTGAGAAGGCAGTGGGACACAGTGGAGAGAGCACTGGTGCTGGACTACATGACAAGTATACTTCCAGCTCTGTCTTTACTATGCTGTGTACCTCTGGGCAACCTTCTAACCTCTCTGTGGCTCAGCTGTCCCATCTGTAAGATGGAACTAATATCCACATGCCTTCCGAATGGAAGCAGCCAAACTCAGAGGAGACATTAAATATGAAAAACATTTGTATTATACAAGTTATATGCCAAAATGTTAATGATAGTTATCCCTTACGGGTAATTTTGATTTCTTCTCTTATTGCTTATCTGGTTTTTCTATAATGAATATGTGCTGTGTTTAGTAAGCAAAATAAAACAAAAAAAAGTTTTAAAAGCATGATACAAATATGAGATATCGTTATTTTAGAGAGTACCAAGATGAAGCAGGAAAGCTGAGGGAGTCCACCTCAAGACACAACATTCTGGCACATGCATGTCATGGGATCCTCTGCCGACCCTGCAGGTGGCACAGATGTGGTGCCACAGCAGGACGGCCGGAACACACAGCTGGGAGGAAACAGCGAGTAGTCGAACTGCATGTCTGCCTCACGCCCATTTTATGGGACTGCAACACAGAGCTGACAGACGCCTGCCCAACAACATAAACAACCGTGGAGGGTTTAGAATGAGAAGGAGGAGTGTGATGGTGGGGAGATCAATAGTCTTTACACGATTGTAGTTGTTTTTAAAACAAGTATCAATGTCTTCTGTAATGAAGCTGAGTAGAAAAGCCAGGAGTCTCCTTCAAAAACGCCTTGCTTTCTCCCTAACACAAGCTCTGGGCCTCGCTTAAGAGAAATCAGCTCAGGAACTAAGGATGAGTACTGACAGCAGGAAGCGAAGCAAAGCAAAGCGAAGCTCAGCCAGTGGTGGATTCAAAGGCATTTTCAGTACTTGCTTTCTGTTCTCCCTTTCCGTTTCGAGTGCACACCTGTCTGCTTGCTTTCTAAAGTCCCAGATAAGGGCCTAGTTAACAAATATTTGGAAAGCATGAAGTCTCCCAAAGAGGAAAGGGAGAACCAGAGGTGAGGGGGTGAAAGGACAAAAGCAAGAGTTATCAAATCTCAGGGAGCCCAGAACAGACTTTTTAAACATTGAAGCATCTTGGAGAGTCAGAATGTTGGCCCATGCCCTCACCTTCCAATTCTCATAATATTCTGACAGTAGCTTCCGGATTTTACACCTGCATGACAGCTTGCAAGAGCTCTGAGGAAGAAAACTGGTCAAAAACCTGCAATCTCACTCCTTAGGACTCAGGAGCCAGGAGGAGCGGTGTGTGGGATGAGACGGAGAAACGCCAAGATTGAGTGATTTAGTAATGACACTTGGGGAATTCATTCAGGGAGCGGAAGGCCTCACACGTTCGGTCATGTCAGGTTCCCAGTAAGGGTTCCAGCCTCACCCGGCAGGAGGATAGAAGGGGCTCCCTCAAAAGAATCATGTAAAGCACCTCTGCTTTGAGCGTTACAACCAGCGGAGGTGGGGGATCTGTTCACACCGCTTTCCCTCCGGGCTTCACTCTCCAGGGGCCCCTCGGCCCCTGCCTGCCAGGCTGCCGGAGCCCTGGAGGTCCCTCCAAAAGGCAGGGCCCAAGGAGGCCATGAACCATGGGCAGAAGGACTTCCCAGAACTCCCCGCAGGGCCCACACAGCACAGCCTGCTCTTTGTTGGGCTGCTTTGGCCCAGGTCCTGAATTCAGTCTCTTCCCTCTGGAGGCCTGTGGGGATGCACAATGTAGAGAGAAGCAGCTGGAACTCGGGGAGGCTGACTCTCCTGGACTCTCAGCTCTAACAGCAACAGGAAAACATGGCCTTGACAAACCGTGTCCGGATTCAGCTGGAGCCACTGTTTTCCTCAAAACAACTGCTCTGGGGAAGGACACCATGAAAGTGTGAGGACAGACGCTACTCACCGAGCACGCAGGTGCTACTTGCCTGGGGAGAGGTGCTCACCAGGAAGGTGACAAGCCGGGGGGCCGGCAGGGGCCGTCCTAGGGAACTCTGGAGCTGCTGCCCGGCCCTGCACCCTGGCTGCCTGCTCCAGAACCTCCGCCCCTATCCTGAGGTGACCAGAGTAAGTACGTGGTGTCTCCCCACCCACAGTGACCTGCTTGGCAAGGCTCTGCGCACCTTTCCCCCATCAGTACTTCCTGCCCCCACCCCGGCACCCAGACACCCAGGCAGGCTGAGGCACTGCCTTCCCCCATCCCTCTGGACCATCCTGGGGATTCACGGGCCAATGTGGGGATCCTGGGCAGCAACCCGAACATGGGCCAAGGCCAGTGACCTGAGGCCCACACCTCCCTCCCTGGACAGGCGGGGCTGGACTGGCACCAGCAGCTCATGTCTGTCACACCTGTGTGAAAGCCTTTATTCCAAGGGTGGCGGAGGAGTGCCCGACAGCCCGCTGACCTTCCTACGGAGCCGCCTGCCACGTGCGGAGAGGAGCCCAGGTGGGACAGGCACCTCCTCTTCCCTCTTTCCCCACATCCTCCAGGTGCTGGTGTTCTTTTGCTTCTGAGCACTAGTGCCTGGTGCCACCCTAACAGTGACCGCCACCCCAGACAAGGCGGACTGGGGTGAGGGCAAGGGCAGGGCTTTGTCCCAGCTAGAGCTGAGTCTGAACCCCAGCTCTGCCACTCACTAGCTGAGTGGCCTTGGGCAAACTGCTTCATTTCTCTGAGTGACGATTTGCTTATATGTACAATCGCCCAGCCCAGAGAGATGACATAACTTGTCTACAGTCATGGGGAGAGATGGCTGTAGAGCTGGGTTCCCAGTGCCAGTTTCCGGGCTCTCAGGGGTTTTCTGACTACACCAAGATGTTTCTCAATAGCAGGTGCAACTGACAGAGAAACTGTCTCTTTTCCAACATGGCTGTCAGTTATTCCCAAAAGTCATTGAAAAGTTCCTTCCAAAGTTCTCTGCCTTAAAACAAAAGTAGCCTTCAGAGACACCAACCTACCAGGTGACTAAAGTCAGCATCACCTTTACAGGGGCAACTGGCATCATCATGCCTCCTTATGTGAAGTAACAGGAAGCACTCATCACCTCCGCGGGCTCCCATAAGAAACGTTAACCGAAACCCGATGACAACGAAACCAGAGAACAAATATGGAATGTGGATGATCTATGACATAATGTTAAGCAAACGTAACACTGTTAGCAATTGGTGAACCTCAGTAAAGGAAATATGAAAGTTCATTGCACTATTCTGTCAACTTTTCTGTAGCTGTGACCTTTTTTAAAATAAAAAATAGAGAGGAAAAAGGCTATTCTGCTTTCAGCTCATCGCATGGCTCTGAGCCAACGAAGACTCAGTTGTGTCATGTTCAATTCTCTCCCCAGTAAGTGTCCGGAATAGAAAAATCCAAGCTTCTCTGCATGTCGTTCAAGGCGTAGCACAACAGAGATCTCAGAATTTTCCAAGCTCATCTTCCACAAACCTCTACAACCTGAATCATCTTCGTCAGCCAAAGCTGTTTATACGCTGCTTCCAGCCACTGGTTGGAAAGCCATCTGTTCAGCCAGCAACTTTCAAGGAGCACCCTCCACGGACCAGGCACCCACCTTGGGTCAAGTGCTAAGGGGGTCCCAGAGACGCTGTGCTGCACGAGACACAGCAGCTGCCCTGGGGAGCTCACCAGCCAGGAGACCCTATGACACTCGGCTTTCATCAAGTCCTGCCTTGTGACATCTCTCGATTAGTATTTCTATGCAAGACTTCCTTCCCAACATTTCTTGGGAAATTTATGTATTACTGAATCCCAAAGCCTGAGAAACATCAATTGAGTATTTGGGAAAAGGTATTATAATCCTCTCGTGAGAATTAAAGCCTAGCAATCAACCTAGGGATGTTACTGGTTCACAGGAATCCACTGCTTCAAGTCAAATCAAGAGCAAGAAACTAACATGCAGAGTTGAAGGTTAAGGCTAACATCTTTGGGAACCAAGACAGGATTGCATAGGAAAGAAGTGACAAGAATTTAATCAAGTCCTCCTTGAAGCCACTGCCATGTTGTAAGTGTGTATTCTTGGCCTACTCTGCTGCTAACAGTCATTCTTGCAAATATGTATTAACATATTTATATACATAGTATATACAAATTCTCCCAGTGGTATTCTAAGAAATAAGTTTGGAGGCAAAGTAAGTCCTTAAATTGGCAATTTTGACACGTGATTCTGTGTACTACTGTCAACGTTGTTAGGAGATCCACGAGTTAGGTTATTAAAATACTACCCAATAATGTTTACTGGCATTTTCTAGCATTTGACTATTTGCTACAGAAGAAATACAAAGAAATGATGAGTATGTGGAATTCTAGGACACAAACTCAGAGACATCTAAAATGTGAATTAGTAAAAGCAGTCTTGATTAGAAAAAGCAATAGTTAAACCAAAACTGGGGCAAGCAAAGTGTTTTCATCACTAAAAAAGGAAATGAGTTTATACAAAATGTAGCATGTACCTCCATGCCCAACCTGAAGATACTTTTGGACACACCCTTAACAAGTCAACCAACATCAATGCAAAATGAAAGAAATTCTTCTACATTTGGAACACTTGTCTATATCATGAAAAAATTTTCTACATTATGACATTTCATGAAACAAAGATCAAGATTATCAGAAAGGGTAATTAATGCTTTGTGTATTTTATTTTATTTTGGCCTTGCCATGCGGCTTGTGGGATCTTAGTTCCCCGACCAGGGATCGAACCCAGGCCCACAGCAGTGAAAGCACCAAGTCTTAACCATTGGACTGCCAGGGAATTCCCATGCTTTGTGTATTTTTTTTTTTTTTTTGCGGTACACGGGCCTCTCACTGTTGTGGCCTCTCCTGTTGCAGAGCACAGGCTCCAGACGCGCAGGCTCAGGGGCCATGGCTCACGGGCCCAGATGCTCTTCGGCATGTGAGATCTTCCCGGACCAGGGCACGAACCTGTGTCCCCTGCATTGGTAGGCGGACTCTCAACCACTGCGCCACCAGGGAAGCCCCTTTGTGTATTTTAAAATTTCATTTTAGACCCACACAAATATGACCAACTGATTTTTGACAGAAGTGAACATCAATTCAATAGCAAGAACTCAACGAATGGTGATAAAACAACTGAAACAACTCAAATGCAAAAAAATAGAAAAACCTTGACCTATGTTTTATACCTTTTATAAAAATTAAGCTAAAAATGGATCATAAATCTAAATATAAATTAAAAGACCATAAACTTTTAGAAGAGAACACAGGAGAAAAACTTTGTGACCCTGGGTTAAGTTCTTAGATGTAACATCAAAAGCACAATTCATATTAGAACATTTTTTGATAAACTGGACTTCATCAAAATTAAAGACTTATGCTCTTCAAAAGACACCATTAAGAGAATGAAAAGTTAAGCCACCTTCTGGGGTGCTGGAAATGTTTGCAGTTGGGTGATGATTCTGTGGAGTATATAAACGTAAGACTAAGACTAGTCTTAAGTAACTAGCCTTAGTTACTTAAGACTAATGCAGACTACACACTCTAACTGTGGGTATGTTATACCCCTGTTACAAAGCAAGCAAGAAGATAAATAAATGGCACATCCCCAGATTAAATAAATAAGTAAAATGCAACAGCAAGAAAGTGTGGAAAGGGCTATGGAGAATACAGAAACTTTAGGAGCACACTGCAGGAGGCTTATCTAAGGAAGTGATATAAGCTGAGATTTGAAGGATGAGGGGTGTTAAGGGGGTTAGATGTCCCAGGTGGGAAGAACAGCCTGTGCTGAGGCCCAGAGGCAGAGAGTGCCTGGTGTGCCAGAAAGTTTTGGGTGAATAGAGTGTAGAGTTCTGAAGGGATGAGAGACGCGATTTCAGACACTCACCTTCTTTCACTGTGTTGTTTTAGAAGCCCACCCAGTGAGTCTCTGCCTTTCTCTGCTCTGATTCTACCCACCTCCTTGCCTCAGAGTTAAGTCCACCCTTAGAAACTAAGAAGTCAAGGCTGCCCATGTCCGGGCCCTTTATCTGTCCTTCAGAGAACTGAACGCCCCAGCGAAAGGGACAGCTCGCCATTGCCAGATGGGCTCTGTGTTCTCAGCCGACTTGCCTGGCTCTCCTTGGCCTTCCCTGGGAGTGCCTTTCCCAACCTGCTGGTCAGGCCGAAAGAAGTGTCAAACACCTACTCCAGAATCATCCCTGCTTCTCCCAAGTTGTAAATATTTCTTCCTCCGAAGTGGCCACCTCTTGTGTGGCTTCCATCACCCAGCTAGCTGTCGCCCTCTTCAAGGGCAGTCTCTGTCTTCCTCCTTTTGGCATCTCCCCTGTGGGACAGTTGTACATAGTCAGTTCCCAAATCAATCCTATAAATGATTTTTTTAATTGAATGAGGCTCTGGCTAGAGGGAGGGGGAAGGGTGCCACGGGGGATCATAGCAAAGGCTACCTGGGAAAGTGTCAAGACTTTGGTGCTTCCAAATTCCCGACAGTTATTAACTTTCAGGATTCGGGAATGAGCAACAGAATTTCCTGGGAATTCCCCAAACTGTAAATTACTCTATAACTTTCGTAACACTTTATATATGAGTTTTTAAAGAAGAATGAGAGATCATAATAAACTGAACTATTTTTCTGTGAAAAAGTTTCAGAGGTTTTACTATAAAAGAAAATAAAAATATATAATAGTAAATGCATGCATAATTTATTACTAGGAACAATATAATGTGACAGGATTACATATTTTATTAACATGTAAAAATTATCTCTACCTGATATAGATATTTGATAATAGAAAATGTTAATGAAGAAAACATTAACATAAAATGAAAAAAATAAAAACCATTTAATGATTTAAGGATAGTACCACAAATATTGAATATTTAAAAGTTATTCTTAAAGTGAAATTAAAATTTTTTATTTTTAAATTTCCAGACACTAAAATTTACCCTTTCTGGTGTGCAGTTCTGTGGGTTTTGGCAAACTCATAGTGATTAACCACTGCCATAATCCAGATAAAGAACTGTGCCATCACCCCCTAAAGAAATTGATATTCCCTTGTGCTACTCCTTTGTAGTAAACCTGCCCACATTATTTATCATTAACTCCTGGTCTGTTCTCTCTTCCTGTAGTTTTGCCTTTTCCAGGATGTCATACAAATGGAATCGTAAGTATATGGCCTTTTGCCCCTTCATTTTAACCCCAGCAAGAGTCCCCCAGAACCTGAGGAAGTGGGAACAGTTGGCAGCTTAGTGGGAGTCTCTGGGATGGGAGCCACGTGTTTGAAGAGCCAAGTTCCAGGCCCACAGACAGTTAGAGACTGATGGCAGGAGTGCAGCCTGTTCCTGGACACGCCGTGGCACTGCCAGGAGATACTGCTCCAGGAATGGGGTTGTCATTGGGAGGGATGTTTCTGACCAGGCACCTGGCATCAGCTACACTGTGCTGTCCCTGGCAGTTTGTAACAATGCGAACCTTTGCGAGTAGTAAAATCAGGAAGGGCCTTGGACAGCACAACCAAGAGTCTGGGTTTGTTTTTATGGCAGCAGGGACGTTTTGAAGAGTCCTAACCCTGGAAGTAGATGTGACCAGATTTGTGGTCTGGCTGCAGACTGGGGAGGGGGCAAAGAATGGAAGCCGGGGGCCTCTGAGAGACTTTGGAGTAATTCAGATGAGAAAGGAAGAGGGTAGGTCAGGGAGGTGTTTGGCACTTGGATGACAGTACTTGGTTCATCTGGTACTTGGATTATTTGGATCTTGGGGGGACACTGGGGGATGAGGGGATAGCTTCAAGGAGTCTAACTTCAAGAATGAGACCCCAACCCAGGATCCACCCAAACATAAGGCAGGAAGGCAACAGCAGAATCCACCACACTGTCACCTGGCTGCGGGAGTTTGTTGGTTGACCCGGAAGGTCCTGTGACGCCTCAAAGTCAAGGGTGAGGCTTCAGAATGGGCAGCCCTGGAGATGAGATGGGCAGACAGACAGGCCCCTGCAGACAGGTTGCTGCAGTCTTTCTCCCTATGTCCAGCACATGGTTGTTTCTGGCCCCAGGAAGCCCTGCCTTGTGCTGCATGGAGCCGGAAAGAGAGAAGCTCTTTGGAGGTCCTTGTCCTTCTGCTTTCTCCCTCTAGTTGCTTCTCCCAACCTTGGGTTTGCATAGTTGTCCAGAGGTGGGGAAGCCAGGCCACTCCCAGGCCTAGACCCATTTGGGCCACTTGGTAGGGTGGGTGGTATTGACCAAGTAGTGTCAGCCCCCTGCCTCACCTGGCTAGGTCCCTGGTGTCCTTGAGGAAGCCCCTCCTTTAGGAAGCAACCAACCCCCACCCCGCCCAGTGGGGTCAGGTGAGTCGGCTGGGCTTCACTTCAGCTTCTCAGCCATAAAATGGGGCCACACTCCTGCCTGACAGGCTAGGGAAAGGGCATGACAATGAATGCTCAGGGCAAACTGTTGCGTACTATGCAGAGTATAACAACCACCAGTGAGAAGCTGCCTTTGGCTCTCCAAGGCTCCCCACGACCTCCTCTTGCCCACCCATCTCTAAGAGGCCCTTTGCCTCCATCACACAGTGCAAGAGCACTGCCACCACCTTCTTGAAGCCCTCTCCTCCAGGCGCTCTGCCCTCTGCTGCTTGCTTTTACTTTACCCACCCCTGAAACCTCCCTTACACACACCCTTCCCTGGGTTTGTCCTTGGCTGGCTTCCCTTCTCACGGCACAAACCACCCACTGGGGTTTTTGCACACTGTGACTGCATCTTCCATCTCTGTCCTGGGCTGCTCTCCTACTGACGGTCTCAACACCCCACGGAGGCCCGTAGGGCCTAATGCAATCAAAATGCAATCGTTGATCTTTGTGTTGGGCCTCAGACATCCCTGACCCTTGTGCCCAGCAGAGAGCCTGGCAGGTGGCATGTGCTCAGTTTGTGTTTGCGGAGCTGATCACCACGTGCTTCTTTCCTCTCCTGCCACCTTCCACCTGCGACTCCTCCAGTGCTCCTTGTGCCATCAATGGGACACCATCTCCTAGTCACACAGGCTAAAACACCAGCACCATCGGGTCACTCCTCACCACTGACTTTTCAACCATCCACTGTCCCCTTCCCCTGACTCTGCTGCTGTCCTGGCTCAGGCCCTGCCCACCTCTCACCTGGACCTGCCTCTAGACACTCTCTTGTTCCAGTCCAACCTCCCTACTCCTGCTGGTGACATTCCTAAGCCCAGACATGATCTGTCACACCCCTGCCTACAAATCTCTGCAGCTCTCTTGTGCCCAAAGAATAAAATTCCAACTCCTTATATGCAGCATCCAAGGCCTCCCACATTCTGGCCCCAACCTGTCAGTCCAACCACAGAGGGAAAAAGCAGCGAAAATAACTGACATATACCAAGTGCTTCCCACGTGTCTCTTAATCCTTATAATAATCAGGACTACAATTTGACAGAGGAGGAAACCAAGGACAGGAGGGTTAAGTAACTTGCCCAGGGTCACAGTCCAAACTCATAAGGAGTGTCCTGGGTCAGAATTAACAACCTTTTAATCCTTCAGCCTTCCCTGAAAGATTAAATCTTTAAGGCTGGGATATGCCTTTTAAAAAAATCTCTGCAGTAAGCTCCACGCTGCCTCCCTCACTTCCCAAAGGGCGAGGAGTGGAAGAGGAGAGAGGGCAACAGGTGTTTCTGAGACTGAAATCAAAGACACTGCGGGTTCTATAAATTATTCCTAAAATTCCCTTTTAGTTCCAAGAAGGAATATCAATGTTTAATGGTACAGAAATTTTATAGCAAACAGAAGTTGCATTTTCTTTACATACAATTAACTACAGCATCCTGAGATTCCTGATTAATCAATGTACATAAAATATTCATACCTATTTTACAGGAGAAGGATTTTACTACTCTCAAAGGTTCACGTTGTTACAAGCTGCCAGGGACAGCACAGTGTAGCTGATGCCAGGTGCCTAGTCAGAAACATCCCTCCCAATGACAGCCCCATTCCTGAAGCAGTATCTCCTGGCAGTGCCACGGCGTGTCCAGGAACAGGCTGCACTCCTGCCATCAGTCTCTAACTGTCTATGGGCCTGGAACTTGGCTCTGCAAACACGTGGCTCCCATCCCAGAGACTCCCACTAAACTGCCAACTGTTCCCACTTCCTCAGGTTCTGGGGGACTACTGCTGGGGTTACAATGAAGGGGCAAAACCACAAAAACAACAATGATGATAATGATAAAAGGGAGAGAGCAGAGGAGAGGGCACAGGAGAACTGAACATCAGAGAAGAACACTGGTGTGATAAATTCCAGAGGCTGCTCGGGTGCCCACTGGCTGGTGGGTGAGGTGTGCTTCCTCATGCCTTCCTCCATTCTGCCCCACTTACCCTTACTCAGTACTGTATTTGTTTGCTTATCTATGTCTCCCCTCTGGAATGGGGACTCCTTGACTGGTCCTAATAACTAGGAGACGGGAGGTGCTAAATTAATGCTGAAATGGTGGCGGACCTTGCAAATTGTTTATACAATTATCTACTCTCTTCTTCTCCCTTAGTTACAAAATCCCAATTTTATTTCAGTTGGCAATGTGTCCATCTAAAAGACTTCTCAGCCTCCCTTGCAGCTATGGGAGGCAAATGAAGGGAAGTGGGAGCTATTAGGTGGGACCTTCAGCAAAGCTCCTTAAAGGGGAGACAGTTAGCATATGTCCTTTTAATCTTCTCCCCACATCTTCCTGGAAACTTGACATGATGGCTGGAGCTCCAGCAGCCATCTTAGACCATATGCAACCCGGGGGTTGGAAGCCATGCACTAAGAATGGCAAAGCAGAGAGACCATACCTAGATTGTCTTCCCCAGGTTTCTTTTAAAAACCTAACAGAGAATAAACTTCTAGTGGTTTAAGCCACTGCTATTTCTGGTCTCTGCTTACTGGCTGCCAAATGTAACTCCTAATGAATTAATGAATAAACCAATTAAACTTGGTTCTCTTAAATTACTCACTGCTGACTTGCAGTTCAAAGGCCAGTCACCACCTCTAACCTCTGGTCCTTGTAACATAATGATAATTTTCCATTAATTATGGACATCAGGAAGATGGAAGGACAAAAGCAATACAAGGAAGAGGTAGTACAAGGTGGGGAAGTAGAGGATGAAGACGATGAGCGATGGCAGCAGGAGAGGAAGCGGAAAAATGAGGGGCAGACAAGAGAGGGGACGTGGGGGGAAGGCAGGGTAGGAAGAGAGTGCTGGAGGAAAGGAAAGGGGATGAGGGGCAGGTGTAAACCATGGAGAGATGATGGGGAAAGAAGGGAAAGGGAGTGGAGTTCAAGTGTCCTCTGGCAACAGTCACTATTTAGAGAGCACTCACTGTGGGCTGGGCACGGTGCCATATTCTGTACCATTCTCTCTAATCCTCATCCTTCTGATGTAAGTATTATCATGCCCATTTTACAAATGAGGATGGGACTTCCCTGGTGGTCCCGTGGTTAAGAATCTGCCTTCCAATGCAGGGGATGCGGGTTCGATCCCTGGTCGGGGAACTAAGATCCCACTTGCTTCACGGCAATTAAGCCCACACACCACAACTAAAGAGCCCATGTGCTGCAACTACAGAGCCCACACCACAACTAGAGACAAGCCCGTGCGCCGCAAGGAAAGATCCCCTGTGCTGCAAGTAAGACCCGACGCAGCCATAAATAAATAAATAAATAATGAGGTGGGACTTCCCTGGTGGCACGGTGGTTAAGAATCTGTCTGCCAATGCAGGGGCCATGGACTTGAGCCCTGGTGCAGGAAGATGCCACATGCCGCGGAGCAACTAAGCCTGTGCCCCACAACTACTGAGCCTGTGCTCTAGAGCCCATGAGCCCCAACTACCGAGCCCATGTGCCTAGGGTCCGTGCTCCGCCACAAGAAAAACAACCGCAGTGAGAAGCCCGTGCACCGCAAGGAAAGATCCCCTGTGCTGCAAGTAAGACCCGACGCAGCCATAAATAAATAAATAATGAGGAGGGACTTCCCTGGGGGCACGGTGGTTAAGAATCTGTCTGCCAATGCAGGGGCCATGGACTTGAGCCCTGGTGCAGGAAGATGCCACATGCCGCGGAGCAACTAAGCCTGTGCCCCACAACTACTGAGCCTGTGCTCTAGAGCCCATGAGCCCCAACTACTGAGCCCATGTGCCTAGGGTCCGTGCTCCGCAACAAGAAAAACAACCGCAGTGAGAAGCCCGTGCACCGCAACGAAGAGAAGCCCTAGCTCACCGCAACTAGAGAAAGTCCGCGCACAGCAACGAAGACCCAATGCAGCCAAAAATTAATTAATTAATTAATTAAAAATTGAGGTAACTGTGGCTCTGACATATTAAATAACCTCCCCTGAGTCACAGAAAATGGAAGAGGCAGAAGACTTATTTGAAGTAGCCTTGGGGCGGGGGGACATCATCCTCCCTTCTCTCTTTATCCTGCTACCTAGAATGTGGGTGTGATAGCTGGATCCATGGCAGCCATTTTGGACAATAAGAACAACAGCCACACCCTAAGAATGACAAAGCAGGGAAGTGGAAGGAACTTGGGTCCTTTACAACCTAGTGGAGCTTCCACAACTGCCTGAGACTAAAGATCACCTAAGCCACTTGGAGTCCCCATCCATAAATCCATCCATAACTGTTTCAGATCTCACTTTGCTCAATTTTCCTCTGGTCTTCAATAGCAGATTCCAAAACCCACTCCCAGAGAGCCTGATTTAGCAATCACTCTTCTAGAAAAATGGCATCAGACTAGAAAAGGCAAAGAAATGATCCAAGAGCCCACAGGAAAAATCTTGATGACTCAAAAGCAGCAAGCTGGTGATCTGCCCCTAGAAGACGAGACCTTGGAGATCAGCAAGTGATACTGTAAACCTGTCATTATTTAAAGACATGGAAGAGACAAGGAGGTTTTTTTTCCCCACTTATTTATTTTTTTAATATATTTTAAAATAAATTTATTTATGGCTGTATTGGGTCTTCGTTGCTGCGCACGGGCTTTCTCTAGTTGTGGCGAGTGGGGCTACTCTTTGTTGTGGTGCGTGGGCTTCTCACTGCGGTGGCTTCCCTTGTTGGGAAACATGGGCTCTAGGTGCATGGGCTTCAGTAGTTGTGGCTCGCGGCTCTAGAGTGCACACTCAGTTGTGGTGCATAGGCTTAGTTGTTCTGCAGCATGTGGGATCTTCCCGGACCCGGGCTCGAACCCATGTCCCCTGCCTTGGCAGGCGGATTCTTAACCACTGCGCCATCAGAGAAGTCCAGGAGGGGTTCTTAAAGACACGCTTGGGGCCATCCTCAGTAACAAAAAAAGGTGGTCCTAACAATCTCGGACCAGTCTTTAATGGTGCTCACAAACCATCTAAGACAAAAATAAACCGATGGTCAAACCTCAGAAAAAGAAGAGCTCCTTTTGAACAAAAGCACCAGGCTGTCAAAGGGGCACATCTGCACACAGCAGCATCACACGGAATTACTGTCTTGGGCAACAGGCTGCAGCTTCCTGTGCGCTAGGAATTCTCTCCAACTAGACGGCAAGCTCTCCTCTCTGAGGAGAGGGACTGTGGCATTACTATTTTGGTATCTTCAGCAGTGGCACCCGGCACAGTAGTGAACACCCAGAGTCGTCAGGAAAGAACTATTGGGAACCGTGTGTACTGGCCCAAGTTGTCCGCCACCCCAGGCCCTGTGCCCGCCTCTGAGTTGAAATGAGTCCTGAAATCCCAGCCAAGAGGACTGAAAGTCAGTGCTGTCATTGTTCACCATTCCCACCAGACTACTGTCTGACGGACACCCTCTGGGGATCTTCAAAGATCAACTTCCCTTCTCTTCTGAGACTATTCCTGTGATAGAATCCCAAGAGTCCAGAGAATTCAGGTAGAGCTGAGGAGGGATGGCACAGGCCATTTAGCTCTGCCCAGGCCTATCCAATCTGCCTCTTTTGGCTGCTGAAATCTCAGTGGGGCAGAAACCTTAACTGCGCAGGCGTGGGCGTGGGGTGACACTTAGCTCTGAACAGCTGGCTACTGAACTTTCACACCCTGGTCTCCTTCGAGGCCCCCGGCATGCAGAATCATCTACTCTGAGAGCAACTGTCCCTTTCAGAAATGCAGCCTTATTCTAAAATTATAGGCTCTCAGGGTCCACTAGGGATTATAATTAGTTTGTATTCCTCTGCCTGGCACTCAGAGAAGCTGAGTTTGGGGATGGAAAGTGGGACATGCATTCTTAAGGCCGGAAACTACTTTAATTTGCAGGCTTTAGTGGCTTTTTCTGGCCACTGGCTTGCTTTAAGTCTCTGGCACCCTCACCTAGACTGAGAATTGCTACCTTGTGCCCCAGCCACATTTCCATCAACTTGGCACAAAACGTGCCAAAAAAAAAATCTTTCCTGCCCTCTTTGCCTGCATCTGGGTCTCATACCACTCCCAAGTCCTTGCCTCTACTCAACCAGAGAAATTCAATGCAATTCAACTCAACAGGCCACACAGCAGCCACCAAGTGACAGGGAGAATGCCAGGAGCTTCAAGCACCAAGAAAAACAAGGCCCTGTTCTCAGGGGTCCCGGCATCTGGGAAGGAAAGGAAACGTAAACAAACAATGACCTACTGAGTGATAATTACTATAGAAAGAGACGCCAAGCACAGAAAGAGCAAAAGCCATTCTGTCGAGAGGAATTAAGGAAGGCAGTCAAGGGCACTTCCTGGGAGGAACAAGCATGTGCAAAGGTGCAGAAGCCTGAGGGTGTGGCCTCCTGGAGACAGCAGCCACGGACGGGACTAACAGGGATTAGGTTTACTATATGCCAGATGCTGCCACTTTACAGAGGAGAAAACTGAGGCACAGAGAGGATAAGTACCTTGTCCAAGATCACAAGTTATGAAAGGATGAAGACAGGTTCCAAACCGAACAGTTGGACTCTAAAACTTGAGCTTTTAAACATTACAGTTTGCGGTGTACAAATAGTTCAGTTCGCTGAAGTGTAAAATTTAAAAGCTAAGTTTACGCAGGAGAGGTAGATGGGGGCTGGATCGCAAAGGGCTGCATACACTATACTAAGGATTTGGACTTGAACTTTCAGCAATATAATGGACTGAATTAATGTGAAAGAGCTTCCCCTTCCCACTATGGTCACAGTCATAGAAATACTAGATAAGATAAATGATATCCTTAAACATACAGCCAAATTTGAAAGAAAAATACCCCATGTGCCAGAAATGACAAGAAAAAGGGAAACATGAACAATAAGTGGGACTGACACCAGAATGACCTGTGGACTTTTGAACCCACACATGAAGTAGTTATAATGTCTGGCTGTGGCTTTGAGCCCAGATATCAACATGAGAACCTCAAAAGGCTGCCCAGTACAGGAAAGCAATAAGGAGCTGGCCATTTCTCCAAGGCTCTGTGGAAGGGTGAAAGTCACCCATAAGAAACTCAACTACTAAGCTAGCCCCACCCATGGATACGAATCTGATTTTACACTAAGAGAGTGGTGAAGGGGTGCCAAACTGAGAAGTGAACATAAAAACTGAGCCAGGACCTTTAACCCTACGGCCCCACCAGATGCAAACTGTTCTTAGGGATACTTTCACACCCCAGGACACAAAAGTTGCCCATGACAGTCCTTCCTGAAGATGAGCTCACAACCCAAAGTTACAAACCACACGGAAATAAACCACCAAGAGGGACAGCGTCAGACACAAAAAGGGAGGAAGCATCCCAAGAATCAGGAATAATAAAATAATTTGAAAGGGCTAACAAAATGAGAAGATTTAGATGGTTAAAGAGATAAAGCAGCACAGAAAAAACATATAAGAGACCTGGATGGTAGAACGGTCAACAGATGTCTAAGAGGAATTCCGGGAGGCTAGAGTACAAAAAATGGGAGGGAACCAAAGAGAATGACTGAGAATTTCCCAAAATTTAAAAAAAGAATTAAATATAAGATGTTAATATTAGGGAGCGCTGGGTAAAGGTGTACAGAAACTCTCTAAATCTAAATTTATCTAAAATTATTCCAAAATACAAAAAAAAAAAATTTTAAGTGAGTCTCTCGATAGAAGTAGCACACCAAATCCTGAGGAAGAAAAAGAAAAACAAGTCCACGCTTACTTTCGAATGGTTCTAAACAAAAGTATATAGAGATAAAGAGAGAAATGCATTAAATGCAAGTAAAAAGAATACAGATGTTCACTATATTATTTTCATGTTTTCTCCAAAGTAAAAAGATGGGGGGTAAGAAGAGAAAATGTAGGAGTAAGAACAGAAATAAGGTGTATAATTTTCAGACCAGTAACGAGAATAAAGAAAACTCAGTCAACCTAACAGAAGGCAGGAAAGGAGAAAAACAGGCAAAAAAGGAAAGCATATGGAAAGGACTCAAAAACATGATAATATATTTAAGTCAAACCCCAAAATGTAAATAAACTCATTTAAGACAGATTTTCAGATCTGACTTAAAATTTTAAATCCAGCCATGTTCTGTTTATGAAAGAAACTCCTAAAATGTGATGGCACAGAAAGGTTGAAAATATGAGGCAAATAACAACCACAAGCTGGGGTAGCACTAGTGTCATCAGACTTTAAGGCAAAAAGCAGTAAAGATATTAAGGAAGAAGAACTGACAAGATCTGGTGACTGATTAAAAGAGACATGAAGGGTGCCCATCAGGTGACCAGGGGGGTGGGGATGCTCCCATTAAGGTGGGGACTGTAGGAAGAGCAGGTCTGGCAGAGAAGGGGCAGGAGCCCCCAGACGCTCACACTCAGGCAGGGGAAAGAGGAAGAGGAACCAGGGCAGCAAAGGCACAGTCAGAGAGGAAGGGAGAAAAGAGATGTTTCATCTCCCAGAGGGCAGGGCCAATCTCCTGCTGCATCTTTCCAGAGTCTAATAAGGTACTAGGCACAAAGCAGGCACTTGGTAATAACAGTAATAGTAATAATAAAACAAACAAGTATGTGAGGGCCCAAACACGAGAGATCTCTGAGATGCAAGGAAAGAAGTTACGGCATCTGTAACGCTCGTGATCTCCACAGTGACAAGAGGCAGCATCTTCTTGAGAGGGATAGGGGTGAGTGGAAGAAGGCTTGGACCTAACTCCAAGGAGAATGTGACACGAAAACCATGAGAGGTGAATAAAAGGATAACCAGCCAGCTGCTGTTGGAGTCTTACCTGACTCCACACGGGGATACAGCTCTGCTACGTAAAAGCTCTGCCTTGGCCATCCAGCTCTTCCTTCAAATCCCAAGTGTACAATCCACAGACTTATCCAAAAAAACAGGCAGACGCCACAACTCATCTTTGGAGAAAAGAACTGCTGTGAAACCAGAGCCAAGAGGCTGCCACCATGACCTGGGGAGACCTACACCGCGTCCCTGGCCACCGTCTTGGGCAGGTCCTCCCAGACAGGAACTGTGTGGACAGGAGGAGGGACTGTGGCCAGTGGTGACTCAGGCAGCGTTTACCAGCTGCGTGGGTGCCCACCACCTCCAGAGGGTTGGGCTGATTGCGTCGGGCTTTCTGGAAGCATTTCTTCATTTCTACTTCTGAAGACATGCAATTTTCAGAGTGACATCTCTCTTGATGACGTCAGAAGGCATGTAAATCAGCAGCTGGAACCAACGTCTTTTTTTTTTTTTTTTTAATTTATTTATTTTATTTTTGGCTGCATTGTGTCTTTGTTGCTCTGTGCAGGCTTTCTCTAGTTGTGGTACGCGGGCTTCTCATTGTGGTGGCTTCTTTTGTTGCGGAGCACGGGCTCTTAGGTGTGCGGGCTTCAGTAATTGTGGCATGCGGGCTCAGTAGTTGTGGCTCGCGGGCTTTAGAGCGCAGGCTCAGTAGTTGTGGCACACGGGCTTAGTTGCTCCGCGGCATGTGGGATCTTCCCGGACCAGGGCTTGAACCTGTGTCCCCTGCATTGGCAGGCGGATTCTTAACCACTGCGCCACCAGGGAAGCCCGAACCAATGTCTTCTTACACACACTTGACCAACCCAACTTTACTCACTCCCCAACACCTCCACACGTGACAGGGCAAGTGGCCATAGAATGCCACGTGGCCTAAGGGAGGGAGGAAATGATGTAATACCACGGGGCCACAGTGAGGACTGAGGAGGTCAGAGCTCCCAGACACCACCGTCTCACCCAACACGCAAGACCCTGGTGGCCCAAGGAAAGGGAAATGTGAGCATTGACTCCAAACTAACTGGTTCCAAGGTCAGAGAGTGTTACATTTCAGAAGACCACAGGACTGCCTTTATACGTTAACTCAGATTCAAGGGAACCGGGAGTCAGAAACTCTCACATACTGCTGAGACAGGGTAAATTAGTGTAACTTTCTGGATTTTGGCAAAATTTATCAGTATGCTTACATTTTGATTCATTCAAATTTACACACACACACACACACTCTCTCTCACTCTCGCTCTTGCTCTCTCTTTTAAAACCAAATATGGGGACTTCCCTGGTGGTGCAGTGGTTAAGAATCCGCCTGCCAATGCAGAGGACATGGGTTTGTTCCCTGGTCCAGGAAGATACCACATGACATGCAGCAACTAAGCCCATGAGCCACAACTACTGAAGCCTGCGTGCCTAGAGCCTGTGCTCTGCAACAAGAGAAGCCACTGCAATGAGAAGACCGCGCACCGCAACAAAGAGTAGCCCCCACTCGCCGCAACTAGAGAAAGTCCGCACGAAGCAATGAAGACCCAACGCAGCTAAAAATAAATAAATAAAATAAATTTTTAAAAAAATGCAAAAGAGAATCCTTTGGGCAGATGCAGTCAGAAACCTGGAGGCTTTCAGGAGTCACTTCCTGGTTGTGAGGTGTGAGGCCCTCAGGACAGTCATTCTCAGGCCCCACTTGAACTCTGATCAGTGACTTCAAAGGCACCTTTCCGAGAAGTCAGTGGTTCTCCAACCAGGCTGCCCCCTCAGGTCAATGGGGAGCTTTAAAACGCAGATTCCTGGAGCTCATTCTTGGAAATTCTAATTCAAGAGGCCTGAGACAAGGCCCAGGAAACTACCTTTCTTCCAAAATTCCCTGGTGAATCTGCCAGCTGAGTCTTGCCTGGGAATCACTGGACTAGACACCATCTGGGACAACTTGTAATGGGGCCCATCTGCACATCTGGCTGCAGCACTGCAGGGATCCCACAGGCCAGCACTAAGTGCAGAAGGGAAAATTCCAGGCGTGTTCAGCAATCAGTGCCAAAGAGCCTGGGGGACAGCCAGCAGATCCCCCAGACAAAGCCAATTTTGGAAGGTTCTCTCAGGCATGGTGATCTTGGAGGCTAACCTGTGAAAAAGAGGTGACTAGTGCAACTGCTGCTCTGGGAGGCCAAAATAAAAATTAGTTCCCTTCAACAACACACGTGAGCCAGCAAGCTCTACAGGCCCCAAGGAGTCGGAAGCAGAAAGGAATGCAGGGTCGTGTGGCAGAAAGAGCCCCGGGTCTGAGTCACACAGCTATGAGTTCAAATCCCTGCTCTCCATCACTGGCCCTTAGTGGGTTAAAGATGGCTGCCCTTGCTACTCCTCCCTCCTTGAATCAGGGCTGGTGCAGGGACTGCTTTGACCAGCAGAATGTGGCAGAGGCCCCACTCAGACTGCTGAGGGAACACAAAAACACAGTGTTCAAACCAAGAACCTCCTCACAGAACCCTCTGACCAAGAAGCTCCCACTTTTAGAGCCCTTTTTGGCCAAAAGCACATCTTCATACACCAAGTCTGGGAACTATTTATGATCCCCTATAACTGGGAAGGACCCTGCCAACAAGCACCCAGTGTTCCAGGATGACTCACCTTCCCCCACCACAGCAGCGACCCACTGGCCTCTCTTCTTCCTGTTACAGTGTCATCTTTGTCCTGGCCACCTAGGTTCAAAAAATCAACCTCTCAGACTCCTCCGTCTCCCTTCAGCAGCCAGGGAAGGGCCAAGGCTTTGTCTCCACAGTCATCCCCACCTTTCCACTCACCCTGCCACCCAAAGGCACGGTCCTAAAGGCCAGGCAGACCTGAGTGCCACTTTGCAACTTACTAGTTGTGCACCATACGTGCGTTTCTTAACCTCTCAGAGGCTTAGTTTTCTCAGCTGCAAACAATATACATCAGTAATACCTTCTTTTTGTGGTCGTTCCTAAGACAGAAGAGTTGAGAAAACACAGCCAAAGTACATGGTACAGAGAAGGTGCTCCATGCGTAGCAACTGTTACTAAAGGCCAGAAACTTTTCACTTCGGTTAATACAGACCTCTCCTAATCTAAGTCTCTGCCTGTGTATCACTCTCCATTTTGACCCGTCTGGTATAATCCTAGCAGATTAACTGTCCTAGATAATGCCTATCACATTATTCTCCTGCTCAAAGGCCTTCTGTGGCTCCCATGTTCTCACATCAATCCCAACCTCCCAGCCGAGCATGTAAGATTACCTACATTAATGGCTCCACCCCACCTCCAGCCGGCTCCAAGTCAATCCCATCCTCACTGCAACTTGCTATTGGAGGCAGCCTTCTAAAACGGTTCGCAAAACACCTGCCTCCTAATATTCAGGCCCTTGTGTAACTGCCTCCTGACCCACAGACACTGGCAGATCATAAATGTTGTTTTACGCCACTAAGTTTTGGGGTCATTTGTTATGAAGCAATAGATAAACAATACTCTTGATTTCCCCAATCACATCTGAGCTGCTGCTCTTTTACTCACACTTGTGCTTCCTACACCATCACAGCCTGCAGCAATTCTGCCCAGCCTGCGAGGCCCACCCCAGGTGCCAAATGCTCACCCTGAGTCTTTCTTAAGGCTCCATTAACCAGCCTCCTCTGAAAGCCTTTATCTCCTTCCCTCCCGGCAGTTCCCACACACATCTCCACCACGGCATCTGTCGCATTGCATCCATATCAATCTGTTTGTTATATCTGTGTGCAAAATGATACACGTGAAGGTTACTCACTCAGCAAAAGACTGGAAATCACCTGTACGCCCATCAATAAATAGGGGGGTGGCACACACATAAAAGAGAGGAGGGAGCAGTGAAAAAGAATGAGGAAGCTCCAGGCGCACTGGATGCCAGATGGACAAGACACACTACGAGAAGCGAGAGGCAGACCAGTGAGCACAGCAGATAGTCATCTGCCTGGAAAGTAATAATGTCATAACAGAAAAGAGGTACATGCTCATAAACGAGAGTGGCTAAGGGGGCTGCCTCCCCTGGGGGCTGGGCGGCTGAGAGATGGGGGAGGGAAAGAGGGAATACCTCTGAATTTTGTAGCAAGTCAAGAATTCTCAATTCAAAAATAAGCAGCTCCTAAGGAAAAGCTTCCCTCCTAAGATCAGGAACAAGACAAGGATGTCCACTTTCACCACTTCTATTCAATGCTGTACTGGAGATTCTAGCTAGGGCAATTAGGTGAGAAAAAGAAATAAAAGTTATCTGATTGGAAAGGCAAAAGTAAAACTATCTCTATTAGCAGAAGTCATGGTCTTATACACAGAAAATCCTAAGAAATCCACTAAAAAAAAAACTGTTAGAACTAATAAATAAGTTCAGCAAGGTTGAAGTATACAAGATGAATATATAAAATTTAATCATATTTCTACACACTAGCGATGAAGCAATAAGTCCAAAAGTCCAAAGTCTGTCTAATAAGAGTCCTAGAAGCAGAGAATAGAGACAATGAAGGAAAACAAATAGAAGATTTCCTGAAGATTCCAAGACTTGTCTTTAGCAATTAAGGGCTCCGCAGAAATTAAGGAAAGAAGACAAATATCTAGATATATCCTGGTGATATATCTGAACTCCAAGAATAAAGAATATTCTTACATCTTTCAGAGAAGAAAAAACAGATTACTTACAAAGGACTTAGATTCCAACTAACTTCATTATTCATACTGAAACATGGAACAGTAACCTCAAAATTCTGATTCTGTATTCAACCGAGCTATCAATCAAGAGGGAGGGCGTGGGTACCTTTGTACACTGCTTGTGGGAATGTAAAATGGCACAGCCACTATGGAAAACAGTACGGTGGTTCCTTAAAAAATTAAAAACAATTATCATACAACCTAGCAATTCTACTTCTGGGTATGTACCCAAAAGAACTGAACAAGGAGACATGAACAGATATTTGTACATCCATGTTTATAGTAGTACATTCACAAAATCCAAAAGGGGAAAGCAACAGATGAATGAATCATCAACAGATGAATGGATTAACAAGATGTTGTATATACACACAATGGAATATTATTCAGCCTTAAAAAGGAATGAAATTCTGACACACGCTACAACATGGGTGAACACTGAAGACATTATAAGTGACATAAGCGAGTCACAAAAGGACAAATACTGTATGATTCCACTCCTATGATGGATTTAGAGTAGTCAAATTCATAGAGACAGAAGGTAGAATGGTGATTGCCAGAAGCCTGGAGGGTGGTGGGGAATGAAGAATTATTAATTAGGGTACAGAATTTCTTTTTTTCCCTTTTTTTTGTGATTTCAATATTTATTACAATATAGAAATCAAGACAGTGTGGTGCTGGCAAAGAACAGATACATATATCAATGTAACAATGTAAGAAGTCCTGAAATACACCAATACTAACATAGTCAACAGTTCTTTTGGGAAAGAAGCAAAGTCAATTCAATGGACAAAATAGTCTTTTCAACAAATGGTGCCTGGAACTATAAATATTATATATATATATACACACACACACACACACACACACACACACACACATATACACATATACATACATATATGTATACAAATAAACATATAAAAGCCTAGACCTTATGCAAAAGTTAACTTAAAATGTAACATAGGGCTTCCCTGGTGGCGCAGTGGTTGAGAATCTGCCTGCCAATGCAGGGGACACGGGTTCGAGCCCGGTCTGGGAAGATCCCACATGCCGCGGAGCAACTGGGCCCGTGAGCCACAGCTACTGAGCCTGCGCGTCTGGAGCCTGTGCTCCGCAACAAGAGAGGCCGCAATAGTGAGAGGCCCGCGCACCGCGATGAAGAGTGGCCCCCGCTTGCCACAACTGGAGAAAGCCCTCACACAGAAACGAAGACCCAACACAGCCATAAATAAATAAATAAATATAAAAAAAGAAATAGAAAAAATTAAAAAAAAAAAAAAAAAAATGTAACATAAACTTAAATATAAAACAGGAGAAAATCACCATCTCCTGGGGTGAGGCGATGAGATTTTAAATATAATATCAAGAGCACAATCCATGAAAATAATCTGATGAACTAGACTTTACTAAATTAAAAAAACTTCTGCTCTGTAAAAGGCTCAGTTAAGAGAATGAAAAGGTAGGCCACAGACTGGTAGAAACATCTGCAAAATACGTATCTAAGGATTTATATCAAAAATACACAAAAAATATTTAAAACTGAACAATAATAAAATATACAAGCCACTTGAAAAATGAGCGTAAGATCTGAACAGACCAAAGATTTACGTATGCCAAATAATCATACGAGAAAATGCTCAACATCACTTGTCATCAGGGAACTGCAAACCAAGACAACAGCAAGGTTCTACTAAACATATATTTAGAATGTCTAAAACACAAAACATTAACAGCCAAATCCTGGTGAGATGTGGAACAACAGGAACTCTTACTCCTTTCTGGTAAAAATGCAGATGATACAGCCACTTAGGAAGACAGCCTGTCAGTTTCTTACAAAATTAAAAATCGTCTTATCATATGATCCACAGTCATGTGTCTATCTAAGTTCACCTAGACTTGAAAACTTATGTCCAGAAAAAAACCTTCTTGTGAATGTTCATTGCAGCTCCATTCACAACGGCCCAAAACAGGAAGCAACCAAGATATCCTTAAGAAGTAAATGGATACACAAAATGTGGCACATACCCACAAAAGAATATTGTTCAGTAATTTTTTTAAAATGAGCTGTCAGCCAGGAAGAGACATGGAAGAATCTTAAATGCATATCACTAAGTTAAGGAATTTCATCCGCAAAGGCTACACATTGTATGATTCCAATTATATGACATTCTGAAAAAGGCAAAACTAGGAACGGGGGGTGGGGGGTGTTGAATAATTGAAGCACAAGGGAATTTTTAAGGTAATGGAACTAAATGTATGAAACTATAACTCTGGATCCATGGCATTATGCCTTTTTTAAACCCCATTTAAATGTACAACACAAAGAGTAAACCTTAATGTATAATTTTTTTTTTTTTTAAATGGCCATATGGGAATCCCAAGATTAAAGACAGAATATGATAAAAGAATCAATTGTGTACAACAACTATATTGAACCACTTCACTGAAGTGGTTAAAGGTATAAGGAACTGACCTAAGTAACTTTATCATTTTTTTGTTATTTTTTTAACATCTTTATTGGAGTATAATTGCTTTACAATGTTGTGTTAGTTTCTGCTGTGTAATAAAGTGAATCAGCTATACGTATACATATATCCCCATATCTCCTCCCTCTTGCATCTCCCTCCCACCCTCCCTATCCCACCCCTCTAGGTGGTCACAAAGCACCAAGCTGATCTCCCTGTGCTATGTGGCTGCTTCCCGTTAGCTATCTACTTTACATTTGGTAGAGTATATATGTCAATGCCACTCTCCCCCTTCGTCCCAGCTTACCCTTCCCCCTCCCTGTGTCCTCAAGTCCATTCTCTACGGCTGCGTCTTTATTCCTGTCCTGCCCCTAGGTTCTTCAGAACCTCCTTTTTTTTTTTTACATTCCATATATATGCGTTAGCATACGGTATTTGTTTTTCTCTTTCTCACTTACTTCACTCTGTATGACAGACTCTAGGTCCATCCACCTCACTACAAATAACTCAATTTCGTTTCTTTTTAAGGCTGAGTAATATTCCATTGTATATATGTGTCACATCTTTTTCATCCATTCATCTGTCGATGGACACTTAGGTTGCTTCTATGTCCCTGCCACCGTAAATAGTGCTGCAATGAACACTGTGGTACATGACTTTCTGAATTATAGTTTTCTCAGGGTATATGCCCAGTAGTGGGATTGCTGGGTCATGTGGTAGGTTTTTTTTAGATTTTTAAGGAACCTCTACACTGTTCTCCATAGTGGCCACATCAATTTACATTCCCACCAACAGTGCAAGAGGGTTCCCTTTTCTCCACACCCTCTCTAGCTTTTATTGTTTGCAGATTTTTTGATGATGGCCATTCTGACCAGTGTGAGGTGTGACACCTCATTGTAGTTTTGATTTGCATCTCTCCAATGATCAGTAATGTCCAGCATCCCCTCATGTGTTTGCTGGCAATCTGTATATCTTCTTTGGAGAAATGTCTATCCAGGTCCCCTGCCCATCGTTGGATTGGGTTGTTTGTTTTTTTGATATTGAGCTGCATGAACTGCTTGTATATTTTGGAGACCAATCCCCTGCCAGTTGCTTCATTTGCAAATATTTTCTCCCATTCTGAGGGCTGTCCTCTTGTTTATGGTTTCCTTTGCTGTGCAAAAGCTTTTAAGTTTCATTAGGTCCCATTTGTTTATTTTTGTTTTTATTTCCATTTCTCTAGGAGGTGGGTCAAAAAGGATATTGCTGTGATTTATGTCATAGAGTGTTCTGCCTATGCTTTCCTCTAAGAGTTTTATAGTGTCTGGCCTTACATTTAGATCTTTAATCAATTTCCAGTTTATGTTTGGGTATGGTGTTAGGGAGTGTGCTAATTTCATTCTTTTGCATACACCTGTCCAATTTTCCCAGCACCACTTATTGAAGAGGCTGTCCTTCCTCCATTGTATATTCTTATCTCCTTTATCAAAGATAAAGTGACCATGTGTGTGTGGGTCCATCTCTGGGCTTTCTATCCCATTCCATTGATCTATATTTCTGCCCTTGTGCCAGCACCACACTGTCTTGACTACTGTAGCTTTGTAGTATAGTCTGAAGTCAGGGAGCCTGATTCCTCCAGTTCCGTTTTTCTTTCTCAAGATTGCTTTGGCTATTTGGGTCTTTTGTGTTTCCATAAAAATTCTGAAATTTTTTTGTTCTAGTTCTGTGAAAAATGCCATTGGTAGTTTGATAAGGATTGCACTGAATCTGTAGATTGCTTTGGGTAGTATAGTCATTTTCACAATGTTGATTCTTCCAATCCAAAAACATGGTAATATCTCTCCATTTGTATCATCTTAAAAATATGGAACGTTTCATGGATTTGCGTGTCATCCTTGCACAGGGGCCATGCTAATCTTCTCTGTATCATTCCAATTTTAGTGTATGTGCTGCCAAAGCAAGCATGGGTACGGTTTCAGTTTTGCAAGATGGTCTTTTTTTTTCTTTTCTCTTCTTTTTCTTTTGCTGCACAACGTGGCTTGCAGGATCTTAGTTCCCCAACCAGGGACTGAACCCGGGCCCCTGGCATTGAAAGCACAGAGTCCTAACCACTGGACCACCAGGGAATTCCCAGTTTTGCAAGAAGAAAAAACGTTCTGGAGATGGATGTGGTGATGGCTGTACAACAATGTGAGGGTACTTAATGCCACTGAAATGTACATTTAAAAAATGGTTAGGGCTTCCCTGGTGGCACAGTGGTGAGAGTCCACCTGCCGATGCAGGGGACACAGGTTCGTGCCCCGGTCTGGGAAGATCCCACATGCTGCGGAGCGGCTGGGCCCGTGAGCCACGGCCGCTGAGCCCGCACATCCGGAGCCTGTGCTCCGCAACGGGAGAGGCCACAACAGTGAGAGGCCCACGTACTGCAAAAAAAAAAAGGTTAAAATGGCAAATTTTATGTTATATATATTTTATAATTAAAAATAAATAGCCAATAAACATAATACATAAACAAACAAACAAACAATAAGTGAGTGAGGGCATGATGCAGGCACTTTGGAAAACAGTTTGGTAGTTCCTCAAAATATTAAACAGAAAGTTACCATGACCCTGCAATTCTACTCCTATGTATAATCCCAAAAGAACTTAAAGCATATGTCTACACAAGAGTCTGTAAATGAGTGTCCATAGAAGCCAAAAAAATGGAAAGAACCCAGAGGATACAAAGGAATATTATTCAGCCATAAAAAGGAATGAAGTACCACTACATGTTACAGCATGGATGAACCTTGAAAACATTATGTTAAGTGAAAGAAGCCAGATACAAAAGACCACATATTGTATGATTCCATTTATAGGAAATGTCCAAAATAGGGAAATCCACAGAGGATAGTAGATTAGTGGTTGCCAGGGAATCAATGAGGGGAAGACGGTATTAGGACTAAGTACTAATAGGTACAGGGTTTGTTTGGGGGTGATAAAAATGTTATGGAATTAGATAGTGGCAATGATTGTACAGCATGGTACATCTACCAAAAACCTAAAGTGTATACTTTAAAGTGGTGAATTTTACATTATGGGAAGTATATCTCAATTTTACAATACTACAGAAATATGCAGAGTATAAAATAAAACAGATTGATTACATTCTGCCTCGTGGCTTGGTGACTCAGAACCTTGGCCCTGTCCATGCCCTCCTGCCCTGCAAGGCTGCCTGTCCTGGCCTCCACCTCTGTGTGCGCTGCACTCTGGCTGCTCACCAGCCCTTCATCTCCCCCTTGACTCCCCACTTTCTGCCTCTTGGGCAAGGCCTGCTCCTGCCTCACTGGACCCACGCCTCTCCTGGTGGGTTCCCACCACCTACTCAGACCTACCCAAGACTGTCTGGAGGCTGAAACACCAGACCCTGGAGTCACCCCAGAGGAGCTGCCCAGTGACCAGGACTGCGGTTACAAGTGTGTGTCAGCTGAGGGATACGGTTTCATATAGGAACTTAATTATAGCTCAGGAGTGGAGGAAGGGAGAGGAGCAGTGCAGGCTTCGAGGGGCCCCACAGGAAGCTACCCTGCTCTGCAGCCCAGCGGGTGGCTGCCGGGTCTCACCAGGACTGGGATCCACAGGAAAACAAGTATGATCCAGTGAGGAACACACAGCTTATGGAAATCATCCTGTTCATAAGCATGGATTCCTGGCCCCGCCATGAAACACCAGCCTGCGTGCAGACCAGAGAAGCCCAGAAAAAAGCTGAGATGCCAAGTTTCACTCATCCTCAGGGCTCAGAGGCCTTCTCCTCACCTACGGCCAGAGACCCCATTTATTCAGTAAGAAGTAAAGGGGAGGCATCGCTTGTTCCTCCCAGACCACCCCAGCTTCCATTTTCTCCCTGGCTCTGAGCTGTTTTTCTAGAATGGAATCTGAGCTGCCAATTCTGAGGATGATGGGAACATCTTCCCCATGCCTGACTACATGCGCAGATCCCTACCTACTGGCCAGGGAGGGGCCATGGAGCAGCTGCTGGCACAGAGGTGTCAGTAGGGCATGGTGGCTGGGTCTGCCAGACCTGTCAAACCATCTGGCCTGGCCACGGCCAGGTAGGGAAAGCAGACCAGCAGAGGTTCATGGAAAGAGCAGGGCCTGGGTGGAGAAGAGTGTCCTGTCAAGATACAATTCCTTGTCTCCTATTTCCGGCCTTTATCCGGGCCCCTTATATAATCTCCAGGCCTCCTCCTGGTCATCTTGGTCGCTGTCTTTGCAAGAAGGCCCCACAGCCACCTGCTATGCCCCCCAAACCTAACACCCAGTTTCTTCTCACTGCTTCAAGACAGAGTCAGGGACCTGGGCCCTCCTCCTGGTCACTCTTCCCAAGACCCCACCCCAGCTTAGGCACGACCTTTCCCGTCTCCACTCTGTGTACCTTTTTTTCTGAGCTCCTGAGAGGTTTTTCTCTAAAAACCATGAAAAGAAACCTTCAGACTGGAGGCAGTATCCTTTCCTGGGTTTGTATGGAAGGAAAAAAAAGGCAGAGGGGTGGGTAGGGAGAGCAGATGGAAGATAGGTAGCGAGAAACATGGATGGGGAGAGGCAGACACACACTTCATGCACCTCTCTGCCGTCCACACTTTAAGCAACTACACCAAGAAATAACCAGATGGCTCTTCCCAAATGCCTCCCTTTGGGCAAAATGCCTTTCTTTGCTCACTCACAAAAGGCAAGGAAGGTCAGAGAGTAAACAGAGACATAATGAAACCACCTGAAAAATGGGAAAGGCAGGTCACAAAACTAAAAAATATACCATTTTTGAAAGAAAAAAGAATAGGTATACACAGTCATAGTAAAATCTAAAAGAATACAGTCCTTGGCTTGTGAGATCGTTATCCACATTCTTCATCCAAAAATAATAATCAATTGATAGATAAATGAATGAATGAAGAGAGATTAAATTTTATAGCAGTTGCTTATAGATGGCATTGATTACGTATGATTTTTTTTTTTTTTTTTTTTTGGCCATGCCACATGGCTTGCAGGATCTTAGTTTCCCAACCAGGGACTGAGCCCATGCCATGGCAGTGAAAGCACCAAGCCCTAACCACTGGACTGCCAGGGAATTCCCTATGTATGACTTTTAAAATTTATTTTTTTAATTGAAGTATAGTTGATTTACAATAGTATACTAGTTTTGTGTGTACAGCACAGTGATTCAGTATTTTTACAGATTATATTCCATTATAATTTATTACAAGATAATGGCTATAATTCCCCATGCTATACAATATACCCCTGTTGCTTATCTATTTTATACACAGTAGTTTGTATCTTTTAGTCCCATACCCCTAATTTGTCCTTCCTCCCTTCCTTCTTCCATTTGGTAACTACAAATTTGTCTTCTATATCTGTGAGTCTGTTTCTGTTCTGCATATACATTCATTTGTATTATTTTTCAGATTCCAAACATAAGTTATGTCCCACAGCATCTGTCTTTCTCTGTCTGACTTATTTCACGAAGTATAAGATTCTCTAGGTCCATCCACATTGCTCCAAATGGAAGAATTTCATTCTTTTTTATGTCTGGGTAATATTCCATTGTAAATGTATACCATTCTTCTTAATCCATTTGTCTGCTGATGGGCACTTATGTCTCTGTTGATGGGCACTTCCATGTTTTGGCTATTGTAAACAATGCTGCTATGAATATTGAGGTGCATGTATCTTTTTGAATTAGTGCTTTTGTCTTTTCTGGATATAGTCTCAGGAGTGGAATTACTGGATCATGTGGTAGTTCTATTTTTAGTTTTTTGAGGAACCTCCATACTGTTTTCCACAGTGGCTGCACCAATCTACACTCCCACCAACAGTGTAGGAAGATTCCCTTTTCTCCACCTCCTCTCCAACATTTGTTATTTGTAGACTTTTTAATGATAGCCATTCTGACAGGCGTGAGGTGACATCTCATTGTAGTTTGATTTGCATTTCTCTAATAATCAGTGATGTTGAGCATCTTCTCAGGTGCCTGTTAGCCATCTGTATGTCTTCTTTAGAAAAATGTCTATTCAGGTCTTCTGCCCATTTTTTGATTGGGTTGTTTGTTTTTTGATATTGAGGTGTATGTGCTGTTTATATATTCTGGGTATTAACCCTTGTCAGTCATATCATTTGCAAATATTTTCTCCCATTCCATAGGTTATATTTTCGTTTTGTTGATGGTTTCCTCTGCTGTTTAATTAGGCCCTGTTTGTTTATTCTTGCTTTTATTATTATTATTATTTTTTGTCTTAGGAGACTATTCCAAAAACATACTGGTATGACTGATGTCAAAGTGTATTCTGCCTATGTTCTCTTCTATAAGTTTTATGATTTCAGGTCTTACATTTAGGTCCTTAAACCATTTTGAGTTTATTTTTGTATATGGTGTGAGTGAATGTTCTAATCTCATTGTTTTACATGTGGCTGTCCGGTTTTCCCAACACTGCTTGTTGAAGAGATTGTCTCTGCTCCACTGTACATTCTTGCCTCCTTTGTTGTGGATTAATTGACCTCAGGTGCTTGGGCGTATGACTTATTTTCTTCTCAGGGCTTATCTGTATTTTCCAACTGTCTATAATGAATAACTATTATTTATATAATTAAAACATTTTAAAATAAATTAAAAACCACACACAGGGAAATTCTTGTGCTCAAGCACCAGATCCACATCCCAGAAAAGAGAGTTTCCCAGGTCTCCACAATCCACAGGGCCCCTGCGCCTACAGCTGGGCGGAGGAGAGGCCCTAACCACCCCCAGAGCCCAGGCAAGGCCCCCACTGAGATGTCCCTTATGCTTACCTCTTCTGATTCCCAAAACCTTCTCTGCACCCCAACCCCTGCCTCCAGTGAGGAAGTGGGAGCAGAAATAAATACAGCTCTCTAAAAGTAACGCAGGGATGACAAGGTACAAGAAAGGAGAAAAAAGTAATGCCACTGCTGGTTTCAGCCCAGTAAGTCCTGCTGGTATAGGTAGGGCCCGTCTGAACAGGACAGGTGCCAAGAGCCCCGACTCTCCTACTGCCTCTGCTCACAGCCTGAGGATGCCTACTTGCACCCGTTCGTACATGCCTGGAAAGCCCAGGCTAAGGGGACATGAGCAGGGAAAGCACAGTCATTGAATTGAGAAGAATAAGGGCTCCAAAGGGCTCAACCCCAGCTCCATCATTTGTCAGTTGTATGACTTGAGCAAATTGTTCAACTCTGATCCTATACCTCCTCATCCAATACCCACATCTTGCAGGCTGGTGTGAGGGCGAGTGAGCTCCTCCATGGGGTAATGCCTGGCCCAAGGGAGAATCTGAATAAAGGCAATTTCCCTTCCCCCCTTCTCTCCATATGTGCACACCTGGGCCATCTTCTCTTTCTCCTCTCCCTTCACCAGGCTGGAAGCGGGCTGATTAATCACTTGGAGCAGTGATTGTTTTCTGCTCCTACAAGTCCCTCTCACCCTACATGCCTGGCCCACCAGTTGGCTGGTTATTTCTTACGGTTCTAGGGGGTTTGCTCACTGCCTTGGAGCAGATCCAGGGAGCCACTAAGCACAGTCATGCTCAGGGCCTCCTCTGCCCGCTGACCTGGAATGAGGCTCTGCAGGGGGTCCCAAAGCCTGCCAACAGTTTGCTTCTGCCCAGTGGCCAACAAGAGACTCCGCTGTGCTTGAAAACAGGGAGTGTTCTCTGAAGCCAACGTTAGTCTGGCCAGTCAGGCAGGTACTTTGGAAGCTGGAAGAATTGGATTCGGCCAGCCACCCCTTTGTGGGGAGGCCCTGCTATATGGCGATCAAAGAAGCGGGCTTCACTCACCTGGGTTCAAATCTTAGCTCTGTCACGTATTAGCTGTGCAGCTTCAGGCAACTTTCCTAACCAGTCTGGGCCTTAGCATTCTCATCTGTGGAAGGGGTACTATGATTCCTACCTCTCAGGGTATGTGGATTAAACAAAGTGATGCATGTCAAGTGATTAGCACAGTGCATTCAACACATGAGAGCCATACTCTACTCAGCTACTGGTGTCTACAGACTTTTGCTGGGGATGGAAGGGGATTAGATACAGGTGAGCCCAGCTCCTGAAGAAGCCACAGTCCAATGTCGGAGGCTAGCATGCAGGCAGTAACTCCACCATAATATACCACGGCAGGTGCCAAGCCAGAGAGAAGTGTGAGAAGGGAGCCTTACTAGACCCCCAGTGGAGGAAGCAGGGAGAAGGAGGCAATTGAGAAAAACTGCCAAAGCCAAAAATCTCAGTTGTCTCCACTGAGCCTCAACCAAAGGGAGGGGCAACAACTGCGGAAGGGGTCCTAGAGGGAACATATCAGCTTTCTGACTGCTCCCCATGAAACAACTTCCCAGACGGCTCTGGGGTAGGATAGTGCCAGGGCCACTCTGGGAAGAGGGCCACTTAGGCTGGCCATCTACCACCCTTCCATCCAACAAGTGCTTGGTGAGCCTCTCTGCGCAAGGTACTTGCCCCTCAAGGAGCCAGTTTCTAGGGAGAAGAACTTTGATGGTGGCTAATGAACACCCCTCAGGACTGAGGACGTGACCGTGAAAGGTAGGCTGCTCCCCTGTGACTCAGCAAGGTCTCTGACTCATAGAGAACATAGGATGGATGGACTGGTTCTTTCTCAAGACGGAAGCAGGAAGCAGAAAGGAAGGCAAGGTTCAGGCTTCAGTCCGCAGAGAGGAAGCAGCACATGGGCGAAGCCCTGGGAGAGCTGGAACCAGCTCGTGAGAGGTACTCCGTGGTTATCTACATGGTGCCAGGCTGGAGATAGAAAAGTGAGTCCAAAACACAGGGTCCTGGTAGTGCAGAGGACAAGGCCACCCTAGGCTTGCTGGGGACAGAGGCAGGCCTGGGCCTGAGTGCAGACATGCTACCTGGATCAGGGAATGGGCTAGAAAACAGACAAAATATTTTTCTAAAAGGTGACACACTGCAAGGATTATGAAAGGCAAACTGTAAGTAAGTGCTGTAAATATACTGGGGTGTTAAGAGGCCAAAAAGAAGTCACAGGAATCACACTATAATAGAATATAAGCAGGGCGAGATTAATACAATGTTGATTGGATGCAGTCTGCAGTTTGGGGATTTATTTACCTAGTGATTTTCACTTGGGAGATCGAAATTATTATTGGTCATTTTGTTTATTACCAAAGATTTTTCATGTTTTCAATGACAATCTATTTGGTGCCATTATTTAAAACAAGCTCTGGACAGAGTCACCTAGGACTAACTATAAAATCGGAGACACAGGCATGGAGGATTTAATCCATGGAGACGATCTGTACCTGGCCCCTAGATGACAGTGAAGCTGACCAAGTGTCATTTTGGAAGCTTGCCAGAGCACCTGAACTGTCATGGGGTCACTATCCAGGGAGAGTGACTTTTCAAGCTGGACTTACTTGACCTTTTGGAATCTGTTTCTTAGAAATCCCAGCCACACTGTGAGGACCTAGAAGAGGAAGAGTCCTGAGGTTTGGAATGGCCACTCCCAGGAACGAGAGAATCAGTGGCTCAGGGACGTGGGGGGGCCTATGAATGCTGAGAGCCTAGGTGATGGCCATAAACGCACCGGTTCACGTGCTCCTCCTTTCTTGGGCAGCCCCCAGGCACCTGGCTGAGCGTAGGGATGAAGCCAGGCTGTGGTGCTGCTCCGGGCAGGGAAGGGCAGGGAGACGAGGGGGCTGTTAAGAAAGCATTCTAGGTGGCCAACGGTGGGATCCACACTGGGTAGACGGTGGGCGGGGGGCGGGGACAGCCTTGAGGCCTTGAGATCCTCATGGGGCTGAGGAGGAGGGGGAGGGAAGTGAGGACCCCCAGAAACCACCCCAGAGCTGTCTTTCTAGGCACACAGCTCCATACCTGCACTGACAGTGGAACTGCTTTTATTATCAGAAAAAGGAGGGTGCTTTTTTCCCCTCTTCTAATGTTTTAAGCTGCCTATGTTTATCTGCTGATACCCCATAGGTACCATGTGATAAACATTCTACAGAAAGGAACTGATGAACACAAACATAAAGGCAGAGAGGTGGTGAGAGGAGGGAGGGAAGGAGGGAGAGGGGAAGGAAGGAAGGAAGAAAGGAAGCAAGGGAGGGAGGGAAGAAGGAAGGATGGGCCATGTAGAGAGATTTTACAGTATTTCAGGGTCAATGGCGATCTGGCCCCCAATCATGTTTCTTACCTCATCTCCCATTCTCTTCCTCCCTCACTGCTCCAGCCACCTGACTTCCTGACTCTTCCTCCAACCCACCAGCCATGTTCCTGCCTCAGGGCCTTTGCACTTGCTTTCCCTCTGCCTCTTAAGATTCTTCCCACACGTGGCTCACTCTCCTCTTTCAGCTCAAATATAACCTTCTAAGCAAGGCCTTCCTCAAACCCTCTATTTAAAACTGCCACTGGACTTCCCTGGTGGCACAGTGGTTAAGAACCCGCCTACCAATGTAGGGGAAACGGGTTCAAGCCCAGGTCCAGGAAGATGCCACGTGCCGCAGAGCAACTAAGCCCGTGCGCCACAACTACTGAAGCCCGCACGCCTAGAGCCTGTGGGCGACAACAAGAGAAGCCACCGCAATGAGAAGTCCGTGCACCGCAACGAAGAGCAGCCCCCATTCACCACAACTAGAGAAAGCCTGCGCGCAGCAATGAAGACCCAACACGGCCAAAAGTAAATGAAAATAACTAAATAAAAATTTTTATAAATAAATAAAACTGCCATGACCTCTTTCCTACTTTATTTTTCCATACAGCATTTCTCACCATCTGACATGCTATTTACTTAATTCTGGCTCCCTCCCCTTCCCCCAGCACAACGACCATGAGAGCAGGAGATCTGTTTATCTGCTTTGTTCATTCCTACATCCCTAGTGCCTAGAACAGAGCCTAGCATGTAGGAGGTACCCAATAAATACCCACTGAATGAATGGAAGGAAGGAGAATGGAGAGAAAGATGGAATTGGAGTCAGATTTAAGCTAATCCTGGATCCTCAACAATCTGAAAGAAACTATTACCATCTGAGTGAAGGTGTGGGGGAGCTCCAAAAGCAAGGAGCAGATGCTATCTGAGGCCTTCTCTTTTGCTCCCAAGAACTCCAGAAAAGATTCCCCCAGAGAGCATATTGTCTTAAATATTAGTTTGCAGAAAGTCTGGACCTAGAATCTCCAACTGCCATGAAAAGGATGCTCTAAGACTGCCTTAAAATAAGAACAAGGATCAGCCAAGTCACCCCCTGTGCTTGGAGACGGATGACCCCTGTAGTAGTTTCCTGTTGTCACCGTAACAAATTACCACAAACTTAGTGGCTTAAAACAAAACATTTATCCTCTTAGAATTCTGAAGGTCAAAAATCCAAAATTAGTTTCACTGGACCAAAATCAAGGTATTGGCAGGGCCGCACTTCCTCCAGAGGTTCTAGGGGAGTACTTGTATCCTTGCCTTTTCCAGCGTACAGAGCTGCATTCCTTGCATTCCTTGGCCTCTTCCCCCATCTTCAGAGCCAGCAGACCTTGCTGCAGTAGCCACTCTGTCTTCTTCTGTATCAGATCTCCCTTTGCCTCCCTCTTCAAAGGACAATTGTGATTGCACTTAGGGCCCACCAGGATAATCTCCCCACCTCAAGTTCCTTAACTTAGTTGCATCTGCAAAGTCCATTTTGCCATACAAGGCAGCATCCACAGGATCCAGGGATTATGGTCTGGATATCTTTGGGGGCCACTACCCAGTCCATCACCACGAAAGACAGGCACCAAGAGTTTGGGAGAAACACAGTTCAGACCTCTGGTCCATTGGAAAGAAGAGTCAGATCGGGAGTCTCGGCAAGGTCCTGGGCCAGAGCCTTTCTTTTGCTGTAACTAGGGAGTGGGGAGTTATTTTCATGCAACTGAGCATTTTGGTCCTTGGAGGTCCTCCTTAGAAGAGAAGGGTAGTTTTCTCTTCTCCAACCTGATGTCCCCAATGGACCACTCAGAAATTCATCCCAGGATGCACATGCTGAGGGTCAAGGGGAACCCAGCAGGATCTCTGGACTGTCCTGAAGGCTTTTAAGGAGGGGAAGCTGCAAAGAAATGGTGTGGGTCAGACGAACAAGCTCGGGTTCAGGGATGGCAGGTAAGCTTTTTCCCATGAGACTTGCCCGGGGTGGAGCGTTCTGAGAACCCATCTGGGTTGCGTGCTTGTTTGGAAAAAGGAATGATCAGTGAGCTCTGGGTTCTGGCAAGTTCAAGGACAGCCTGTTTATCAGGCGAGTGGGCCCGCAGACGACTGTGTCTGCAGGGCAGCCTGCCTGGCTCCTGCTGCCACCGGGAGAGCAAAGCTGGCTTGTACTTCCATTAGAGCGGTGACCAAGAAACTCCACGCCGCTGAGGTCACAATTCTTGGATGAGGGAAGTGCCAAAAGCAGTGACGAGGATCAAAGAGTTACAGCAGATTACAAATGAAAGAAACGAAAATCTGTTTTTAGGTACCTATCAATATAATAATACAGAAATGAACTTAAACATGAGGTCGTTTCCCCATAACACCTGGGAGCCTCTCCCTTCAGGACCCTCCCCATGGGAGAACTCTTTCGAAACTGAGTGGCTATGAGCTGTGGATAATTCAGTAATGGTCTCGGGAGAGCTGCTGAGATGACGCCAAGGCCCGGGAGAAGTCAGGCTTTGCAGATGGGACTTGAAAGAAAAAGAAGGGCAACGCACTGCCTGGAACCCCAGGAACTGTTGAGCAGCAGATGAAGACTCCCGTGCTCAGGCTGGGCTTCCAGTGCCATGGCCCGGTGTCAACCAGGGAGGGAACCAGTGCAGGAAGGCACTTCCTCCTGAGCTCAGCACCCCCAGAGCCTCGGCTCCATGAAACCAGCACTTACCGAGGTTCCTAGATCTCTAAGTCATGACCCCACTCACTGAGCGCTAAGAGTGACACCCAGGTCTGCCCAACACCAACGCAGCTCCTGCGCTTCCCCAGGCATCTTTTCAGACACAAAGAGTCACAGAGACAAGGCAGGAGGACGAGGTGCTAAAACCCGGCGGCCAGGGCCCCGGAACCGCAGAAGCAGCCAGCCCCACGCTAAGGCTGGAGACCCGCGGAGAGCGGAGGCTTTGTTCGGTCTCAAGCAGCTCCTCCAGCCTCATCCTCCATCACTCTTTTTGCTGTTTTCCCCCTCGATCCCCTTCTTTCCTCCTCTTTATCCCTCTCCCCACCATCCTTTCATTTGTCCCCCTCTTTCTTCTCATTCTTCTCCTCACTTCCTCATGGTCTATGATACTGAAACTGAAGTGTTTTTGAAACACTGTCAGTGGTGTTACATGAAGCTTTATTTTTCCTACTTTTTATTTGATAAATTATGATTGACTTTTTAATGTGTCTTGACAATAAAACCTAAATTTAGTTGCCTTTTAATTTTTGTGAGCCCTTTTATTTTTGTGAGCCCTCTGGTGTATCAGCAGCCCTAAATAACACGTGTGTGTGTGCGTGTGTGTGTTACTCCACCCATGCTCTGGGTACTTAATCAGTGTGGCTGACAGTTCAAAATCGATTAATTTTAACAGCAACCAGAGGAACTCAGATTATATATGAGGAAGAATTTCCTCATACTTAGACTACTGCAGTAATCTCCTACCTAACCTCTCTACCTTCATTCTTTCTCCATTTAATCCACCTTTTTGCACTATTAACATAATCACTCCTTGCTCTAAAACCATCAACGGCTACCCACTGCCCAAAGAACACAGAGTACAAATTCCCTCACCTGGCATTAAATGGCTTCTATCAACCTACTAGGAATTTCCTAACAGTGGTTTCCAGGAATGGAAATTGTGAGAAAACACTTTTCTCCTGGAAGTATTCATATACAGGCCAGGTTACCTCACATAAGGGATGCTAAAAAGAAGTAGTAGCTGGTCTCCAAGGAGGCCTCTCTCCCTCCCAGTGAACCATGCCTCTTGTTGTTCATACCCTTATGTATCCCTCTCCTGAATCTGAGCCGGTCCTATGACCAAGAAAACACAAAGTGACATTGTGTGACTTCCAAGATTAGGCCATAAGAAACCTTGCAATTTATGCCTGGATCTCTCAATACACTCACTCTTGGGATATTTCTGCTCAGAACAGCTGCCATGCTGTGAGAGGCACAAGGTACATGGAGAGGCCACATGTAGGGCACCCTAGTCAACAGCCAGCATCAGTGCCAGCCATGTGAGGGAGCCAGTGTGGACAACCAGCCCAGCTGAGCCTTCAGATGACTCCTGCCCTGGCCTCTACTTGACTACAGCAACATGAAAGACCCCAAGTGAGAACTGCCCAGCTGAGCCCAGTCAACCCACAGAATCATGAAAAATAATAAAGTGCCAATTCCACTTAACAATGTCCTAGATGAACCAATAAAAACTAACTTTATTAAATCATGACCCTTGAGTACATGTCTTTTATTTTTATTTTATTTATTATTTTTTTTCAGGCCACACCACACAGCATGTGGGATCTTAGTTTTCCAACCAGGGATTAAACCTGTGCCCCCTGCAGTGGAAGCCCAGAGTCTTAACCACTGGACCACCAAGGAAGTCCCAGGAGTACATGTCTTTTAAATATCCTATGTAACAAAACAAACAGGAGTTCCATGATTGTTTCAAGAAAAAGCAATTGTGCAATTGTTTGAGTTGCAAGCTAAACTAGCCATTTTTTTCATGAAACACCATTTTTACTTGAAAGAAAAGAATAATAGACAAATAAATTATGATTATTTAGATTGGGTATTTGACAAACTTTCTCTTGGAAATGAATGAAGTGAGACTGTCACTTCAAGAAAAGAAACTGACAGTATGTTACAAACAATAAAAAGCAAGCTTTCAAGAGAAAATTCAAATGATGGAAAACTTGTATCCACCGTTGTGAGCTTCACAGCTTCCCAATACTTAAAGGCTTTTCTGATGAGAGCAGTGGTCTTAGTATGATTTACTGACATTGTAAAATGAAGCATGTCAACATTTAGATCTATATAACTCAGTAAACCAATTATTTCCCAATGACCAATTCAAAGTAAAAGATCCATTCAAAGTGCCAGATGGGCCAATGGATTATAATGTCACAAAGTATGAAAAGTTTGTTGATAAGATTTCAGACTCCACATTCCAACTAACCTTTAAGAAACTACCATTCATCCAGTTTTGGTATAGTAACAAAGAAAAATATCCACAATTATCTGCAAAAGCTATTAAAATATCCCTCTCCTTCTCAATTACATATCTGTGTGCAGCCAGATTTTCTTCATATCCTTCAGCTAAAACAATGTACTTAAAAAGACTGAACACAGGGCTTCCCTGGTGGCGCAGTGGTTGAGAGTCTGCCTGCCGATGCAGGGGACACGGGTTCATGCCCCAGTCTGGGAAGATCCCACATGCCGCGGAGCGGCTGGGCCCGTGAGCCATGGCCGCTGAGCCTGTGAGCCATGGCCGCTGAGCCTGCGCGTCCGGAGCCTGTGCTCCGCAACGGGAGAGGCCACGACAGTGAGAGGCCCGCGTACCGCAAAAAAAAAAAGAGAGACTGAACACAGAAACAGTTATGAGAATCCAGTTCTCTTCTATTAAACCAGACATTAGCAAAAATGTAAAACAATGTCACTCCTCTCAACATTTTTGTTTTTGAAAATAGCTATTTTTCATTAAAAATGTCATTTATGATAAATGTAATGGATTTATTATTATATCAAATGAATTCATAAATTTGTAATTTTTAAAACTGCCTCAGTTTTAATTTCTAATACAGTAAACAAAAGTTCTTGAGGTCCTTAACAATTTTTTTAATAGTTTTTTTAAACAAATTTTTTTATTTTTGGCTGCGTTGGGTCTTCGTTGCTGCGTGCGGGCTTTCTCTACTTGCGGTGAGTGGGGGTTACTCTTTGTTGCAGTGAGCGGGCTTCTCATTGCAGTGGCTTCTCTTGTTGCAGAACATGGGCTTTAGGCGTGCGGGCTCAGTAGTTGTGGCTCTCGGGCTCTAGAGCACAGGCTCAGTAGTTGTGGCACACCCGCTTTGTTGCTCCGTGGCATGTGGCATCTTCCCGGACCAGGGCTTGAACCCGTGTCCCCTGCATTGGCAGGCAGATGCTTAACCACTGTGCCTCCAGGGAAGCCCCCTTAACAGTTTTTAAGAGCATAAAGTTGACTTCAAAATAAACCAGCTTTCTTTCAAGGTGGCCAATCTGACACCCAGTTTCTTCAGGAACAAAGCCAATCCTCAGGGATGACTTGCTCCTATAAATGAGTATCCTTGTACAGCACCATGCTTTTAGTACCCGCTGAGTCTCTAATGTCTAAAAAATCTTTCTGTGCATATATCTTCTCTCACCAACTAGGTTTCACTCACTTGGGCCATGGGGACAGCCAAGGACTACGTCTGAAACCATCTGTCACAGCACCTGGCCCACAAAAGTGCCTCAGATGGGAAAGACTAAGATGACAACACCAGTTTTTTGAGATTAACACTGAAAAAATCTGATAAAGCTATAGCCTCATCTTTGCCAGTGGAAACTAAGAAAGAAAACTTCTAGCTGGGGCTGGGAGCTCAAAGCTAAGGGATGAACAGGACAACCGACCCTGGACATGGACCAATAGGTGCCACTGTGGCTAGCTGCTGCTCAAACAAACGACAAAGCGAACCGAGTCAATGCAGCAGCTCTCCCTACCCAGGGAGAGCTTCTCTCTCGTCTCCTCTCAGAGAACCTCAGAAGCCTCCCAAACCCTCCTTCTTCCGCCTTCACATTTCCTTCAGAGGAAAGAACTTGGTATGGGTTTCAGAACAGGAGGGGCCCCCGCCTCAGGCCTTCCTGCAAGATCCACAAACAACCCGACCCCCGCAGACTGACAGACACATGGGCTCAGCACCCTGTTTGGCAACAGGAAAACTCACGGGGTGTTAAAGGCAGAGAAAGGGAAGTGAAGCCCATAAACAGCTAGTAGAACCACTGAGCTTCAGAGACTAAAACAAATCAGAGAGGAGCCCCACGTTTCCCCTGGCCCCCAGCAGGGACCCCACCATGGCCTGGCTTCCCAGATAGCTGGGACAACGAACATCAAATTCCCTGGAGCTCCCCTTCTGAGAGTTTACAAAACCTCCAGGCATCCTGAGAGCAAACAGGGAGACAGCAATGCGAAGCACAGAGCATTGTTCTGACTCTCGTGAGGACCCGATATCCCAGCAGAGATGGAAGAAACAATTCCGTGTATCATGCCCAGCTCTCTCTCATACATGCCAGCAAACTACAGACCCATGAGACAGGGACAGAATCTGGTTTTTCACTGTCATCATTTTCCAACTGCCTAGTAATGTACCTGGCACATAGCAGGCACTCAAAAACGTTTGTTATATAAATGAAAGAAAAAGATGGACACTATCTTTGTGGCCTGGCACCCAAATAATATGGGCAGAGAAGAAAGTTTGTACATTTCTTTCTTTATTTTTTTATTTTGTGGTACGCGGACCTCTCACTGCTGTGGCCTGTCCCGCTGCAGAGCACAGGCTCCGGGTGCGCAGGCTCAGCGGACATGGCTCACAGGCCCAGCCACTCCGCGGCATGTGGGATCTTCCCGGACCGGGGCACGAACCCGTGTCCCCTGCATCGGCAGGCGGACTCTCAACCACTGCGCCACCAGGGAAGCCCCTGTACATTTATTCATTCAACAAATACTTAGCATCTCCTCTGTGCCAGACACTGTCCTAGACACAACAGGAAACAAAATAAGTCCCCGCCCTTATGGAGTCTATGTTTCAGTGGGTGTAAAGGTGAAAATCTTAATGCTCCTCAAAAAAAACCACATAAGCCATAGAATCAATAATTATTTAATAAGTGCCCACTATGTGCAAGTACCAGATGCAGTGACAGGCTCCTGGGATCTGGGACTCAGCGCTAGTGAAACCATTTCATCTGAGATGTGTCCGTCAGTTGTCAGAGGCCCCTGGGTAAGGAAAATGGGATTACCTCTTTGGTGCATCTGTCCTCATCTGTTGGTGAACAGAAGCCACTGCGTGAGTACCACGTGCATACCCCAAAACACCACGCAACGCTGCGGGATAGAAAGAAAGCCAACATCTTTAGCTGAGAGGCACCAGGGGTCAGAAAAGCAGCTCTGATACATTATAATTAAACATCAGGGCTCAGAGAGTGCTCCTAAGGCAAGCTGGCTCCTCCTCTGTCCCTCACCCCTGCCCCTACCACCACCCCAGATGTTGTGATTCTGAGCCTGAGTCAGCAAATATTTCCCAACTCTGGAAGTAGTCTGCTTACTTCCAAGTAAGCAGACACCGGCTTTCCTGATTCTATCAGTGTGGGGCAGGAAGAGCTGGCAAGGTGAAGAAGAAGCCAGAGCCCAACACCCCCCACAGGTGGCAGCTCCTAAATGCAGACGCCCTGAGTCATGCTTGATTCTTTGACCAAAGCCCAGTAGAGACGGCACTGGAGTCACACCCTAATCACCAGCCTCTGAGCTGTGAAGGCCAAGAACCATATGCCAAGGAAGAAGACCCACATATCTGAAACCTGATACAAGGGGCCATTTCCTCCCTGCCAGGCTCAAGCAAGTGCCTAGCTCTCCTGACACCACAGAACTCAGCTGCAAGTGGCTCCTCTCTCTGGATCCAAAGGCACAGAGGAGGGCCTGTAGTTTAGCTTCCCAGTCCGCAGGTAACACCCTAGGAGTGGGCCTCTGTATTTGGTGAGAGAATACAGCTGAAGCCTTTGGAAGCGACAGGGCCAGCCCCTCCTGAGAGAAGCTGCACCGTCCCAGGACATGCCAGGAGCCATGAGCCCTGAGGACAGCTTGCACAACAGCCAGGATATCTGCATTCTATCCAAAGAAGAGGCCTACCAGCTTCCCAGGCCAGCGCCCAACAATGGCTGTCCTCTCACCAGGCCCTGGGGGATGGGGTCTGAGGGACCACAGGTGAGGCTGGAAGGCTGAGTGAGGGCAATTCTTCCTGAGTGGGTGGAGGCACACACCAAAGGAGGAGGAAAGCAAGGAGAAAGGCAGCCAAACAAACGAGCAGTTCGTTAAACTAAGGACTTAATGGGCTACAGCATCTGTAGGATAATGTCAGGGGCCTGTCTGCCCACCCCTTTGAAAAAGAGAGGCAGGCTGACCCAAGCTCTGCAAACGTCACCGAATGGGCACTTGGTAACTGATGATCATGACTACCCACGCGGAAGATGACGTGGTGGACAAACTGCAAGAAGCTATCTGGCCAGAGCTTCTGGTGCACAAGCTGCTCCCCAAGGACTGGGCCTGACGTCCTCTCAAGCCCTTCTCACCTGCTGCCTCAGTAGAGAGCGCTATCAATGGGTAAGCAGACAGAGGAGTAGCAAACGGCTCCAAAGAGTCAGGTAAAGTCCTGGGGAGCCACAGGCTGGACTAAATCACCACCAAATACACAACCCCAACTTCATCAGAGTGACCCATTAAAGCCCCAAAGGGATGTTTTCCATTGGAACAAGGACCCCCTTTTGGTCCAGTCTGCCCTACTCCCCCCACCGCCCAAGTGCTGCTTAGGAGAGGGCACTGGCTCAGCCATCCCGACCCTACTCCTTTCACAGAAAAGGGTCTGTGCACAAGAGGGTTCCAAAACTTTAAAGTCTGGTCTGGTTGTTTCAGTTGGCTCTCCACCACAGTTCCTGAAGGCTGCCAATTCTGTGTCCAATTCTGGCTCAAAGACAGAGAGCACGATCCTCAAAAGAGGAGACCTAGAAACCTGGAGCCCGGTGAAACAACAGGCCTTCATTTCTGAACTGAGACTGGGTCACGCTTTCAGAATCCTCCAAAATCAGATTGGGCAGAAATATAGGATATGTTATTTCCTGAAGATCTCTCTAGGGGACCAACGCCAAATAAAGGAGCTCAAATTGAACGCATCTGTAAAGAACTTTCAGTCTGGCAAGAAGGTTAAAGATCCAGAAGCACCGTGAAGGTGGTGGGTTCTCTAGCCACAAAGAGGATGATCTCTGCGACTGGAAGCAACTCAAGTTCCTGACACCATCTTCCTAATGCAGCCCCACAACCTGTCCAGGCAGATACTGACTGGCTACGCCTGGGCAAAGGGAACAGGACTTCAGTGTCAGCCTCTCTCTCTTAGAGCCACAGGAAATGAAGCTCCCAAGGAAAACAGAGGGAGAAGAACCTTCAAGAGAACCTGCTCAGTTATCGACATCAGAAGCCCCAGACACATTCAGAGATGCGTGAGGGAAAAATCAGCAGGTGGTTCGAGTCACCAATAACAAAAGGAACAGCTACCTGCCAGCCCCAGGGCTATCAGGCTGGCAATCTATTTCAAAACTCAAACAGGAAAAAAAATGTTCTGGAGCCAGTACAGAGGAAAAGGTTGAGGACCACAGGCATTCTCTGGGGCATAGATTCTGGAGACTTCTCTTAGCTCTCTGAGATAGGGCATAGAGTAGAGGGTGGGAATCAGGGCAGAGATAGGCTGAGGTATCATGGTTTAAAGGTGTACAGTATATCCAGAGTGTAAAGCCACAAAGCCCTGTTTCCTGGAAGGGGAAAAGAGTTGGATGAGGCCTCCAGCTACCCCTGGCATACACCCAATTCAGCGGCTGGTCTCTCCTCAAAGGTTCCTGGAAGTCAACAGACCCATAAAGGGGAAGTACGAAAGCTGAGACTGGAAGAATGGTCTACAAATTGGACATTATCCCTGATGCAACACCCCAGTAAATTCTCCCACCAAACATTACCTGCTATTTACCTCAGACATTCAGCGCCTTACTTCAATCAGGGGCTGAACACCCACACGCCCACTCCACAGGTATCTCAACTGCGGGTCATGGGAAAGCAGTGTCTGCAGCTAATGCTTCTCCCAGAAGCAGAGGCAAGGAACTGGGAAGGAAGGGGAGGTGGATGACAGGAATGCAGAGGGCATGGCTGAGTGGAAAGAAATCAGAGAGTGGGGCAAAAACAGGGCTTCTGGGGGGAACCTGGGTAGGAGGGGCTTAGGTAGACAGGGATTGCAGGCACGGGCTGAAAAAGCCCGGTAACACCGCGAGGAAGATGGTGGGGAAGGGTGATACTGAGAGGGGCCAGGCAACGCGGGAAGGAGAGGACAGGGATGGGAAAAGAGAGAGAAGACACAGGTCAAGGATGGGAGGACGAAGACAGGAGACAAGGATAACGAGGGGGACAGAGAAGATCTCCAAGGAGACCCTGGGTAGAGAGGGCAATGAATTTGGGGACACCAGAGAAGATATGAAAGAAGAGATCAGAGACAAGGGTGGGTACTGGGAGAGGACCTAGAGCCTGGGATGGGGCTCTCAGAACACAGAAGTGGGAGGAGACGGAGACACGAGGCCCAAAAGGGGGCACAGAGTCTGGGGGTTGGGGGGAGGCCCGTGGTTCGGGCTCAAATATTGATAGGCGTCCAAAGGCTGGGGGAGCAGGGGAAGCGGGGCGGGGTGCCAGGAGAGCAACGGACGACCGCGACCCGCCCGGGCCAGAGCGACAGGAAGCGGCAGCCGCTCCGTCAGCCGACCCCTGCGACTCTCCCCACTCCACTCCCCGCCGGGCCTTCCGCCCCAGCCGCGTTGCCCGCCTCAGCCCGGGCCCGCTGCTTCCCTCCGCTGCCTGCCTACCCGCTTCCCCGGACCCGGACTGACCTGTTCTGGCTGCCCTCCGCGCCACCGCCGCCGTCCCGCAGGCTCCGTAGGATCCTCCGGCTCCTGCCAAAACTTTTCCCATTAATCCCCAGATCCGCGGCGGCCGCGGCGGCCGCGGCGTCACACGCTGCGCCGCCTGGCCCCGCCCCACAAGAGTGACGTCACCGCGCAGCTCCTCCCCTCCCCTCTCCACGCCCCCTTCCGCCCCGGCCGCGGCCAATCACCGCGCCTCCTAGAGTCGCCCCTGATTCTGCCACTCCGCCCACCAGCACGCTGCCCCGGGCCCGCCTGCAGCGCCCTCTGGTGCGGGACGAGGGCGCAGCAGCTCAAGAAGGAGCTGGGGAGGAATCTCCAGGGCCCGTAAAGCAAGTCTGGCAAGTATCACAAAAGAGAATTTAAAGCTGGAAGGGAACTTAGAGATCATCTCGTACAGCCTCCTCAAACTTCCAGTGAAGAAACTGTCCCAGAAAAGGTGCGTGACTTGCAGTGAGAAGCAGTGCTGAGGTTAGAACCTGGATATCCAAATTCCACTGGAAATGGCTGTGCTCCCTGTAATTTTCACAAAAGGGCTTTGCTCCCTCAAGAGGCTTCTGCAACTAGAAATTTATGGTTCTGGATTTCTTACCTATCTTCCTATTTATCTAATACACTTGCCCACCTAAATGGGGAGCACCCTCCTTACTGTTGTAGAAAATTCTGTTCTCGCTTCTTAACCCAAGTCTTTAGGATCTGGAGGAGACGTGTTATTCCAACCTTCAGATATACCATAAAAAGGTACCCAGCAGCTGGAGGGCAGTATGGGAGAAGAAGATGGGTTTGCCATCTGGCAATGAACAAAACTTGACTCTACAGGTGTATGATCAATGGGTAACTTCCTCCTTTCCATCATCTTTAAAATAAAGATTACCTCTCCCCCTCTCCTACACTCCTAGATATCTGGATAGTAGAACTACGAGTGCTTTCTTTTTCTTTCTGCTTCTTTTTTTTCTACTTTTTGAAATGAATGTGCAGTACTTTTTTTTCTTTGCTGCATCATGTGGGGATCTTAATTCCCCTACCAGGGACCATAACCCCTGCAGTGGCAGAGTCCTAACCACTGGACCAACAGGGAATTCCCTGCGCAGTACTTTTGTAATTCAGATGTCAACCTCCTTGCCTCTGAGATAGAAGAAAAAATGGGTTGTGGAAGTCAAAGCCATCCCTAAGATTTCTGCAAATTTCTCAGGGATTTATATTCTAAATCTCTCTGCCTCCATGCTCCAGCTTCTGCCAGGCTGTCGCAGTCACACAGTTCAGAAATGTAGAGATGCAACTCAGCCCTTCCTGAGGACTGCCCACACTTCTTCCCACACAAAACATTCATGGGTATAGATGTTATGATGCTCTGGGCCCTGGGAAGGGTCACGTGATGCATTGCAAACAGTTTAAACTCACACGGCTGACATTTTTTTAAAGTCTTTTCTGCACTGGCGGCATTGAGGTTTTCTGACTGGCTGTTCACTCCTTAGAGCCTGGTCTTTTCCCAAATTACTACCTCTCCTCCCTGCCCCACCATTCTCTCCTCTATCCCATTCTCTCCAGAGAGAAAACAAATCCTTCCCGCTTTCCAGGCACATCTCTTCACTGCTAGAGTTCCTGCCAACACTCATGCCCTAGAGATTTCACTTTCTCCTCCCTAAAAGTCTCATTTCCCCTAATAAAGACAGCTCCTTCCCTGAAAGAAATTCTGGGAGCACTGTTAAAATACTACATTTTTCAGCTCATTTCATTTTCATATTAAACGGATATATAAAAATATGTACATATATTTTATTTTATTTTTTATTTTTATTTTCGCGGTACACGGGCCTCTCACTGCTGTGGCCTCTCCCATTGTGGAGCACAGGCTCTGGACGCGCAGGCTCAGGGGCCATGGCTCACAGGCCCAGCCGCTCCGCGGCATGTGGGATCCTCCCAGACCGGGCACGAACCCGTGTCCCCTGCATCGGCAGGCGGACTCCCAACCACTGCGCCACCAGGGAAGCCCTATACATATATTTAAAACTTAAATCAGTTAGTTTCTGTTACTTGAATCTAAAACAGACTAACACAGCTTCCCCAAATCTTCATTTTGACTGGATTTGTCCACAGGCACAGCTCACAGTGGGAAAAGTTGGTCCCTGCCAAGCCTCTGCAACCCTTTTCAGACCAGCCAGAGAGCTCAGCTACCAAAACCTGCTCGGATGCCCAATTACAGTGTAACTTAACAATAACTTACAGTGTGGAATAAGGCTAGACCAGCTTTGAATTAGATCCGGTCTCCTCCACAGCCATTTCAAGCTCCAGCCAGCAGGTGGAGGCCTCCTTAGCCTCCTGAAAACGGCCTCCTCAGCGTCCCTCTTCCTCCCCCTCTCACCTACAGCAGGGACCAGAGAGGCAACTTTCAGCTGGCACCTCTTTGGCCTGGATAGACACTGATGGTGAGGAAGAGGCGCCTTGCATATCCTGGCAACAGTTTGCAACAAACCACTTACATTCCAGCCAGTTGCCCAACCTCCTCAACCCTCAGGGGTGACCTGGGGCCACAGTGGCTGTATTTTCCACATGGCCCCCGGAGCTTATAGGTATCTCTGAAGGCATCAGAGATTGGATTCACTCTCCTTTGTCCAGGATGTTTGTAAGGACAAAGGAGTTCTTTTATAACGCTGGAATTGAAAGACTGCAGGGCTTCCCTGGTGGTGCAGTGGTTGAGAGTCCACCTGCCGATGCAGCGGACGCGGGTTTGTGTCCCGATCCGGGAAGATCCCACATGCCGTGGAGCGGCTGGGCCCGTGAGCCGTGGCCGCTGAGCCTGCACGTCCGGAGCCTGTGCTCCGCAACGGGAGAGGCCACAACAGTGAGAGGCCCGCGTACCGCAAAAAAAAAAAAAGACGGTAAAATATCTTCTTCTGCCCCCGATAATGTCCCACCAGACCGACAGCTTCTCATGCCAGTCCTGATATGGATTCAGGGTGAGCTTCCTTTCACTGTCACACTGCAACCAGCAACACCTCCTGTGTCCCATCATAGAATGTTAAAAAGTCTGGAATGGACCCCATTTACAGATGAGAAAACCAAGACTTAGGAATTGGCGTGCCACCTCAAGTTTAAACACTACCTGGCTTCCAAGAATGTCTCTAATCAGGCTTCATAGTTAGTAGTCCTCAAAATTTTTGCCCCGCTACCCCTAAAAGAAAATATAAGAACTAATGCAGCTCCTTGTACATTTTTAAGGTGACATCTAATATATTTCATATTAGTTTAAAACTTAGTAGTTGCAGAGTATGGATGTAATTTCTACTATTTTATAAACATTAATATTTTAATATAAAACTACTATATTACCCTTTTAAATGTATTGACTAAGACTCAGAACCCATAGCGATTTGATGTTCACCATCATCCATCTTAAAAATACATGAACAGGGCTTCCCTGGTGGCGCAGTGGTTAAGAATCCACCTGCCAATGCAGGGGACATGGGTGTGAGCCCTGTTCCGGGAAGATCCCACGTGCCGCGGAGCAGCTAAGCCCAAGCACCACAACTACTGAGCCTGCGTGCTGCAACTACTGAAGCCCACATGCCTAGAGCCTGTGCTCTGCAACAAGAGAAGACACCGCAATGAGAACCCCACGCACCGCAACGAACACTAGCCCCTGCTCGCCGCAGCTAGAGAAACCCCACGGACAGCAATGAAGACCCAGTGCAGCCAAAGATAAATAAATAAAAATAAATAAATAAATTTATTTTAAAAAATACATGAACAAATAGATAAACCTACTAATGGATAGACCTACTGTATAGCACAGGGAACTATATTCAATATCTTGTAATAACCTATAATGGAAAATAATCTGAAAAAGAATATATATAACTGAATCACTTTGCTGTACACCTGAAAGTAATACAACATTGTAAATTAATTATACTTCATTTTTTAAAAAATTTTTTATTTATTTATTTTTGGCTGCGTTGGGTCTTCGTTGCTGCGCGCGGACTTTCTCTAGTTGCGGTGAGCGGGGGGCTACTCTTCCTTGCGGTGTGTGGGCTTCTCATTGCAGTGGCCTCTCTTGTCGCGGAGCATGGGCTCTAGGCTCGTGGGTGCTCACGGGCTCTAGAGCACAGGCTGAGTAGTTGTGGTGCACGGGCTTAGTTGCTCCGCGGCATGCGGGATCTTCCCGGACCAGAGCTCGCACCTGTGACCCTGCATTGGCAGGCAGATTCTTAACCACTGAGCCACCAGGGAAGCCCCTCCTTCCAAGTTTTGAAAGCAAAGATTTGGAAACCTGCTGACTTGAAAACGAAAGGAATTTTTTGTCTGACTTTTGAGCCATTCACTTTCTCAGCACCCACAGTCCTACACTAGCATTTCGAATCGTTGCTATGTTTAGTGTTTCAGGAATTTGACCCCTCTGAATTGTCCACTCCTAAAAGATACTGGATGGGTGAGTGGTGAACCTTGCTTGCCACTGCAAGTAGAGGAGGTGGAACTGTGAAGGAAGAAAGCAGCTTTGGTAAAGAGAACACTTGGAAGTTGAGGATTTGTGAATTGATTTTCTTAAAACTCCTCATACCTTAGAGATACCCCACTCCAATTAGAGAACCCTTGATCTTCCCATTCAATATCCAGAATCCAGACTTCTTGTGTCCATAAATGTGCTATGCTTCTTTCTTTCAATACTTGCATTTTTCCCATGTTCTCTACTCTCCTTCCTTTTTAATAAGGGAATTCCCTGTCGGTCCAGTGGTTTGGACTCAGTGCTATCCCTGCCAGGGCCCCGAGTTCAATCCCTGGTTGGGGAACTAGGATCCTGCAAGCCGTATGGCCAAAAAAAAAAAAGTTTTTAAGGGCCTATCAAATCCCACCTCATACCTAACACTTCGTTTTTTCTGAATTCCTACCACACTTAGAATTTGAACCTTACTTACTTCCCATCCCTGAAATATGCATCATGTTATCCTGGCAGCTTCATGACACTTTAAATAGACTGTAGTGAAGTTCATTGCAATAGAGTTTGGTGTACTTGCAAAAGACATGAATTTTTATACCAGATAACATATAAGCTCCAGGAGGGCAGGGATTCTGTTCATGTTGTTCTGTGCCATATAGCCAGCACCTAGCCCCATACCTGGCTTATAATAAAAGCTTAATAAATAATTTGTTAAATAGGACTTCCCTGGTGGTCCAGTTGTTAAGACTCCCTGCTTCCACTGCAGGGGGCACGGGTTTAATCTCTGGTCAGGGAAATAGGATCCACATACCGTGCAGCCAAAAAAAAAAAAAAAAAATTTGTTGAATAAATGAATGGTATTGAGTTGGAATCTCAACTACTTCATCACTTTTAAGCTGGGTGACACCCAGTCATTCATATTAGAATTTATTCATTCATGAATTCATTCAACAAACATTTGCTGCATGCCTCCTAAGAGCAGAGCATTGTTCTAGGCACCGGGGACATAAGTTGAAGAAAATATGTCCCTGCCCTCAAGGATCTCAAGCGTCTAGTTATGGAGGCTGTTACATGAAGTAAGATGGAAAGAACAGCCAGTGTGCAGGCTCAGAAGAAGAAAAAGGAGGGAGCTGCTAGTAGATCTATAAAGCAGAGGCATAGGAGGCTCTCCTGGGCCAGATCGTCAAGGGCCTTGTATGCCCCATATGGGAATGTGAACTTGACTATCCAGGGTACCACAGAGAGACTGGAAAGTGGAAAGAGTCAAGGATAGATATGCATTTTAGAAAGCCTATCCAGGGACTCTCCTGGTGGTCCGGTGGTTAAGACTCTGCTCTCTCAACGCAGGAGGGCCCGGGTTTGATCCTGTCTGCCAAACTAAAAGATCCTGCATGCTGCAACTGAAGATCTCTCATGGCCCAGCGAAGATCCTGAGTGCCACAACTAAGACCCAGAGCCAAATAAATAAATATTAAAAAAAAAAAAAAAGCCTATCTAGGGCTTCCCTGGTGGCGCAGTGGTTGAGAGTCCACCTGCCGATGCAGGGGACATGGGTTCGTTTCCCAGTCTGGGAAGATCCCACATGCTGCGGAGTGGCTGGGGCCGTGAGCCATGGCCGCTGAGCCTGCGCGTCCAGAGCCTGTGCTCCGCAACGGGAGAGGCCACAACAGTGAGAGGCCCGCGTACCGCAAAAAAAAAAAAAAAAAAAAAGCCTATCCAGGCAGCTGTGGGGAGAAGGGTTAGCAAGGAGACTTGGTTACTGCTCTAGTCCAATTGGGAGGTGACAAGGGCCAGAGTAAGGCAGTAGCCATGAGACATGGCCCCAAGGGGGTGGATTTGAGAGTGACCAAGAAAATCCAATCCGTTGGAGTTGGAGACTGATTAGATATGGGGCAAGACGGAGAAGGAGTCAAAGGTGAGCATGCAGGTGGAAGATAAAATTTTGGCCTTAGCCATGGCAGGAGCCATGGGGATAGAGATGGAGCAGTAGATATGAGAGCATGAAGGAGAGAGAATCTACTGGATTTAATGATGGGTTTTTCATGAGGGGGATGGCAGGGAGGGAGCAAGTCATCCTTGATTCCCAGATCTCTGTCTTAGGTAACAAGGTAGGTAAGTCAGACAATATGGGAAGAGAAGCAAGTTTGAAACGCTTTGGGCAAGTTACCTGACTTCTCTGAGCCTCAATTTCCACACATGTAAAATGAGAATAATAATATCCACCTCTCAGCGTTGCCATGAGAATTAAATAAACTGGGAAATTGCAAGGCACAGAATATACATTCAATAAACACTTTGGGGTGATACCAATAATAGTGCTTGCTCACGTGCTGAACACTTAATCCTCAGAACAACCCTGTAAGGTAGGTACTATACTATCCCTATTTTGCCAACATGGGAACTGAAGCACAGAGAGGTGAAGAAACTTGACCAAAGTCACCCAGTTGGAAAGTGGCAGAGTGTAAAGCCACTGCATTATACCTTACTCTTTCTGGGACATATAACTGGACTTGAGGGAAGAAGAGAGAAAATGGTAGAAGAGACAGACTATAGACCTGATGCATAATTTATCCCAAGAGCTGATTTTATTTGGAAATGTGCCTCCACAACTTGGTGGCAGTCTGGGGACAGATGGCCCCTGGCTTGCTTGTTGACTCTCTTTCCCAGCCTAGGGCATAGAGTCCTTTGGGTTAAGGTACAGGGTCAAGTTCTCAAGGATTAACATCCCTGACAGCCTCAGTGGTCTGGGGCCTGGGGCTGGTGCAAAAAGATGAACCAGGTTCCATTCTGGACTGTTTCGTGGTTGGAGGGCCTGGGCCCTTGGCACCAGGACTGTAGCTCCTTCTTCTGCAGAGGCTGGTGTCACCCACAGGCCAGCTGTGGCCAGGTCCTAGTAGGCATGAGGTTGGGGGAAAGAGGCTAGTAGGGGTTAGTTTTCTGGTGCTGGGTCCACTTTATCTTCCTGAGGGGCAGAAGCTGAGATGGGCACCTCTTCCCCACAATTGAGGGACTTCTGCTGCTCACTGCTGCTGGGTGAGGGGGTCTTGCTGCTGTGGGATCCCCAGTGAGTCAGGCGTTTTAGGGAGGAGTCACGGCGGGCAAGTTGAGGGGCCTGGAAGCCTGTGAAGGAGCTGCTGGTGGTGGGACGCTTGTCTGGCAGAAAAAAGGCAGGTATGAGGAAGGAGCAAGGTGCATGCAAAGGGGGAGAGGAGAACCCGCTGACCTGCAGTCCTGTGCTGGCTCTGTAGATCTGGGGGTATCCCTTCTACCCTCCCTTCTCCATCCCCGCTCCAGGGAAAGCTCCAGGGTCTAACCCTTCTCACCTCCAGGTTCTATTGGATGCATGAGCCGGTTCATCTGGACATTCCAGTGTTTCACGTTCGTGCTGGCCTGGCGCAACTTCCGCTGTGCAGCCTGTGCAGGCAGGACCAGGGAGGAGTGGGTCAGAGCCACCCTCCAAGACAGAGAGTCTTGACCTTTTCAGGTTCACATGCCCCTTAGGATCTGACAAAGGCTATTGATCATCTTCCCAGAAAAACTCATGTATGTTCATAAAGAGTTAAGAAATCATTAAGAACTCAACTCATAACGAGTTGGCGTCGAATTTCAGGGGACTCACAGGCCCTCAAAGGGTCAGAAATAACCATAGTTTCCACTTATTAAGCAGCTAAGATGTACTAATATCTTATTTAACTTCCAGAGCAGAAGTTAACAGCAAACAAGTTCAAAAGAGGTTAAATGCCTTGCCCAGGGACATACACGGAGCTCTGAACCACTGCATTACACCACCTTCCCAAGACCTAATGCAAAAGCCTCTGCTCCAGTGTTCACTCAGCCATTAGCAGCGGTTGTGGGGTGGGGCATCATAGAGGAACTTTCCCTTTCTTTGATACTTATTTCTATGCTTGAATTTTTTACAATGACCATGTAGGCCAACAAAGCAAAATAAAATAGTCAATATTAATAAAAACAAAACATCAAAAGTTTAAAAAAAAAGTCTTCTGTGGAGATTCAGCCTCCAAAGAGTGGAGCCAAAGTACAGGGATAGCAAAGTAGGGGCTGGAAGAGTAGGAGGAAAAATTTTTGCCCAGATTAATAACAATGATAAAAGTCGTAGCTAAGGTTTCTTCAGTGCTTACTACATACTTAATTTCATGTGTTATCTCAGTTAATCTTCATAGCAATACTATTTACCAGTCCCCTTTCTCAGATAAGGGACTTGGGACTCAGAGAGGTTAGGCAACTTGTCAGAGGTCACACAGCCAGGCAATGATGGAGCCTGAGGGATAGAGCTTGAGGGAAGGTTCCAGAGCCTGTGCGTTAACACGCTCACCCTCGTTCACCTGGCAGCCTCCAAACTGCTCCACCCCAGGCCTCACCTCCACATCTTCGTCGGCTCTCTGCCGGTTCTGTCGCACCTCCTCCAATTGCTGCTGGGCCTGCTGCAGGGAGCGGCTCTGCAGGGCCATCTCCTGCTGCAGTTCCTGCTTCTCCTGCTGTGCCCGCTCAATATAGCGCTCCTGCTCCTCCTTCAGCTGCAGCAGCTGCTTCAATTTCTCCTCCTCCTCCTCCAGCAGTCTGCCAGGCATCCACTGTGTCACCTCCAGAGCCAAGGCACCTCGCAGGTGCTCAGCAAGTGGGGCGGGGGTGGGGTCAGGAAGTCAGGGAGGGGAAGCAGAAGGGGCCCCTCAGTTCTACCTGGTCTGGGCTAGGCGCACGGCCTCCTCGTCTTGCCGAGCTTTCACCTCCAGTTGCAGGGCCTCCTGAAGCCTCTGCTGCATCTCCTCTAGCTCCTCGATGCGCTGCCGCTGCCGGGCAGCCTCCTCCTTCTTCAGCTCCATCTCAGCCTGCATGGAGGCCCTTGCCTGCTCGGGAAATGGAGCCAGGTCAATGGGGGCATGGCGGAGAGTGGCAGCAGGTATGCTGCTCCTTTCCCCAGGGCTTTGCTAGGCCAGCCCAACTACTTATCTCTGGGTGAGGGTCTGGGGAGTTCCCTCATGTCAGCGTTTCCTGATCTGATCCCCTCTGCAAGCCTGACTAATTCAGATAATGATCAGTGAACTACATGGGGCAAAGGGGCTCAAGTCATCCCCTTTTCAGCACCAGCCTTAATAGTTATCATTATACATTATAATATAACGTTTTATAATTATAATTAGGGTAGTGCTTGGAAGGGAATGACAATAATTATAATTGTTATAACAATTATAACTCAAAGTGTTTCCTTAGTTGATCCTCCTTTCCATACCTCTATAAGCCAAGTTCTATTGGCTTCAACATGTCACAGGTAACTGAGGCACAGAAAGGCTGAGTAACTTGCCTGGGATCACACGGTTCCTAAGAGGCAGAGCTGGGATTGAATCCACAGTGTCTGACTCCAGATCTAGATCTCTTAAATCCTAAATCTAATTGCCTCTACACGCTTAGTCCACCTCCACATTCATCCTGCCTTCCTCCCATCCTGCATTCCCCAAAATGGTTTCATTATAAACTCAGATCAAGTCTAGTCCAACCTAGTCCAGCCTTGGTCCAAACTCATCCCCAATCACACCGTCTTTATCAGCTCCTCTATCCAAGTCCCGCCCCCAGCCAAGGTTTCTGAGCCAGGTCCCACTCTACACCTAGCACTCAGGTCCGACCCTCCCATTTCGTAGGCTCAGGCCCCGCCCCCTTACCATCTCTCCTCTCAAGCCATCCCTCGGCCAGGTTCCTTATCCCACAGGCCCTGTTCCTGGCACAGTCCCCGTCCCATACCCATCCTTCAAGCCCACAGGCTCTGTTCCCAAAATTCCTCAAGACAAGCCCCGCCTCCACTTGCATTCCTCAATGCGTGGCTCCGCCCTCGACCAAGGCTCCGCCCCAGGCCCCGCCCCCAGTGCTCAGCTCCCAGGCCTGACCGCACCACACCCCTCAGCCCACCGCCTCCTGCGCTGTGCTGCCCCACCTGCTCAGCCTCGCGCAGCTGGCCCTCGAGCGCCTGTTGCAGCTCGCGGTGCTGGCTGCGGCGCCGCTCCTCCTCTTCCTGCAGCAGGCGCTCGGCCTGCCGCTGCGCCTCCTGCAGCAGCTCCAGCTCCTGCAGCTTCCGCTCCTTCTCCTCCTGTAGCTGCTGCAGCCGCAGCACCTCCTCCTCCTCGGCCGCCCGGCGCCGCTCCCGCTGCTCCCGCTGCTCGCGCCGCTTCTGCTTCAGGTCCTTGTGCAGCGACATCTTCCCCTCGGCCTGCAGCCGGATCGCCGTCTGGATGGCTGCGGAGGGAGCGGGAGGGGCTGGCCGGGGGCAGGGCAGCCTCGAGGTGACCCACCGCCAGAAAGGGGCCTTAGGAGTTGCCCGTGTCCAGTGCCCAGCCTCCCGCTGGGCAAAGTGCTGTCACCCCCTTTCACAGGTGAGGCGACTGAGGGCCAGCCAGGTCCAGGCCACCCAGCGAGCACTCACCAGCCGTCCATTCCTGGCGCTGGCGCGTGTCTGAGGCGCTCATCTCGTACGTGCGGGAGGCAGTCTTCACACAGAACATGCAGCGCTTCCCTTCTCGGTCGGGCAGCACCTGGGAGAGGGTGGACGGTCCCAGACAGGCTGGCTTTACTGGAGTCAGGGCCACACCTGCCCCAGGGGTGCTGCAGCTTCAGCCCCTACCGCCGCTAGCTGACCATCCTCCCCGGGCACCCCTCCCACTCTGACAGGAGCCTGCGTGGCCCGGTTTGAAGGTTAGTTATGGGGATACTTGTGTGCCCACAGCTCTGTATCCTTTGCTCTTTGAAGGTGGGACTGTTCTCTTGGTATCTCTCCGTGGGGCCTAGCACAGAGGGATCACTCAGTGTTTATGCAGATCACGCTGGAACATCTCCCATGACAGGGTCCTCACTATCGAGACCGTTCATTTCCACAAAGCCCTGCCTGTTGAGAAAGTTCTCCATTCATTCATTCCACAGATATTTTGTAGTGTCTACTGAGTGCCACTCATTGCTCTGGGCATTTGGGATACTGAGATGTGCCTAACAGACCAAATCCCTGCCTTCCCTAAGCTTACATTCTAGTGGAAAATAATAGCTACCACCTACTGAGCTTCATGTGTTCTAGAGTCTGTACCAGGCATGGATTATTAGCTCCACTTTACAGAGAAAGAAACTGAGGCTCTAAGAGGTCCAGGAACTTGCCCAATTCACACTGCCTATTAGTGGTGGAGCTGGATTTCTGCCTAGATCTGTGCTGTTTCCACAATGACAGCTGTTTCCCTATGTGACAAAAATGGATAGAGCCTAGGATGACTATAATAATAACATTTTTTAAGGTAAAATAAAAAGTGTTGGTGATACATTGGAACTTTCATACACTGCTGGTAAGAATGGAAGATGGTGCAGCCACTGTAGAAAAGTCTGGCTGTTCCTCAAAAATTAAACATAGAATTAATGTATGGTTCAACAACTCTACTCCTAGGTATGTACCCTGAGAAAAAATAAATATATCCACCCAGAAACTTGTACCTGGATGTTCATAATAGCATTATTCACAATAGCAAAAAGATGGAAACAACCCAATATCCATCAAAGAATGGATAAACAAAATGTGGTACATCCTTACAATGGAATATTATTCAGCCATAAAAAGGAATGAAGTCCTGATTCATGCCACAACATGCTTGAGAACATTATGCTAAGTGAAAGAAGCCAGACATAAAAGGACAAATATTATATGATTTCACTTATATGAGGCACCTAGAACAGGCAAATTCATGGAGATAGAAAGCAGAATAGAGGTTACCAGGGGCTGGAGGGAAGGGCGGATGAGTTATTGCTTAATGGGTACAGAGTTTCTGTTTGGGATGATAAAAAAGTTTTGGAAATAGATAATTGGGATGGTTACATGTGAATGTACTTAATGCTACTGAATTGTAACACAAAATGGTTAAAATGGCAAATTTCATGTTATGTATATTTTTTCACTACAGTTTTTAAAATTGTTGTTTTAAGCCTCTAAAATAATGGACAGAGTCAAGGGAGGAAAAGGGATGGGAAGGGAGAAAGAATAGGGAGGTATAGAGTTGCCAAAGGGAATGGAATTTGGGTGAAGGAGAAAGAACTTCAGAGGAATTTTAGAAAGTTTTGCTGGGTAGAGTGAGACATAAGCCATCTCCTCTGAAATCTTTAGCAAAGTCCACATTATTCACCAATGACTTTAGTATTTGATTTGCAGTTTGGTTTTTCTAAAAAAAGTGCTGACGTATGGAATCTAAAAAAAACAAAACAAATGAACAAACATAACAAAACATAAACAGAGTTATAGATACAGAGAACAAACAGGTGTGTTTGCCAGAGGGTAGGGGGTGTAGTGAGAGGAAGGAAGAAGTTGAGGAAGATTAAGAGGTACAAATTTCCAGTTGCAAAATAAGTGAGTCATGGGTGTAAAATGAATAGTGTGGGAAATATAGTCAATAACTATGATTACATAGTTATCTTTGTATGGTGACCTATCATAACTAGACCTATTGTGGAGGTCAGTTTGAAATATATAGAAATACCGAACCATTATGTTGTGTAACAGGAACTAACACAGTATTGTAGGTCAATTATACTTCAAAAACAAACAAACAAATCCATAGAGAAAGAGATCAGATTTGTGGTTACCAGAGGTGGGGAGGGAGGTTGTTGCGGGGATAGAGGGAAGGTAATTGGATGAAGGTCATCAAAAGGTACAAACTTCCAGGGCTTCCCTGGTGGCACAGTGGTTAAGAATCCGCCTGCCAATGCAGGGGACACGGGTTTGAGCCCTGGTCCAGGAAGATCCCACATGCTGTGGAGCAACTAAGCCCATGCGCCACAACTACTGAGCCTGCGCTCTAGAGCCTGTGAGCCACAACTACTGAGCCTGTGTGCCACAAGTACTGAAGTCCACACGCCCTAGAGCCTGTGCTCCACAACAAGAGAAGCCACTGCAATGAGAAGCCCGTGCACCACAACGAAGAGTAGCCCCCTCTTGCCGCAACTAGAGAAAGCCTGCGTGCAGCAATGAAGACCCAACGCAGCCAAAAAATAAATAAAATAAATTTTAAAAAAGAAAAAAAGGTACAAACTTCCAGATATAAGATATAAGTACTAGGGATGTAACGTACAACATGATAAATTAACACTGCTGTATGTTATATAGGAAAGTTGCTGAGAGAATAAATCCTAAGAGTTCTCATCACAAGATAATAATTTTTTTCTATTTAATTTTGTATCTATATGAGATGAGGGATGTTCACTAAACTTATGTGCTTATCACTTTATGATGTATGTAAGTCAAATCATTATGCTGTACACCTTAAGCTTATACAGTGCTGTATGTCAATTATAGCTCAATAAAACTGGAAGAAAAAATAAAGTGTGTTACTTTTCTAAAAGAAAAAAAACATTGCTGCCATGGCTGAGAATAGCCTTGAGGTACCCAGGTGTGCAACTGACACTTGAACAATGCAGGGGTTAGGGGTACCAAACCTCTGCCCAGTCAAAAATCCACATATAACTTTAAAGTCAGCCCTCAGTATCCTGGTTCCACATGTGCGAATTCAACCAACTGCTGATGGTGCTGGCTGTACTCCTGAATGTATTTATTGAAAAAAATTCACATATAAGTTCCAACTTGCGTTGTTCAAGGGTCAGCTGTATTTGGGTTGCACTCATCTAAGCGGGAATTTGTCACTGTGGCTTTTCCCATTTACCCTCCTCCTGACCCCCTTGCCTTCACACTGCACTGGAGCCCCTGAGCCTTGAGATGTGCTTTACCCCCCTCAGCTGTCCCCCTCACCTCCACGCAGCACTGCGCATCCAGCAGGATTGTACCCCTTTTCTCCTTGCACTCTTCACTCCCGAAATAGCAGAGGCAGCTGGGCTGCAGCTGGAACCAACGTTCTGCCCAGTTCCTCCTCAGGTGCCCTCGCTTCCACAGGTAGCCCTGCCAGCCAGAGCAAAGTCAGAGGCATCACTGCCCACCCCCCCACCTTCACCCTCCTCGGGGTCCTCCCCTAGTTCCCAGCCTGGCCTGACCTGCTTCAGGACGTCTTGGATGAGTTCCTGGTAGACCTCATGGATGGCCATGCTGAGGGTGTCTCGCCCCACGCCTCGCAGACAGCGGCCTGAGTTGAAGAGCTCCAGGAACTGCCAGACGCTGAGCCCGCTGGTGCTCTGGGCTGCCTGGGCCTCCTGGGCCAGCAGCTCCTCCAGCTCACCCAAGCCCACCTCCAAGCTCATACTGCTGAGCACCTTCTTCAGCAGGTATTCCACCTGGAGCGGGGGAGGGAAGGCTTGGTGGCTGCAGCAGGCTGTGGTGCTGGTGCCAACAACAGGGGGCGCTCCCACCAGGCGCCCGGGGCCTGGGCAGAAGTGACCAGGGACAGGACAGTGGGGTAGGGTCAGAGGACAAAACAACTAAACGCTGGAGGACACCTGAGTAGAGATTTAGGAGGGGATCCTGGAGCCCCAACTTCAATTCAGGCATCCCCTCCTCAAGCTCCAGTCCCACTCCTTCCTGCCTTGAATTAAGGGCAGGATGAGGTGGGAGCTGAGGGGGCCAGGGGCCAGGCCGAGAGAGCAAGTCATAGAAAATGTCAACAGGGGAACAAGGGCCCTCTCATCCAATATCCTCACTTTGCAGATGACAAAACAGGCTCAAAGGGGAAGGGGGCCTTCCCTGGTGGTGCAGTGGTTGAGAGTCTGCTTGCCAATGCAAGGGGACACGGGTTCGAGCCCTGGTCTGGGAGGATCCCACATGCCGCAGAGCAACTAGGCCCGTGAGCCACAACTACTTAGCCTGCGTGTCTGGAGCCTGTGCTCTGCAACAAGAGAGGCCGCGATAGTGAGAGGCCCGCGCACTGCGATGAAGAGTGGCCCCCGCTCGCCGCAACTGGAGAAAGCCCTTGCGCAGAAACGAAGACCCAACACAGCCAAAAATAAAAAATAAAATAAATAAATAAAAAATGATAATAAAAAATAAAGGAATTCCTTTCAAAAAAGAAAAGGTGGGGGGGGGAGTGACTTGTTCTGAATCATACAGCAAGTTGGTAGCAGCCAGAACTCAATTCAGATCCACATCCCATGAGTCCTTATTCCAAGCCCCAAGCCCCAACCTTAGGGATCCTTCCCCTATGGGAGGGCAAGGGGATTGGAGGTGGAGTAAGCAGAGCAGGGACAGGAAACCTGTTACAGAGGAACAGGAAGTGGTGGTTGGGGTACCTCCTGCTGCAGTTTGTTCACACTGCATGTTGATCACAGTAGCAAGCAGCTTTCTGACCTCTGAGAGGCCACCTCGTCCTGACTGGCAGGAGTCTGACAAAGATGCCCAGCCAGCCAGGTGTCTGTATAGATAGACACATGTCCCTCGACTGCCCCAGCAGCTCCTTGGGAAACTCTCTCCAGGACTTTCACTCTGGGGGCTACTGGGTCTCTGCTGGGAGTGGGGCGGGACACCCCTCACTCTTCCCACAAACAGAGGCAAGGGCACGAATCTGAGCGCAGTTAGATGTGCCAGGACTTCTTGTAAATACGGTGGATCTCTCCCGCACGTACCCTACTCTAAAGACCTAAATTCGCCCTGGTATCTTCGCAACCACCAAAAGGGCTAAAGGGTCAGGAGAAGGCTGAATGGACAGGGGAGAGAGGAGGGGGAGTAGAGGGAGGGTGCAGTGTGACTGGAAAAGGAGGGGCATCTGCCCTGGCTTCACCCATGAGTTAAGGAGGTAGAGGCTAGATTCTAGGCCTTTACTCCCAGGATGCCTTCTCTGGGGCCCTGAGGTGAGTCTGCCCTGACTCTCCCCTATATTGTAGAAGATAGGAAGAGAAAATCTGAAACCAGGAGCAGACTTGGTTGCACACTTGGAGTAACTGGAGAGATGTCCCAGGAAGGTCTCTATTCCCCTAATAGTAGCATCCTTCTCAGATTGCCACAGTGCCTAAAATCCTGTCATTTGATTTTAAATGTTCTCATTTTTAAATGCCCAGTAATGTATCAGGCATTCACACCTCTGTGTAAAAAGAATTTGCAGATCATTTTCCTACTGTGAGGGCTAGCAGAGCCTTGAAGGAAGTGTAGTTTTTGACCTCCTGGGAGAAGGCATAATTGTTCTGATATGGACACTTCTAAGCATCTGGAGACAGATGGGTGTGAACAGGTCCCAGGGTGGGGAGATAAAGAAGAAAGGGGATGTGGGAAAGTACGGAGGCAATTTGGCCTCCTTCATGGTTCTGCTAAGGTCTGTCCCCAAGTGATAAAGTCCCTGGGGCTTACCTCATCAGGAACCATGATCAGAGGGTACTTGTCCTCAGACAGGAAGTTGAAGAGGCACCAGAGGCGGAAGGCATCCTGATTGGAGAGCATGCTGTTCCCGTTGCTATCCACCTGATAGTTCTTCTTGGCCGTGAGGGTCCAGCACAGCTCATCAAAGTGCTCCTTAACGAAAGCCCCCTCCTCCACCTGCCACCAGGCCGGCAAGTCAGATGAGAAGGCTGCCCCGTCCCTGCTCTACCACCCAACTAGGCTCCAGCTGGCTTCTTAGGGTCATCTATTCCCCTGCTCCCCACACTGCCATGTTGGGGCTCTAACTTGAGGAGTCCCTGAGCTGATGATCAGGTAACTAGCTGACCAACCAGCCTGACCCCAGCCCCCAGCCCTGCTACTGCCACCACTCCCTCACAACCACTGCCCCCAAGTCCCCTGCACACAGAGAAACTCAGGTCCCTCAGCCCAGGGAGAAAGAAGGGGAAGCCCCGGAGGGAGTGGACAGTCAAGGAGAACCTGAGAAGACAGTGACAGGTGGGAGAAGCAGGGGGGACAGCACTTGGGGGAAACTGGAGAGCCTTTTGTAGAAGTTACAGCTGGAAGCTAGGCAGGGATGGGGTGGAAGGTCGTGGGAAAGGTGGAGGCTAGGATAGAGAGGAGGAAGCTTGAGAGTGAGTTAAGGGGAGCCAGGAGGGCGCAAGTGGCTGGGAGGTGAAGGATGGAGATGGGAGAGCAGGGGTGGACAGAGGGGACAGAAATGGGGTTCATAGGGAGAGGAGTTGGGGTGGCAATGTATTAGGGTGCTGGTCAGGTTGAGAAGTGGGGAGAGGTTAGAGGGGCCCCACCTTGTCCAGAATGTACTTGTTGAGGTAGGGCATGTACCCCTGGCTGGACACAGGGCCATCGTCATCATCTCGGAAGTGCTCCTCCAGGGCCACAGGGTCGTGAGGGATGTGCAGGACGGTGTACAGGTTGTGGGACAGCACCTGAGACAGAGGGCAGTTTGCCTTCCTGAACCCCAACCAAAACTGGGCCAAAGGGCGGCTCCCACCTCCTCACTTGTCCCCACCCCCATTCTGGCTGAGTCTTCTGCATACATTATTCAATTCAATCATAACTAAAGCTTCTGTATATATAGACACAATGGAATATTATTCAGTCATTAAAAAAAGGAATGAAATCTTGCCATTTGCGACAACACGGATGGACCTTGAGGGCATTATGCTAAGTGAAATAAGTCTGATAGAGAAAGACAAATACCATACGATCTCACTTATATGTAGAATTTTTTAAAAAGGGAAAAAAAGGTGTTCACAGATACAGAGAACAGACTGTTGCAAGAGGTGTGGAGCGGGGAGGTGAAATGTGTGAAGGTGCTCAAAAGGTACAAACTTCGGGTAAGTCATGAGGGGACTTCCCTGGTGGTCCAGTGGTTAAGACTCTGAGCTCCCAATGAAGGGGGCACGGGTTCGATCCCTGGTCAGGGAACTAGATCCCGTATGCCGCAACTAAAAGAGCCCGCATGCCGCAACTAAAGATCCTGCATGCCACAACGAAAATCCCGCGTGCAGCAACTAAGACCCGGCGCAGCTAAATAAATGAATACAATAAATAAACATTGAAAAAAAAGCCCTGGGGAGATATAATATATAGCATGGTAACTATAACTAACAATATTGTATTGCATCTTTGAAAGTAGCTAAGAGAGTAGGTCTTAAAAATTCTCATCACAAGAAAAAAAATTTTGTATAACCATGTATGGTGACAGATGTTAACTAGACTCACTGTGGTGATCATTTCTATATATATATATATGATCATTACGTTGTAAACCTGAAATTAAAATGTACATTATACCTCAATAAAATCCAAAAAACTAAAACTTGTACACTTGCTATGCACCAAGCACTGCGCTCAGCACTTTACATATACTTCACTTAACCCACATAACAAGTGTTTATATCCTCATCTCACACATGAAAAAAAACCCTAGGCTCTGAGACATTAAGTAACTCACCCAAGGGCACAGGGCTGGCAGAGCTGGGATTCAAACCAAGGCGGCCATGCTCTTTGCCCCTTCGTCAGGCAGGTATGTGCCCTTTCTGCAGACAAGGACACCGAGGCTCAACCGACTCAGTAACTTGCCCAAGGACCCACACTGAGCAAGAGCCTAGGATCCAAATCCGGCTCTGCAGATCCCAAGGCTCAAGGGCAGAAGCCTGACATCTACCATCAAAGACTCAGGCTGCTGTGTGCCTAGAGTCCAGTGTGTCTGCTCCAGGAAGGGCATGTGCCGTTCCAGTCACTGCCCTTCTAAAGATGGAAGGGAGCTGGAGAGGGAGCAAAGAAGGGCCACGAAAAATGGTCTGTGGGATGTGGAGGACAAGGCTAAAAGGGATGGCGGCCATGACAGTACAGAGGGGAAATGGGTTGGTTAACAAACCCATGAAATTAGAACAAAGATGTTGAAGCTTGAACAAGGAGATCAGGAAAAAAATAAAATTGTCTTGGGGTAATTCTGTTATAGCACTTATCACAGACAGCGTGAATGATTAAAAATTGTCACCTAGTATGTGCCAGCCACTGTATGAGGTGCTTTCTATACCCCACATCTAATCTCTGCAACCATGATATACAGACGTTATTATCTCTGTTTTTCAGATGAAGATGCTGAGGCTTGGACAGGTTAAGAGTAAGTGGCAGAGTTGAGGTTGCAACTGGTTGTTCCCGGCTCTGAATGCTGCCTCCCCATTAAAATATTGACCCTGGGGCTTCCCTGATAGAGCAGTGGTTAAGAATCCACCTGCCAATGCAGGGGACACGGGTTCGCGCCCTGGTCCAGGAAGATCCCACATGCCGTGGAGCAACTAAGCCCATGAGCCACAACTACTGAGCCTGTGCTCTAGAGCCCACGAGCCATAACTACTGAAGCTTGCACACCTAGAGCCCGTGCTCCACAACAAGAGAAGCCACCGCAATGCAATGCCCGCACACTGCAACAAAGAGCAGCCCCTGCTCGCCACAACTACAGAAAGCCCACGTGCAGCAATGAAGACCCAATGCAGCCAAAAATAAATAAATAAATTTATAACCAAAAAAATATATATATATTGACCCTGAGCCTCATTCCCCAACTATATAGTGAACTCTGGAGGCCAGGTCTATGTTCATCTTTATGTCTCACAGCACCTATGATCTCTTCTGCACACCAAAGGCAGTCAATAAATGCCGTATTTAAGGGCTGCTTCCACCACCAGCAGTCCACCTTGGAATCAGCTCCTCTGAGGCAGAAGTTGGCAACATCCTAGAGATGGCGTGTATACCAAGTCTTCATTTCTTTATTTTCTTTTGTGAGAGGAGGGGTAGAAGGGTTTGAGACTTCTTCCCAATGTTCTCCTGGGCCTCAGGTTCAACTCAGCAAAGTGGGAAGTTGGGGGGGCCCAGCAAGGGGATTGGTGTATCTCTTTTCCCTCCTTTCCCTCTGGACAGCCATCTCTGATCCCCACCCCAACGCTCATTCCCATGATCTTCAAATTATCTCATGTGCCATCTTTGGTTTTGCCTACTCTTGTTCTAAAGGACATCTGAAGTTTCTTCCTGATGAACTCTGCCCCCCTCCCTTATTTTGGTAATGGAGCCTTGATTTTCCTTTGAGAAGTAACTCTCCCCCATTTTCAATATCTGTGGTATTGGCCATTTGCACCCCTACCCTACCTGGCTGCAGAGGTGGGCACATTGGAGTCGTGGTGTTTGGTTCAAGGATGCACATGACCAAATCTAGGCCAATGAGAATCATCCCTGGGATTTTTGCTTCCTCTAGTGGAGAAGAGGTGTACTCTTTCCCATGGGTATACATGGAAAGAGTTAAGCTGTTAGAAGATAGATGTAGCTGACATTTTTGTCCCTGTGTGGGAAGTACCTGCTTAAGAATAAAGCTATCAGTGAAAAAAAGCAGAGTCAAGGTATAAAGAGTCATCATTTGAGGACCTAGATCCAGCCATGCCTGAAGCCAATACTATGCTTGGAGTTTTGTTGGTTATGTGAGCCAATATATAACATCTCCTTTAAGTTATTTTGAGTTTGGTTTCTACCACCTATATGCAGAGAATACATGATTAATACATCTGTGGTCATAGGATACCAATCCACACTCTAAGAGGTGCCATCACTCCATGCTTAGCACTTAAAATCCAGGGTAACCAACACAAGATACCCACTTCTGAAGAGATAGGTGTTATTCTAAGAGTTTCACATATTTCTACCTGTTGCCTCCTGGCCTCTTTTCAAATTACCTATGTCTTTATCTTTCTTCAAGCCTCCTAAAGCACCTCTTTGAGGAAGCTTCCTGCGTAGCCCAGTCAAATGGCTACACTCCAGTGAAGCGTGCGGGGGGATATGGAAGGCCAGGAACCTTCACTTTCTAGTTATGAGGCCTTGGATAAACTCCTTCACCCCCTGAGCCTCAGTATCATTGTCAGTAAAACAGGGGATAATACCCACCACGTATAGGGGCCATGAGGATGGAGTGAGATATATATAGAGAGAGAGTGAGAGAGTTAGCTCTGCACAGAACAAATATAAGTTCCCTTCTCATATAGAAAGTGCAATTTTTTACCTAACAAATTAGCAAAGATGCAAAAGACTGATACTATCAAGTATTGAGGAGATTGTGGAGAAACGGGAACTCAAATGCCCCACTGTTGAGATGTGAATTGGTAGTCTTTCTGGAGGGCAAGACTGTATCAAAAATAAAATTGGGCATGACCCCAGCAATTTTAATCATCTAACCTATAGATGCTCAAGAGAACAGTTACCTGTACAAGAATGCTCACTGAAGCATAGTTTAGAATAAAAGGCATTGGGAACTTCCCTGGCAGTCCAGTGGTTGGAGCTCTAAGCTTCCACTGTGGGGGGCACAGGCTGATTCCTGGTCCCGGAACTAAGATCTCGAAAGCCACGGCATGGTGAAAGGAAGGAAGGAAGGAAGGAAGGGAGGGAGGAAGGGAGGGAGGAAGGGAGGGAGGGCAGAAAAGAAGAAAGGAAGAGAGAAAGAAATGAAGGAAAGAAGGAAAGAAGAAAGGAAGGAAGGTAGGAAGGAGGGAAGGGAGGAAGAAAGGAAGAAAGGAAGAGAGAAAGAAAGGAAGGAAGGTAGGAAGGAAGAAAGAAAGGAAGGAAGAAAGAAAGAAATAAAGAAAGAAAGAAAAAAGAAAGAAAGAAATGGAGAATAAATGAGGCACTGGAGACAGCCCAAGGCTCCTTCAAGAGGCGACAGGTGGGCTTCCCTGGTGGCACAGTGGTTGAGAGTCCGCCTGCTGATGCAGGGGACACGGGTTCGTGCCCCGGTCCGGGAAGATCTCACATGCCGCGGAGCGGCTAGGCCCGTGAGCCATGGCCACTGAGCCTGTGCGTCCGGAGCCTGTGCTCCGCAACGGGAGAGGCCACAACAGTGAGAGGCCCGCGTACCGCAAAAAAAAAAAAAAAAAGAGGGGACAGGTACACCAAGTCATGGACCTGTGTGTGGTTGAAAATTTAACTTCTGCCACATGTGTACTTATGGGCAGGTGATTTAACTTCTCCAAGACCTTAGTCTCCTCCTCTTTGAGGAAAAAAAGGCACCTGCTCCACAGGGTGTTTTAGAATGAAGAGCTTAGCACAGCACCGGGTACATAGTGCAATAATAGAAATTGCTTAATAAAAGTTGTGAGCTATTTTTATTATTATATTTGTATGAACAGACATGGAAAGATATGCATACTATACTGGCAGGTGGAAAAAAGCAAGCTGTAGAATGAAATATTTGTAAAATAATATGTGTGCACAGATTATGCTGAACCATATTAAACTGCTATTTTAGTAGGTCAAAACAATCAAACATCAGCAATTTCATATAGTTCAGCCTAATAAGTTTATTTGTACACAGAAAAAATTTAGAAGACTCAGCAAACTGTTAACAGCTATCACCCTACCGCTCTTCCCCAGCGAGGGGAGGCAATTTCACGTTCTTTAACACTAGTTTTGTCTTTCAATTTTTTTAACCAGTAAAACATGTTTTACTTTTCTAGTAAATTTCAACTTCTTTAAAATGATATTCTTCGGAACCAGGAGCATATACTGTTTTCATGACAACATTTTTAAACTATAGAGATTAAAAGACAAAGGGTGCCATTAACCATGGTTATTAATGTACCCTGCTATTAAGTTGCTCTGTAATAATGTTCTTTTGCTGTTCCCTGTTGGTGTGAGCATTTCTGAGTGTTCTACATTCCTTTGAGGGCAGCAAAGACTCTAATCTCAACCCTGACTCCAGACCTCAACACAATGTCCTCCACATTGTGTTAATCAATGTTTTTGACTAACACCTCAAGTCTAACTTAAATGCTGCAGTGGTTTCCCAAGGTTCTCAGAGTAAAATCTCAGAGTCTTTCCAGAGATTTTACTCTGTACCTTCTCTGACCTCATCCCTCTTGCTCACTTCTCTCCAGCCCCTATGGCCCCTTTGCATTCCTCAAACACACCAGGCACATTCTTGCCTAAGGGCCTTGGCCCTTGATATTCCTTCAACCAGAAACATTCTTCTCCCAGGTCATGGCTCACACCCTCTCCTCCTTCTGATCTTTACTTAGGTGTCACCTTCTCAGGGAGGGCTTCTCTGACCACCTTACTTAAATCTGTAATCCTATCCCCTCTACCCCCCACAGTAAGGATAGGGATATCTTCTGCTTTATTTTCCTCCATGTCATGTATCACGCACTTTTACTTATTTTATCATCTGTGTTCTCTGACTAGAACGTTAGCAACACAAGCGTGCGTTTTTTTGTCTGTTTTATTCACTGCTGTATCACTGGACCTGGCATATAATGGCTACTCAGTAGATATCTACTGAATGAACCTAAGTGCTTCAAGGGGAGAAGCAGGAAAAATACAAAAGTCAGACGGACGTGGACTGAATCTCTCTGAGCACATGAACCTCGCTGGGGTTGAGTTTTCACATTTCTAAAAATGGAGTTCAAGGAGATGATGTACAAATTCCCTCCCACCCCAGGATAGAACCTGCCACCCAGCAGCACACAGTTATCTGAGCTGTTCCTCTCTTTGGTTCATTGGCCCACGCTCTCCTCTAAGACCTTCCTCACCTGGACATTTTGCCAGGGGAATCTGAGGAGACCAGGGCAGAGAGGCTCCGACCCTGTTAGCCATTGGGTGTCAGGACAAAGAGGAATTAAAGGCTCCAGACACTCAGGGCTCAGGGCCTCTCCCCAGAGAGCTCAGCCGACCTCAGACTGCCAGGCTTCCTGTGCCTGGGTGCGGGTAAGGGCCGGGGGTGGGGAGAGAGTGTGACCAGAGGAAGGTCATGCCGGAAAGGAAATGGCAGGAGTGGAGGCTGGCTTGCGGAACTCACCTGCCGATTTCAATCAATCCTTAGCCCTGGAGGCAGGGCTCTCATTCTCCTCCTTTTACAGAGGAGGAAACCAAGGCTTAGAGAGGTGGAGTGTCCTCTTGCTCAAAGACTGATTCTAAAGCCCTAGCTAGCTAGATCTCTGCTACATTGGCTCAGGTTAAGCATCAGAATCACCTGGGGAGCTGGTTGAAACTGAAATCTGCTGGGGCCCGCCCAGACCTACTGACTCAGAGTTTCCGGGGTGGGGTCCAGGTGTCTGTAGTTTTCACAAGCTGCCATTTGGGCTCCCCCAGAGAGGATTCTCTGTCTTCCCCACCCACCCAAGCAGCCCCTGACCTCTGGGTTGGCAGCCATTGACCTTTGAGAGGCTTCATTTATTCACCGTTTCCTCTGGAGGCATGTTGGGGGTGTGGTTCTCCCCTGGGGGCTTGGGAGTTTCCTAAAAGCTCCAGTGCAGCAATGCGATGGGCGCCAGGCCCATGGTCCTGCAGTTCGCAGACTTCAGGAGTTGACGCAGATACAGAGGGTTTGGGAATCCATAAAAGAACCCTTCCTTCCTTCCTTTTTCTTTCTTTCTTTCTTTTCTCTTTCTCTTTCTCTCTCTCTCTCTCTCGTTTAGATGGCCTATAGTCTTTAAACGTATCTAGGTGCTAAGTGATTCTTTTAAAATACATAGATCCTTTTTAAGAGTCACTGAATGTATTTTTCTCAACCAGTGGGGTACTAAAGCAAAACTATCATGAGGGAGTAGCACCAGGAATTTTAAAAGATGGGAATCTCTGGATTAGCTGTGTGCCTGCTGAGAGCAAGAAGGGGCTTGGAGGGGTTGGCTGTCAGCATCAAAGGAAAGACAGAGGCTCAGAAAAGGGAGAGGAGAAGCTGCATCAAGGATCAATTTCACCTATTTGAGGTACTTTGTTAAAATTTATTTTCGGAGGCTAGCCAGAGAGCTTGGTGATCCCCAGTTCAGCCCTCAGGCTTTACAGATAAGAAACCAGAGGTTCAGAGATGGGCAGTGACTTGCCTAAGGTCACCCTACTGGGGTGCAATGTAGGCCTCAGCTTATATGGCTCTGAGTCAAGTGCTCTGCACATCATTGAATCACCCTCCCCTTCCTCCACACTCTAGACTGAGGAGACCAACAGCAGGCAGGGGTCAGGGCAAAGCTGAAGACCCCACTCATCAGATTCTGGGACTGGAGTTGTTATTAACTTCTCCTCTACCGAGAAGGTTGTTGTCCCTCTCCAGAGGAGACACAGCCCGAAGCTCAGAGGCTCTTGGTGGGCAAGAGGCCCTCCCTGGGCCCCAGGACTGCCCCAAGTGCCAATGAGAGGCTCTGGGAGACCTGACAGAGCCAAGTAGGGAAGGCCCTAGTTCACCCTCCCTGCCTTCCCCCTCCTCCTGTCTGTCAAGGGGAAGTGATAAGCCTCCTAGGATCCCCACTGAGACACACTACTCCAACCACGCACCCAATCCCAGGCCCCTCACCCCAGCCCTGGCAGTCAGGGAGTGAGGACGCCAAATTCTTAGCTGATCATCCATGAAGCCTAAAGCCAAAGCTGCTCCCAGAGGGAAGATGGTATGGCCGTTAGGAAACCCATCATTCCCAAGGCTCCCCTCCCTGCAGCCCACTGTCAGGATGGGAACTCACTCCTAAAGCTCTTTAAAGAGGGAGATGCTGAGGACCCTGCCAAAGCTCACAGTCCTGAGAAACTTTGTGTTCAACCTAACTCCGTTTTCGGCAGAAGTGCCATTCTTACTGATATATTTTTATTTTTCTCAACCCACCTGGACAAAGGCTATTGTACTTTCTATAAGAATTCAGAGAAGGGGCTTCCCTGGTGGCGCAGTGGTTGAAAGTCCGCCTGCTGATGCAGGGGACGTGGGTTCGTGCCCCGGTCCAGGAAGATCCCACATGCCGCGGAGCGGCTGGGCCCGTGAGCCATGGCCGCTGAGCCTGTGTGTCCGGAGCCTGTGCTCCACAACGGGAGAGGCCACAACAATGAGAGGCCCGCGTAAAAAAAAAAAAGAAAGAAAGAAAGAATTCAGAGAAGAAAACTCATCTCATCTCTCCCCCAAGCCCTCTCTTCTTCAGAGAAAACAATCCTGACTCCTTGGGGTACTTCTCAGAGCACTTGCTGTTCCTCTTCCTTCTGGCCTCATCACGGCTTTGCCCAGGACAGCCGGTGGCAGCCTTTCTACCAACACATCAGGGGAGAAGTGGTGACTGTTGCAGACAGACACAGCCCGCTCTGGGCTGGTGCGGGTCTCCTGCCTCTTCCCAACTGAGGACGCCAAGGCCAGAGACAGTTTTAGCAAGGACAGGCTAACCCCAAGATCTCTTCCCTTCTCACCAAGTCTTCCAGTGGAAGGAGTGTGCCCTGCCCTGCGGGTCTGTGTCTCATCTGCTTCTTCCTCTGCCTTCTGGCCACTTCTCTATGGCTCTTTTGCCTTTCCTGCATCCCCACCCCCAACACTATCACTACTTCCTCCCATTCCAGTATCTAGCACTATGGGCTTGAGGGAGAATTGCCTTCCTTATCTTCCTCTCCTATGACATGGGCCCTACCATTTCTGCCCCACCGGCCGCCGGGCCTGAGGCTCCCACTGCTAGCTCAGATTCCCAGAGTGGACAAGTTTTCTGTCGAGTGGGCTGAAATCTACCATTGATCCTGTGCGACCACAGAGGCTGCTGGCAGTGGGCTCAATGTGAGCTGCGATGCGGTACAAAGACAGCAGATGGTTCAAGTATGCAAGCTCCCCAGGCGATCTTCCTTGCAAATACTCAACCTGTGGGGGTGGGGAACAGGCATCCACCCAGTTAGAGGCCAAGACAGAGGCTCAAACTAAGAAGGCTTACGGTCTGATTGGCCCAGGAATCGGAGAGCCATGGAGTGCTGTATCTTCCATGTATGAGAGGCTTAGAGAGTCTGGAGGTGTCATAGGGCCACAGGTAATGGAGTGGTAGAAAATGGAACCTTGGAGACAACAAACCATGGAGGTTGGGATTGTTCCTGAAAGATGTTAAAGGGGCAGAGTGGGAGGTAGATGTAGGACATGGAGTTTCCACAAGGATAGATTTTGGATGATCTGCTTTTCCTCTATCTATACTGAAGACCTCACTAGATTACATAACCTGCAATAAGACAATTTAAGTAGAACATAAGGAAGAACCTGTCTGTTGGGAGATTCTCTCAGATGATCAAAAGTGGTAGTGGACTCTCCTTCCTGGGGGAGCCAAGAATCACTTACTGGATGCTCACAAGTGTGGCTAAGGGGTCGATTATGGGACCAGTTTGGGACATCCAATTTCATCGTGTCCAAGTTCAAAAGTAGGGGGATGGAATAGGGGTGGGGTACAATGCCTAACCTGTCCCATCCGTCTCTCCCAGGTTTCCAGGCACCTCCTAGCTCGATCAATTAGAATGGAGGTTTCCTTGAGACTGCACTCCTCCTCTGTGGGGGGTGGGTGGCAGGGGAGATGCCAGTATACTATGGCCTAGCCTTACGCCAGGCACGTAGCTGGTGCTCAGTAAATATTTGTAGAGTGAATGAATGAACCCCTAAGGCAGATCCCAGAGGGCTGACGCCCACCCTGCTCCTGACTCCCCGCGTTCCCTGGCTCCAATGGCCTAGGGCCTTGTTTCTTCCCCACTAACTAGGGTGAAGGCAGCACTAATGCGGGGCTACAGGAAAGAAGGAGATAAACTTTTCGGCCCCCCAGGAATTATCTAGGACCAAGCATGAATTTCAGGGCAATCACTGATGGGGCTCTTCCTGGGCTCAGATTCCACCCCTTCCTTACTCGAGTTCTCAAGGTCTAAGGTAAGTTTCTCAACCTGGCCTGTACGGTGTGAGGGGGGTGGTGAGCCAGACAGCAGTATAATGGGGTCTTCAGTCCTTGCCCCTTCCCACCTCTGTCCCACCTGGGAGGCAAGGTCCAGGGGAGCTGCTCTCCTGCGAAGGATGACTGAGCTGGCCTGGTTTGGGACTGCAAGAGGCTCTTGAACCCTCTCTCTCAGCTCCGAGAGGAAGTGACTGACAAGCACTAGCTAACTGTCTCTCTTCAAAGCCAGGAGGAAGCGGCAAGAAGGAGTAGGGTGTGTGCCCGAGCTTGACTCTGGGGAGACGTGTGCTCATCACACAGAGTCTGGGATGTAGCTTGGCCTGTGGCCCTCAGAACCCCATGATGGCACCTCTACTCTCCCGAGAGTTGGGGGCCAGGGCTCTGGGCGATGCCCCTGCACACACCTCACTGGGGCCTCTGGACAGGGGGCAGCAGCATCCACTAGGCCATGTTGCCCCAGTTCCCCGGCACGGGCCCTCCCACCCCTCCTGGGTCCATGGCTAGCTGGGTGCCCCAGGAGGAACACAGGGTTCAAGTCTAGCTTCAGGCAGCAGGGGCTGATGAGACGTGTCTGCCGGCCTCCCCTGCGCCCCGGGTGCCCCTCACCTTGAGCTGGGACTTGGAGACCTTGCCGCTCTTCTCCACATCCAGCGCGGTGAAAGCGTACCAGACGGACTTAAGCAGCTCCTTGCGCAGGGCCATGGCTGAGGCGCCCGCCCGGCCCAGGGGCAGCTCTGACACCAAGATCCGGTTTCAGGAAATGCAAACGGCTGCAGAGACCGCAGAAGGGCCGTGGTGCAGAGCAACAGCTCCACCTGCCTGCTCTCGCGGGCTCCCCACACTGGCAGGACCCAGCCTGTTGCTCTTGCAGTGCTCCGCGGCACCACTCCCTGCATGGGAACTGGGGTCCAAGCCCTGGGGAGCTAGAGCTCCAACTCTGATCAGCCTGTTCCCTGGGTGTGAGGCCCTTTAGAGGCCTCCTCAGCCCCAGAGCCTCCTGGGGCCTTCTGGGCTCCCAGAGGCAGCTTGATGAGGGAAAAGCAAGCCCATCCCGACTTTGGAGTCAGATAAAAGGGGGCAGGTCCTGTACCAATTCCACACTTACCAGGTAGGAGGCTTTGGATAAATAACTTAACCTCCTTGAGCAGTTTCTCATTGGTAAAGCAAGAGAAATACTCACCTCATAGATTGTAAAGAGGTCTGAGAATGTATGTAAAGCACAGAGTAGGCAGTGGATAAAGCATTTCTTTTAGGACCATCTAACATTACTGTGGTGGTAGGGCTCCTCCCAGGTGGAAGAAAACAAAAGGCAACAATACAAACTTGGACGAGGAGCTGGGCCAGGGCACCTCTCCAGGTCAGGAGGACTTGGCACAGGATCGGCTGCCTCCCCATCCCCTAGGCTTTTGTTCTAAAAGGCACCCCGAGCATTGCCCACTCTGGGGCCCCACTGGCCCTGACCTAGAGATTCTGAAGCTCACGGGGGTGAGGCTCATGGTGGGGTCCAGCTTCAGGGGTGCCTGGGAGCAGGAGGCTGGCGATTCAGGGCCTTCCACATCAGTGCTTCCGTTTCTTTAGATCCAATACCTGTGAGGGCTGGGGCATATTCCTGCCACGAACAGTGGCCCTGGATGTTGACGGAGACTGCTCAGGCAATCGAGACACCCCTCCCTGGGGGCATGTCCCAGCTCCCCCTGCTTCCAAGGAGCTGGTGGCCCAAGAGTAAAAGAGCTTGCTAGGCATCCTAGGAGAAGATGTCTGCACTGGGGGAGAGGGTGGGGCACATCCATGACAATGGAGAGAGGAAAAGCGGCACCTGCAATCCCTGCAATGCTCCCATGCAGGAGGGGTCAAACCCAAGAGCTCTTTCCATCAAGTCCCTTTCCCTGCATCCCTTCCTTCCCACCAGGGCTGGTCTGGTCCTACCATGTACTTTTCAGTGGGGTCTGACTGTGGCTTTGGAATTCCATGGCCCCAGACACCTAGGTGGGTACCCCCAGAGCTGGGTACCAAAGCTAGGACTTCAGCACCAGGCAGCAGAGGCATCAGAGACCCTGGGTACCTTGGCAAAGGCACCCACCCCCCTCATGGGGCTTTGCCCACTTGGAGCAGTGGACTGTGTGCTGTGTGTGGAGGGGCTCTGATGACATAACACAAGGTAAGGTAGAGAAAACAGAGTTCCTCCAGCCCACCCATCTTGAGGCCTGAGACCCAACTGGAGCCTGGAAGCAGTGCTCACACTGGTCTTGCTTGGCTACCGGGAGCCTACTTGCTCAGCTGTGGGCAGGAAGCCACCGGCAGCTCCTCAGGGCTTCTCTCATACCAGGGCTTCCTTCCCCCTGTGCCTCTGGGAGGGCAGGCCCACCAGTCGGGCACAGAGGCTGAGTGAGGTTTGTGCCCAGGATACAGGGCCAAGAGCCTGCTGACCAGCCCTGCCACCAGGGCTCGAAGCTGAAAGAAGGGAGGAGGAGGGAGGGACCCAGGTGGAAACTTGAAACTTTTATTAAATACTCATTCACCCGTTTGCCACCACCATCCAGAGCAGGAAAAAAAATTATCAAAATGGAATTAAAAAAAATAAAACCAATTACACCCAATCCCCAGTATGTACAAGGCTGCTCCTGCCTCTCTGCCACAGAGAGGTTGGGGAGCAGCTGGGGGTAGGGGTGGGGCTGGGCACCTTTTCTCCAGCCACAAGCCCCTGAGCAATTCTGACTGCGGTGGCAGAAAGTCCCTGCTGCCAAGTGGCCAGACATCTCGGCTGGCCTCCGGGGAGGTGGTTATTGCTGGGAGGGGCAGTGCTGGACCCAAGCTGCCCCTACTGGGCTGAAGGGCTGTCTGCCTTCTCCCCTAGTGGGCAGTGACCAGTTGGAGCAGAGGACCAGTCCCAAGAGCAGCCCCAGTTGCCACCTGAGAAGGGGAGTGGACCAAGGGCGGGAAGGGTGTTTTCTAGAGAGAGGAGAGGGTGCTCAGCTGATTTTGGGGGGAGGACACCCCAGTGCAGCCTGCTGATCAAGCTTGTCCTCCTTAGCTCCTGAGGATGACACACTCCCCCGATTCCAGCTGCTTGGCCCTACTCTTGGACAGGACCCCTGTGCCCTTCAGGCCATTTTCCTGCTGCCTTCTTGCCCTAGAGACCTGTGTGGCCACCTTCCACGTGTCAGCCACAGCCTGGGCCCTTGGAGGCAAGGATGCCTGTACGGCATGGCACCTCTTCCAACATGGTGTGGGACCCAGCCCTCTCGGGCTCAGCAGCCGCTCTCCGAATCCGTGGTCTCCAGGGTCACAGTCCCTTGCTGCATGGCAGCAGTGGCTACGCTGATGGCCTCCTCTAAGGTCTGCTGCTCCTCCAGCTGTGGAGAAGGGGGAGGAGAAGGAAGGAGAGAGTGAGACCCTCCCTCCTAGTTTCCAGTGGTAGTATATGAGGCCTACTTTTTTGAATCTCCACCCACCCAGTGCCAAACACCTGAGAACTTAGTAGGGCCCCAAGAAACAGGAAGTTCACTCATAGAATCCTATTAGGCTAGGCATGGTGAGGAGCCATGGAATGGTCCAGGGTCAGACAGAGCAGTTTGCTCATAGAAGGGGAATGACTGATTGGAGTAATCATCTACTTCAGCCTCCTTATTTTCCAGATGAAGAAACAGGGACACGAAGACATGAAGGGTTTAGACCACCAGGGAGACTGCCATCGAAGTTATCCTGAAGGTCAGAAGGGGCTCCCTACCCTGACTCAGTCAAGAAAGAGCCTGAGACAGGTGTGTGGATGCAGGCAGAAAGGGATTTGTCCTCTGAAATGGGCTCTTTTTGAGCCAAATGCTGTCCTCTTCAAGACCTCCATCTAGTTCCCCTTCCCTTCTAGTTCCTTTCTGTGGCCGCAGTACCCTACCAGACCTCAACTCACCTGCACCGCAATGTGAGTTCCATTGGCTGTGGCTAACAGCGCCACCTGTTGATGATGAAGAGATGCTACACTTGAGTCCTCAGCCACCACAGTCCCAGAGGTAATGATTGTGACCTGAAATATAGAAGAATGAGGTTTTCCAACACACCTACATTACTCTCCCAACCCCCAATCCAAAAAATCCCTCCAAGCAAGGTGGCTGGGAACAACCCAGAAGGAAATGAATAAAACCATTATGGGTCAGATTAATTAATTAGCTTGGGGCTCAGAGCTAAGTGGGGTTGTATTTTACTTTAATTTATAGCCAACTTAATTTAGGAATTTTGAATCACAGAAGGACAGAGCTGTAAAAGGTCCCAGAGAAAATTTAATCCCCTCATTTGAAGATGGACTAAGGTTCATGGAAAAGTAACTTGCCTATGGCAGCAAAGCAAATTAGGGGTAGACTCAGATTTAGAAACTGTCTCTTGACTCCCAGTGCAATGCTTTTCAACAAGAGCTGCTGATGACCCAGAGAAGATGTAGGGAAGACCCTTTATGTGTGGGAATCTTGGTCCTCGTATGAAGGCTTGACTAATTAAGCCTGCACTTTAGGGCTCATCCCACAGAAAGGAAGGACAAGAGAACAAGAAACCCCAAGCAAACCGCCTGGCCATACGGGCTGCGTCTGGGTGCCATCGGCGCTGACCATGGTGACTGTGTGTGTGCCAGATGCGGCAAGGTCATCATCATGACTAGGGATGGTGAGGGTGGTACTGCCGTGCTGGGTCACCATACTGATGGCACTCCCCAGTGCCTGCAGGTCTTCTGGTGACAGGCTGACCTGCCAACAGCAAGGAAGAAGATGAGCTGGGAGTGGAGGGGAGGGCTGTCTGAAAGCCCCTAGGCAGATGAATCTGCTCTCCCAGAGCAGGTTCACTTATTGGTAAGCTAGAAGATTAGCTTCTTGTCACAGGGTGGAGGGAGTCAGGACAAGCAAGTAAAACAGGCCCTAGGATGCAAAGAGAGGCTACACTGGAAGAATTCTGCTGACCACACCTATTTATCACCACTTTGCCTCAGGGCTCTGTTCCATGCAATTCAGGGTCTCCACCTAATTTCACCCTCATATCAACCCCGAAAGTCATAAGTGCACTTGACAGTGAGGGTGCTGACAAACGTCAGGTTATACTGCTGGCTAGAAACACCAAGTTTCCAGATCCCACACCATGCTCTGGCCCGTGTACCGACATGGCTCTCTTGAGAAGGACATCCAAGTGTCTCACTCAGATGAACGGGACCTGTCAGCCTCCAAGTAAAGAGGGAAACTACTAATTGTGCTCCAGAAGTCACAGAGACTGAGCTGGAAGCATGAGGAAGAGGGGGGTGCTGTGTTACAAGACTTGGTACCCTCGGCCTCAGCTCTGAGATCCATAAGGCTAAAAAAGAGAAACTGGGTGGACGTAGGGCTGTTAGAACTTGGAGCTCCCCAGAGACAGTGGGAGAGGGTACCAGCCAGAGTGGCCCACCCTACCTCTACCCCCAGGGTCTGTACCTGCTGGGCACCATCCTGAGTGATCAGAGCCACCTGGGGGGCCCCATCTTCCTCGGTCACCATAGCCACTTGGGCAGGGATGTCATCACCCTCTTCTTTCACCTCCGACAGGTAAGCAATGCGGGGTCGTTTGGGTAGCGGGTTCTCCTCGGCTGCAGAGGCGGCTGGGAGAGGAGAGCCCAGGCTGACGTCTGCCACCAGGTGGTCACGGGGAGGCCCGGCTTGTCCCCACTCTCACCTCCTGCCCACGCCCCTCACCCTCGAGCTGCTGTTGCTCATAAAGGGCCTGCTCGCTCTCCTCCGTGGCCTCCAGCTCGCCGTGGGCGCTGCGCTTGTGCATGGCCAGGGTAGAGGTCTGCCGGTAGGTCTTGCCGCAGGTGCTGCAGGTGTAGGGCTTGCAGTGTGTGTGCACCACATGGTGCTTATACAGGCTTGAGTACTCGGTGAAGCGCTTCCCGCAGCCTGGCACCGTGCAAACGTATGGCTTCTCCCCTGGGGACACTGGGCTGTGAGGGGGGTGGGACCTGGGGCTGGCAAAGGGGAAACTAAGGGGATAGGAGTGGGGGACAGGGTTGGTGAAGGGAGAGCCAGAGGGAGGAAGAGGGACTGAGATCTGGGACTCTGAATGGACAGAGTTGGGGAAGGTGGCCAGTGGAAGGCAGAGGGGATGTAAGTGTGGGACCACGGAGCCCAGAGACGAGGTGGAGAGAAAATGGCAGGGGCAAGGCCGAGGCTAGTGAAGGGGTTGGTGGGGGGCGCTGGGGGCTTGTGAACAGAAGAGGCAGGAGATAGAGAGGGGTGACTGATATGTCAGGTACAATGGGAGAGTGAGGGGACACATGCGTCTGGGAGATGACACAGAAGGCTGGACAGGGACGTAACACTGGGGAGGGTGAGGATACACAGGAGTCACATGGACAGTGGATGAGGCGAGGAGCTGAAGATGACATTTCCCTCTGCTTTTTCCCCATCACGCCTGACCCTGGGCTTTTTCTGGGAGCTCAGCTGGAGGGGGAGAATTTAGGGTGGATGTAGAGAGGCAGCAGGGAGCTGAGAGGGCCAGCAATGCCCATCAGATTGGACCTAACTGCTGAAGGAGGAACCGCTCACTGCAAGTGAAAGAGTGGTTCTGGGGATATGGCCGAAACCACCGAAACCCCGTGCCCTGCCCACGGACCAGCCTGGAATGACGTTCTGGGCTGCGCGTCGAGAACATGTTTAGGTCAGAAGCCTATGGTAGAGGGGGCTGGGGCCTCAGGGGTGGTCCTTGCATGCCAGCTGGCCCACCTGTGTGGATGCGCACGTGATTCTTGTAGTTGGTGGCACTGGTGAAGCCACGGCCACAGTGGGGCTCGGGGCAGGTGTAGGGCCGCTCGCCCGTGTGGGTGCGCACATGTACCTTGCGGATGTTAGATGTGGTGAAGGAGCGGCCACAGCCCTCAAAGGGGCACCGGAAGGGGCGTTCACCTGTGGAGATGGGCTGTGTGAGGGTGGCTCTGAAGGGGTCTCGCGGAGCAGGGCAAGCCCTGGGCTCAGAGCCGGGTCTGAACGGGGCAGGGCGGGCAGGGCCCAGCCTACCGGTGTGGGTCCGGACGTGCTTCTGCAGGTCTCCGGAGGTCTTGAAGGCCTTGCTGCACAGCTCCTCTGGGCACTTGTATGGCTTCTCACCAGTGTGGGTGCGCACGTGGCTCTTCAGCCCATATCCTGTCCGCGTGTGGGAGGGAAGGAAGGAGGGGTGAGAAGAGCATTGGGTGGGGCCTCATCCTCCACCAACTCTTCTTCCTAATTCAGAGGCTCTCCATCTTTAGGTCTGCTCGGCGAGGCTCCAGACCTCCTCTGGCACAAGAGGCCTGTGTCTGCCTCTATCCCACCCCTGGCTGGGCAGGTAAGAGGGGCCGGAGAAGCCCACTCTGCTCTCCTTCCCTCTCCAGGGGCAGCTGGTGCCATTCCAGAACCAGTGTAAGAGGGAACCTAGAGAACCTATGGCTAACGGGCCTCAATTCAGAGGCAAAATGAAGCCTAGAGGGATTCAACCGACCACCCGGCACCCCCCGCTGGTGGGTATCAGGGCTGACGCAGAGGCAGGTCTCTCTGCCAACCCCCAGCTCCTGCTGCCTCTTGCCTCTGTAACAGGGTTTCCTCCAGAGACGGCGCCCTGCGTCAGAGCACTCCGACAGCAGTTTCTCCAGAAAGGCAGCCTGGTGCTTGGCTTCCTTGAGGGAGTTGTCAGAGCTAGTCTAGAACCCTCTCCCCTCAACTGGAAGCAGTCCACCTTGGTCCCCATCCAGGTAGGTTACCTGTGGCAAAGGCCTTTCCACAGCTGGGGAAATCACACCTGTATGGACGGTCACCTGTATGAGCTCTCTCATGTACCTGTGAGGACAAGCAATCATGTAATTCAAAGGGACAAGGGTATGAATGGGCAGTTTAGTTCTCGTTAGGGCCCGGAGTGTCAGCATTGGCCACCTCCTTTATTTTGCTTCCTCTTCAGCTGAGATGCCCCCTCCAGAGACCCTTCCCTGATTCTCTTCCCTCCTGCATTCTTCACGTGTGTCAAAGCCCTCTGTGCTGACTTTTCTGTACACTCATCTCTTCCTTCCAGGAGGCAATGAGCAACTCGAGGTCAGGGACCAGTTCCAGTCAAAGCGGGAAGGCAGAATTACAGCCTGCTGGGAAGATGGCAAGGCTAAAAGCTCTCTGCAGCAACCTTACCTTTAAGTGATGAGCGGTGGTATAGAGACGCCCACAGCCCTTGTAGCCGCAGCGGAATGCTCTGTCCCCAACCTGCTGTCCTTTGCCATTATGGGGAGCCTGGCTGTCATGCAGAACCTGAGGAAAAAAATCTTGGGGTCCCTATATGTATTCTCCTCAATGAAAGAAGGGAAGAGGTAGGACACAGGACCCAGCTGGCCCCTTAAGACCCAATAAATAGGGTTAAACCTACCAAAGGGGAGAAAGTGCAACCTGGGTGACAGATCCGACAGATGGAACAGACACCGGGGCATGCTGCAGAAGAAATGGGGCTGGCACGTGGAGTCACCACTCAGCTCTGATGGATAGAGGAATGACTAAATGTCATAGGGGCTGTGACAGCTTTGGGAGAAAAGGCATCTCCTAGACGGCTAGGTAAGGTGGGGGAGGAGTGGTCTGAACAGCCACACTTGAGCTGGGCGGTGACTCCACATGCCAGCTGCCCCTTCTTTTGACCACCAACCTAGGAGGCGCAACTCTGGACATGTTTATCCTCTGATGGGAGGAGATCCCTCCCTCCCTGGGGGAAACCTGTGTTTGGAAGGGGCATTAACAAGTGGCCTGCTGTGGGGATAAGCTCACCTGCGTTCACCGGAAGTGAGGTGGTCACAATCAACAAACTGCACAAGTGCCCAGGGCAGGGCCCGAAAGTCCCACCAGAAGCCTCAGCTCTAACCACGGCACCCGGCTATCTAACAAGTCGTTCCCTTCCCTTTCTCCTGCGAACACCCTTTTCACACCAGCCTCTGGCTTCGTGGAGCCCTTACTGTTCTTCTGCTTTCCTAGGCAGAGTCCTGCTGGGACTGTCCCTCAGTCTTTGTTTCTGGGACACTATGGCCTTCCAAGGAGCTCCTGAAACAGAACTCCGGAAGTAGTGGTAAGCAGGACACAAAAGAGGGAGACCAAATCCATGGCAAGGTCTGTCTAGTCAGCTCCAGGTCAAGGGGTCAAGCAGCTGACAAAGTTCCATGGATACTTAAGCAGCTGGTGGGTGGCAGGAGAGGGTCACAGGTGGCCAGGCCTGCTCGGCAGGCTAACCCGCTCAGGCGTTCGGATTTCATTCCCATGTCCCACTGGCTCTTGAGGTAATGAAGGGAATCAAGGAACTTCAGGGCTGGAAGCGACCTCTGAGATCATCTGGCCCCCTCTCATCGTATGAGACAGGAACAAGCTGAGGCCTAGGAGGGGAGTGACTTACCCAAGGTCAGATTAGGTAGAGGCAGAGCCAGCACAGATCTCAGGGCTCACAATTTAAAGCTCATTTGTCTTTCCAACGTCCGTAAGCCTCAAATTAGGCTTCTAAAATACACCTGAAGGAACTGGAGTGGGAGTGGGCATAGCCCAGAGGGGCCTACTGCAAAGTTTTGTGCTTCAATTTGAAAAGACACGAGGATTTCCTTTTCTCTTTTATGATACAGCCACATTAGTTTTATTATAAAAAGAACTCCCCCCAATCTTTGGGTAAAACGGGTGTTCCAGGAAGCCCTGCCGCATCTGCCCTGAGGCGCTGCTGTTCACGGGGAGAGGGAACACCCCGGTTTGGAAAGCTCACAGATCTCTGTACCGGTTCCCCCTACGGGCAGGACCACAGCCCCAGCAGAGAGAGCTTAGACTGACTGATGTTTGGAAAGCCAAGATCCTTTTTCTTTGCAGCTGAGCTACTGTGCAAGCCTTGTGTTCCAAGAATCCCAGCTGCTCTGTTACATCTGCTCTTGTCACTGCCTACTGAGGTTATTTTCCCAAATGACTTAATAAGTCGCAGAGAAGAAATAAATACAAGAACATCTGACCTCCGTGGACTGGAAAACTAATAAAATTCACTGGCAAGGCAAGAGCTTTCTCAGACAGTACAGCCAAAGTGAAGCTGGGCCTAAATTCCCACCGTACGGATATCGCTGTTTCCTACAGCTGCCTTCCCTCTGCACAGACAGCATAAACAAGCGTGAGTGTACACAGCTGTCGGCGGCCCTGGCCAGGCTGCGATGCTTATCCGAGACGATGACATGTGAGAGATAAGTCGGGGGAGCCAGTGTGGACGGGCAAAGGGAGTAGTCCCGGCCATGTCCAGGCACAGGACTGCCCTTGTCCTCTAGAAAGGTGGCAGGTTTGGCAGGGCCAAAAGAGCTCACCTTGCTGGCGTACTGCTCCAGGGCCACCACTGTGTCCGCACTGAAGCCCTCATCATCCTCTGTGGCCAGGTCCTCCAAGCCCACCTCTGTCTGCACGGCCAGGATGGTGCTGTCGGATGGCACAGCCACGGGGTGGTGAATATAGGCAGTGGAGCCATCTTCCAGCTGGACGGCTTCCAGGGCACTGGGGTCATAGCCCTCTGCAGGGAACATGCGGTTAGCCCAGATGCTGCACAAGGGCAAAAGACGCGGCTGGGACCTGGGCTTTAAGGTAACGAGAGGTACATACACCAAGGAGGGTTTTAACCTCGGGTTTCTCCTGGTCCCTCACTTTGGCGATTCACTCTGGCTGGCCTTCCTTCTGGGGCAGCCTCTCCTAAGGATGAGGTCTCCTATGGAGTACCGACTGGGAACCCACAAGCTCCGTGAGGACCCAAGGGGACCATCGTCTTGGCCTAGATGACCACAAGAACCTCCTAACTGGTGGCCCCTCACCCCCTCGTTCCCTCCAGGCAGCAGAGCATCCAGAGGGTTCTCTGCAGGACACAAATGCGATCACGTTACCTGAGGCTCTAAACAGTTCAACCATGTTGCATCTGTCTCAGGATAAAGACCGAAACCCTTATCCTGAAGCCCCAGTGCTCTGGCTCCCGGCCTCTCTACTCAGCTTCATCTCACCCACTCTGCCCTCACCCCCAGGACTTGAGCTCCTAGTAGTTCCTTGGACGTGCCGTTCTTTCACCCTGCCCACCCCTGTTTCTGGACCACACATGCTGTTCCTTTTGTCTGGGGTACTGAACCCTCCCTGCCACTGCTCTTCCCCAGCTAAGCCCACTTCACCCTCCAGCTCTCAGCTCAAGTGTCACTTCCCCAGAGAAGCCCTCCCTGAGCCTGAACCCCGTTTGCAATGATCAGTTCATCATGATGGTTCATTTCAGGCCTGTTTCCCCCACTAGATTCTAGGAGAGTAAGGGCTATGTCCGACTCTGTTCTCTCTTGTACACTCCACACCTAGTACCATGCCTGGCACGCAATAATTGCTCAAGAAACTACTTGTAGAAGGAATAAACGATTATTCTTCAATACCTTAAAAGCTTAATTCTTAAAAAAATGATAGTGAAGTTTTTAGTCCTGGTCTTCGATGACGTCATTGGGTCCTATTTAAAGCCCTAAGAATCTGTGGCTGTGCTGGAGCCAAAGCCGCCATCAAGGCCCAGGCTGCAGACCCCCATGCTCGGCCTCCCGGGGGCAGAAATAGCTGTTCCTGTGGTCCAGGCCAGGGAAGGCAGGCGAGCCTGCTGATCCAGGTGAGCTTGGAGACCATAGCTCCATGTCTCTGCCCCAGCTCCCAGGGTGCAAAACTCCAACCCCCAACCTCTGCCAGTCCTGCTCCCCTTCCTTCTTGCCAGTCATGGTAACTGTGACCCCACCTTTGGGCGTGCGGTGTATGTAGGCCATGCTGCCATCTTCCAGCTGCACGGGCTGTCCATCCTCAAAGGAAAGAGGCTCTGTAACGAGAGCAATGCCTGCCTTTCTCTGGAGCTCGGTGTCACAGAGGCGGGTCCTTCAGTGGGGGCTGCCTGGCCTGCCTCATGAGGCAGGGGTGTCTCAGGATGCCCTCACCTTTCTGCACTGTCACTTGGTGAATGTATGCAGTGGTCCCGTCCTCGAGCTGGATCACTTGCCCTTCAAGAAGCTTCTCTCCTGTGGAGGTGGAAATGGAGAGAAGCGGGCCAGGCCCAGAAGAGGGCTGAGGGACACATGCCTGTTTTAGCAGAGGCCTGTTGGAGGCACAGACCGTGTGTCTAAGCACAGGTGACATTCTCCATGTTACCTCATTCCCTCCCTCCCAGGCCTGTGCCTCAGAGGTACCGGGGGTAGAGACATCCTGCCGTGAGGAACCCTATAGCTCCCAGCAGATTCCCTTCCTGTCACTCACAGGAGGAGCAACTTCCTTTATTATTCTACCCACACCTGGCAAAGTGGGGACTTCCAACCTGGCAGTAAGCTGCTGAGATTGAGCTAAATGGCAAACAAAGGATGCCCTGAAATGTGGGAAGGCCCCAGTGCGTCAAAGTTCAGATCTGACTCAAACTAACTAAATCAAAATACATTCCCTTATCTCCCACTGTGGCAGTATGGCAAGACCTAGACCCTCTGATAAGGCAATATAGCTTAGAGGTTAAAAGCAGTGGACTCTGGAACCAGTCCAGGCCTCCTGGGTTTGAATTTCAGCTCTATCTCTTACGAGCTGTGTGATCTTGGACACCTTATTTAACCTCCCTGTGCCTCAGTTTCCTCTTCTAAGAGCAAAAGCCTCTTAGGTTTAGAATTAGAATTAGATAGGCCTCTCCTTATGTCTAGTGAGTTTGAGAGGGAGAAGGGGTAAAGGAAGTGAGAAAGGGAAGAAGGAAAGGGAGACTGAAGACTTAATGACAAATGCTTTCTTTGTTCCTTTCTTTACAAGTTTCAGGTTTAGGAATTTGAGCTCCTATGATGTGGGAAAAGGACCAGACAGCTACTTCTGGCTCACCTCTGCTGATGTCTCCCAGTCAGAAGAGTTCCCAAACTTGTCCCCAAACTGAGTTTTCTTGGGTCAGTAACTAACAGTTCTACAGCCCAGCCAGAGGCAGGTAAGGTGGAGACAAAGATAAG
>NW_020175393.1:2985176-3005843 GCF_003031525.2 Neophocaena asiaeorientalis asiaeorientalis | reverse complement strand
CCAAAAAAAAAAAAAAAAAAAAAAGCAGGAGTGAAAGGCAGTTGAGACCAGGAGAGAGCGACTCCCCCTCTTCCCTCCCGCCCAGCAAGCAGTAAGCTACCCTGCCTTTTAACACTTTAGCTGTCCTGGCAAGGGCACCAGTACATGGGGTTCTGAAAGCGTCATCAGAGCTTCTGCTAGCAGAGTGGGTTTTGCTTCAAGGCGGGAAACAAGATGTTGAGAAGAGTTATTTGGGAAAAAATTTCAACTTAGAATTTCCTTTAACAAGCAGAGATGACAATGGGGAGAGGCAGCGGGGAGAAGAGCTGACCGTAAGGGCCCTCGTACCCCACTACAGAGGTGACCGTATGGTCCGGTTTGCCTGGAACGGTGCCAGCACCTTTATTCATAGCACACTCTTCCACTCTCCAAAGTGTCGGCTTTGAATAACAGGTTTCACGCTTACCCTAATTATAGGTAAGTGTCATAAAATTTTAGGGCTTCCGGCTGGCTAAGCTGGGCCCAGGCAGAGCTGCCTGCTGACAGAGATGAAAGTGCCCTGGTCAAGAGCGTCAGAGGAGCTCACCAGCAAGAGAGCTGCCTTTCAGGACAGTGAGGTTCTGGTTCCTGAGGGCCAACTCTGCTCTCAGCAGTGTGTAATCGGTTGTGTGTGTGTGTGTGTGTGTGTGTGTGTGTGCGCACGCACTCATGTAAGCACACACTACAGCACCATGCAGGAGGCAGAGAACAGAGCCAGGAAGAGTGACAAGAGGAAGATATAAATGGAGAGGTGGGGGAGGCAAAGAGATCCAGACATAAGAAGACAAGATGTAAGAAAAGAGTGTGGCTTTCTCAGGCCAGGTGTTGCCACTTGTTTTTTATTCATTCAGTCAACCATTAATTCATAACAGAAGACTGAGGCATGGGAAATACCTGGGTCCACAGAGTAAACACAGCCCCATCTATAGTTCCTAAGTTCTTCCAACCCACTGAGACTGCTGCGAAGGGGCAAGACCTGTGATGGGAAGTCTGCAGAGGGTTGCAGGCTTCACAAGTATTCTAGAGAAGTTCCATTACCACAAAAATGAAGCCAGCCAGACCCATACATCATCATATGGAAAGAGCTTATTGATGAGTTTAAGGGGCCTCTTTGTCGTCGGTCAGGAAGCAGATGATTTAAAATGAAATCAACAAACAATTTATCTGTAAGCTCCGGACCTGAAATACATTTTGACAATGTGTTGAAATGAAGGAGGGCAATGTTAAAATGACAGTGCAGTCATGTGGATGGCGGTGCTTACAGAGTCCAGAAATGATAAAATAAATAGTAGGAATGAGGCGGTGTTTCGCCAGTGCTGTCCAAGAAAGACACGCATGCCATCTGGCAAGCCTGAGAATGCTGGCGAGAAAGAAAAGAGGCTGTCAGGATGGTGAGTGTCCCTGGCCAGAAGGCCCTGCCCTTCAACAACGCTCTGTTCTGACTCCACGCCCTCCTTGAGAATCTGAATTTCAGGTAAATCTGAATTTCAGATAAACAATGAAGTTTTTTTTAGTACTTGGTGTTATTATGTTACTGTTTTTAATATTTAATCCCATGTTTATACATGTCTTCCTCATGCAGTATGTGGAACATACTTATACTACAAAATTATTCGTTGTTTATCTGTAATTAAAATTTAACTAGGGCTTCCCTGGTGGCACAGTGGTTAAGAATCCGCCTGCCAATGCAGGGAACATGGGTTCGAGCCCTAGTCCGGGAAGATCGCACATGCCACAGAGCAACGAAGCCCGTGCGCCACAACTACTGAGCCGGCGCTCTAGAGCCCGTGCTCCACAACAGGAGAAGCCACTGCAATGAGAAGCCCACACACCGCAATGGAGAGTAGCCCCCGCTTGCCACAACCAGAGAAAGCCCACGCACAGCAACAAAGACCCAACACAGCCAAAAATAAAAATAAATAAATAAATAAAATTAAAAAATTTAACTGTGTGCCCTGTATTTTTATTTCTGGTCACCCTAGTGGGGTCTAAGGCATGAGATCTATGCCTGGGTGCCCCTCTGAACCTAGAAGAGTGTCTTGTACATGGTACATGCTCAGAAGATAGTTTGACTGCTTAAACTTGCTTAAATTAAAATGAACTGCTTCTAGAAAGCACTGAGAAACTGGAAAAGCAGGAAGTCACAACCAGCACTGTGTTCATCCAGTCCAGAAATATTTATGAACCACTCACCACATGTCAGGAAACCTGCCTTTCAGAGGTCTTGGCTCCTATAGCTAGGCTAGTCTGATTTTCTAGCCTGCCTGCGTGGCATTTCATTTTAACGAGTTCCCTTTCCATCAATCACCTTGAGAGATTCTCATGCAGAGCAGGTTGTGGCAAGCAGGCAGGAAGGCAGGGTGGTCGTGAGACTCTGGGACGGGGACAGGGCGGGACTCTGAGGTCCCCGGAAATACCTTTGATAGCTTGCTGGACGTAGGCCGTCGTCCCGTCACTGAGGGTCACCGTCTGCAGCCCCAAGCTCTCCATGGCAAACTCCTGCTCGTACACTCAGACATGAAGTTGTCTTCTTCCCAGCACTGAGAGCCACAGCTGAGGTCAGAGATTTCCTTTGGCGTCACAAATCTGAGAAAACGAACAGTGTCATATTATGAGCTGCACGGCTTCCTCCTGCCGCAAGGACACACAGTGACTGTGAAGGAGGCCAGCCAAGAAGAAAAAGAGGTGAATTTTTCAAAGTAGAGAACTATGTTGGTTTTTATTAAGAGACTTCAAAATATACACACTTAAGAATTCTAAAGGTTGAGCATGCAAGAGAAGCATGCCAGCCAAATTGATTGTAAAGTAAGATTTCATTAATCAAAACCCACTTTTAAACTCGCTCCCCTTAGAAGGGAGCCCCACTGAAGGCAGGCGGCCAACCCCACTGCTGCTGGTTCTCTGTGACCATTCTGACATCTCTCCTGTGCTCAGATCTATCCATTCACCAGCCTTGTAAATATCACACAGGCATCACAAACAGCACAAGTCCCCAACAGAACTCACAATGTTCCCCACCCCAAGAACTGTTCCACTCCCAGTATCCCCTATCCCAGGGATGGCATGTCCAGCCACCCAGAATCAGTGGGGGGTCATTCTTTTTTTTTTTTTTTTTTTGGCTACATGGCTTGAGGGATCTTAGTTCCTGGACCAGGGATTGAACCCGGGCCCTCAGACTGAAAGCACTGAGTCCTAACCACTGGACCACCAGGGAATTCCCAGTAGGGTCATTCTTGATTCCTCCTTTTTCCTCAGAAGTCTAGGTACACCACCATCTTACATCATACACAAAAATTAACTCAAAATGGATTAAAGAATTGAATGTAAGACCTGACACCATAAAACTCCTAGAAGAAAACATGGGTGGTAAGTTCCGTGACATCAGTCCTGGAATGATTTTTTTGGATTTGTCACCAAAGCAAAGGAAACAAAGGCAAAAATAAACAAATGGGACTAAAAAACTAAAAAGCTTCTGCACAGCAAAGGAAACAATCAACAAAATGAAAAGGCAACCTATTAAATGGGAGAAAATATTTGCAAATCATGTATCTGATAAGGGGTTAATATGCAAAATACACAAAGAATTCATATAACTCAATAGCAAAAAGCCAAACCATCCAGCTGAAAAATAGGCAGATGATCTGAAAAGACATCTTTCCGAAGAAGATATATAAATGGCCAAAAGGTACATGAAAAGATGTTCAGCATCCCTCATTACCAGTGAAATGCAAATCAAAACTACAATGAGATATCACCTCACACCTGTCAGAATGTCTATTACCAAAAAGACAAGAAAAAACAAGTGTTGGCAAGGATGTGGAGAAAAGGGAACCCTTGTGTGCTATTCGTGGGAAGGTAAATTGATGTAGCCACTATGGAAAACAGTATGGAGGGTCCTCAAAAACTTAAAAATTTGATCCATGAATTCCATTTCTGGGTATTTGTCCAAAGAAAACAAAAACCTTAACTTGAAAAGATATATGCACCTCCATGTTCATTGCAGCGTTATTTACAATAGCCAAGACATGGAAACAACCTAAGTGTCCACTGACAGGTGAATGGCTAAGGAAGTTGTCACACTCACTCACTCACACACACACAAACACACACACACACAATGGAATATTATTCAGCCACAACAAAGAATGGAATCTTGCCATTTTGACAACATGGATGTACCTTGAGGAAGGACATTATGCTAAGCGAAATAAGTCAGGCAGAGAAAAAACAAACACTATGATCTCACTTACATGTGGAGTCTTAAAAAAGAAAATCTAATGGATTCATAGATACAGAGAACAGATTGGTAATTGCCAGAGGCGGGGGTTGGGGGTAGGTAAAATGAGTAAAGGGAGTGAAAAGGTACAAACTTGCAGTTATAAAATAAGTCCTGGGGGATGTAATGTACGGCATGATGACTACAGTTAATAATGCTGTAATGCACATTTGAAAGTTGCTAAGAGAACGGATGTTAATTAGACTTACTGTGGTGATCATTTCACAATATATACAGATATCGAATCATGTTATACACCTGAAACGAATGTAATGTTGTATGTCAATTATACCTCAATTTAAAAAATTAAAAGATAGACAAAAAAGTCTAGGTACCTAATTTCAGATGAGTATCACCTCTTGACTAATGTAAGAGCCTCCTAACATATGTCCTCAATAAATTGTTGCCTGTTTCCTATTCATTTTGTAATACTGTGTCAGAATGTCTATGTACAGATCTAAATCTACCACTTCCTTGATTAAAACTCTTCAGTGGCTTCCTATCACCCTAAGAATTCATTCTCCTTTGCAGGCAAGGCTGGTCCCCTTATAAGTCCCTGCAGCCCTGGCTACTACCTACCTCTTCCTGGCACTCACAATCCTGGAGTCACCTACTTCAGTACTTATCACTACCTCTTTAACACATGTTGCCTATACAAGACTTTGGGCTCCAGCCTGGCTCCTGGTTCACTGTGGGCTCTCCACAATTCCTTGTTCAGTGACTTACCAGGTCCTTGTGCCAGGAGGGAAGTGCTGGAGTGTCCTACTGGCAGCACTTGCTCTGCGTCTGCCGTAGTACAGAGCGTACTAGAGCCTCTGCTCTAGGCTCAGGGGTTAAGATTCTCTTTGCCACCCATCCATAGAATTCTCCTGGACCTGGAGTCTGGACTTCCTGCTTGATTCTCACTACCTGCCAGCTGATCTCAATCAGCGCTGCCCAAACTGTCTTCACATCAGGGCACCCAGAGAGAAGGATATTTGTATGTCACACTTTGGATGCTGCTGCTTGAAGCCAGGAGCAACCAGCTGGGGCTTTGGCAGCCCGAAGGGCTGAGTGGATCAGTATTTTGACAAGACTATATCCCAGTTGTGACACAATGGTTGGGATACTGTACCCTAGACTTGGCATCTTTATTCATTCATTCTGTCCACAAACATTTACTGAATGGGCTAAGCTCTGGGGATAGCAATACTACTACCACTAATAGTGAATACTGCTGGAGAGTTAACCATGTACTAGGCATTTACATATAGTAACTCGTTTAATCCCCAAAATGGTCCTTTAATTAAATACTATTATTATCCTTATTTTACAGTTGAGGGAGTTGAAGCCCAAGCCATTAACTTGTTCAAGGTTGCACAGCTAATAAATGGAAGAAGAGGATTTGAATCCAGGCCATCTGGCACCAGAGTGGGCTCTTAAGTAATCTACTCTGCTGCCTAATACAGAGGTTTTTAGCTGGAGTTTATGAACCCTGAAGCCACCTGGTAAAACTTTTATGGTGTGTGAGCTTGTACATTTTTCTGAAGAGGGGAGAGTCCATGACTGTCATCTGAATCTTACAGGGATTAAAGGAGGTAAAGAACCACTGGCCTAGGAATTCCCACATCTGACTCCTCTTCTTTGGTCTACTAGGATCCTGGCAGTGACCCCAATGTTGCCCAGAGTCCTGATAACCCCCACATGGTCCCTATTTCATGAAAGCTCTGGTCCTGGCCTCTTTTCATCTGCTCCAGGACCTTCAACTTTCATTCTCTTGATCAGGGAGAGAAGTTCTTTTGGTAACCTGTTTTCATATAAACAGCGTTGTGTCAGAAATAAGAATACACCTGAGAGACCTAGGTCGGAAAACAAAGCAGACTGTAGGTTGAAAAGGGATTACAAAATGGCCTCAGATCTTTATGGCTGGGCCCTGTGACTGCTGAAGCAATGGTTGGTTTGATTTAGCTCATCTGTATTCTATTGAGACTTTCTGAGGAAAATCTGTGCTGTGGTTAAAAACACAGGCTCTGATGTCAGCCTTGGTTCTAATCCAGACTTTACCTCTTTGACGCTGTGTACCCTTGGAAACTAACTGAACCTCTCTGAAACTTAGATGCTACTTCTAAAAAATGAGGATAATAGTGGTGGCTTCTTCAAACGTTGCTGTAAGGATGAAATGAGTTCACATATGTCAGCATTTAGCACAGTGATGGCACACAGGAAGTACTCGAGAAATTCTGGCTCTGAGGAAGAGGATGGAAGAGGAACCTAAAGGGATATGCTTTTGAAGCAATGGGTATTTCTAAAACAGCCAAGAGTACTGGCAACAGCTCGGGACCAGAAGTCTGCAGAAAGGCTTTTAACCTCAATTCTATCTTCTGTGACTGCCTCTTAATCTGTAAAATAAAGTGTTGGTCCAAATGACCCTAAAATCCTTTCCATTGTTCGTGCTAATAACATTTATCAAATATATAGTCCTTAATACGTGTCAGCTGCTGTTCAAAGCACTTTACCTATATTAACTCTTTTAATCTTAAAAATAATGCTATGAGGAAGTAGGTACACTATCCCCATTTTACAGATGAGGTGACTGAGGCTTAGAGGTGGAGTAATTTGTCCAAGGTCCCAGAACTAGTTAGTGCTGAAGCCAGGATCGAAGCCAGGATCAAAGCCAGGCTGGCTGGCCGCAGAGTCCATACCTCTCAATACCTGGTGCATTTCTTCCTTTTGCTAATCCACCGTGACACAACATCAGCTCTCAAAACGCTTGAATACTGGTTGTTTAGCTTCCATCTCACCCACTGCAACTTAAAACCAGTTCTTCTCGATCTGGCCACATGGAAAGAGGGAAGAGCTGGTAGCCACATTTCCCAAAATAACTCAAAGAAATAACTCTTTTAGACTCAAAGAAAACAAATCTCCACTCTTTTACATGTTCTCACGTCCAGGCTAAATACAGTTTTCCTCCTTAAGCCTCATAATATACACCTTTAAAACAGTCTACTCTTGCTCTCCTCCCTTTCCCTGACCTCTGAAGCTGCTTTCCGACAGAGCCTGACAGCAGGTGAGGAGAAGGTGCTTCCCGGCTGCCAGGCATGTACAAGTGTCTAATTGCCATTTTTCTCCCTTTCTTTTGTTAAATGATGAATCCTCCTGTGCCAGTACTAAACCAACAACAGTGACACTGGCAGAGCCAAAGAGAGGCTTGTGACTGCCTCAGGATAGCTGGGTCTGAGCAGTTCCTGCCTGTACTTGACATTTCAGATTCATAACTCCCGTGGTCCTCTGAGAAAGAGGAGGGGGAGCGGGGGAGCAGGGGCAACTGCTATGTTTTCTCCTTGGAGGGTGTAAGTTATACCAGATCCCTAATGACCTGAGCTGGGTATAGGGGAGAGCCAGTCTGGCGGAAAGGGGGGAGTGGGGAATAAGAGCATGACAAAACGTAGGGATGAAAAGGGAGACGGACACTCCCAGAATTAGCAGCAAGCCCAATTCCTGTTTGTTGCATTTTTAAATGAACTTAACCTACTGTTTGCTCTGATGCAGGAAACAACCCTATGGCTTCATAATATATAAATGTGTTTCCTACTGTAAACATAAATTTTAATTACCGGTGAGATAACATTTAGAAAAACTTTCTAGACACATAGAATCTTTAGGTCTCTCTATGAAAAAAGATGTGCTTAAATTGCCTCCCCAAAGCAGAAAAATAAGAGAAATGACAGATGGGAAATGAAAGAGTAGCCACGTTATTTGTGCTTCTCCACTTTGTCATGGTTTAGATCTAATCTGATCCACACCCAGGCTGGGCTTCACCTTGACTACAGGCACCTGTTCACTAGTCTATCATTTTCTGCTAACCTGAACTCCCTGGTCGTTTGGAGCAAGGCTTTATGTACTCTGCCTCAGCCAGCCCAGAGGGCAACTGTATCGAGAAGCCAAAAAAGAGAAAAACAGAACATTTGCTTGGAGAGAGAAGAATGCTCAACTTTGAAAAAAAAAATGACAATTTTCACTCAGATAATTCTTCATTTGGAAATATAGAAAACTTCTCAGAGAGGACAAAGCGACATTAGGTTGGGAGGGATGAAGGCTGAGTGAGTCAAGTGGCAAACAAATTAGAACAGGATTTGGAAGAGCTGTAGTAAAATGTTTTCAGTATTTGTGATTATAGAAGAAGACTTCAATGCACACACAAAAAGCCTAGTGAAACAGGCTTGGTTCTGTGGGTTTCCAAACACTAAAGAGAAAACAGGAAATTAATAACAGAAACATATTTAAAACATCAGCTAAACACCTCTTTCCAAAAGGCACAAAGATGTTAAAAGCCCAAAGTACTTTTTAGTATGGTTCTTATTTGGCTACTACAATTTTATAGGTTTGAATTAGTCACAGAAAAGGGAGTATGTAGGCAAAGTGGATTATTTTCAATTCCAAAAGGGCAATGAAAATGCATACTCCTTTACTGCAGAATGGCATTCATTTAAACTAAAACAGATAACTTAAAAATTTAATTTTCGGCCAAATGTTTAAGTGAATTTTAACACCTTAGTTTGTAAACATTCAACAGAGCAATCACGGGGGAGTTTCAAACCCACCTTTAGTCCATGAAAAGAAAAGTGCAGAATAAAGGCAATTTGGAAGGGTTACCCTAAGGATATCACTTTACATCAACAAGCAAATTAATACAGATATGGTGAGGTTACATCTCAATTGTTTCTGGAATTCAGCTTGGGATCACTGCTGGCTTGAGAAGGGCTATTTGAAAACGAAACACTCCTTCAGCATCAGGAGGAACTGGATCATCACGGTTATTTAGACACGTCATGTTATTTAAAACATCACCCTGGGACAAAAAGGTTCCATTTATATTACCAGTTCATCAAAATGGAACAACATCCAGATCTCAACCAGGATAAGCAGGGAGTCCTGGACTTTTGAAGCATAAGAAAATCAAGTCAAAAAGAAGAGTTGGCTTAAGAAAACCCTCGACGGGGTCTTCCCTGGTGGTGCAGTGGTTGATGAGCACCAAAAAAAAAAAAAAAAAAAAAAAAAAAAAAACACCTCGACATTAGGGGAAAATACTAAAGAAATAAAACATAACACATGATATTAAAAACACATATAACTGATAGATAACTAATAAGGACCTACTGTATAACACAGGGAACTCTACTCAATGCTCTGTAATGACCTATATGGGAAAAGAATCTAAAAAAGAGTGGATATATGTATATGTATAACTGATTCACTTTGCTGTACAGCAGAAACTAATACAATATTGTAAATCAACTATACTCCAATATAAATTAAAAAAAAAAACACATGTAACTGAAACGTACACTTAAAAATGGTTAAGATGGCAAATTTTATGTTCTGTGTATTTTACCACAATAGAAGAAAAAACTAGGTAGAAAAGAAAACCACATGCAGACACTTACAAACCTCCAAAAACATTATCAAATTCCCACTGGACAAATAAGGCTACAATATGAATTCACACAAGCAAAAAACACTAATATTAAAAAGAAAGTTTAATTAGTAATTAAAGAACAAGAAAGAATAATCATGATGATATTATACTTATCAAATTACCAAAAATCAAAGTAACAGTACTCACATCCAACAGACAATGAGATATCACTACACACCTATTACAGGAGCCAAAATTCAAAACACTGACAACACCAAATGCTGGTGGGAATGCAAAATGGCAGAGTAAAACGGTATTCTGCAAGACAGGCAGTTTCTTACAAAGCTAAACATATTCTTACCATAAGATCCAGAAATCCTATTCTTAGGTATTTACCCAAATGAATTGAAAACTTATGTCCACAGAAAAACTTGCACATGGATGTTTATAGCAGCTTTATTCATAATTGCCCAAAACTGGAAGCAATCAAGACGCCTTTCAATAAACAAACTGTGGTACATTCATACTACGGAATATTATTCAGCCATAAAAAGAGCTATTAAGTCACGCAAAGACATGGAGGAACCTTAAAATGCATTTTGCTAAATCAAAGAAGCCAATCTGAAAAGGTTACATATAGTATCATTCCAACTATATGATGTTCTGGAAAAGGAAAAACTATAGAGACAGTGGAAAGATCAGTGGTTGCCAAGGGTGTAGGGCAAGGGGAGGAGGGATGAACAGGTGGAGCATAGGTCATTTTTAGAGCAGTGAAACCATTCTGCATAAATCTATAATGGTGGATAACTGACATCATACGTTTGTCAAAACTCGTAGAATGTACAACACAAAGAGTGAACCATAATTGTAAACTATGGACTTTAATTAATAATAATGCCTCAACATTGGTTTATCAATTGTAGCACATATACTACACCAATGTAAGATGTTAGCAGGGGAAACTGGGAACTGGGGGCAGGGGGTTGGGGAAGAAGGGAGTATATGGGAACTCTCTGTACTTTCTGTTCAGTTTTTCTGCAAACCTAAAACTGCTCTAAGAAACAGTCTATTAATTACAAAAAAAAAATTTGAACCATCAGTGTTGGCAAGGCCAGGAGAGGCGGGCACAAGCATGCATTGCTAATGGCACTATAGGGGCTCCAGGTTCTCCAGAGAACAATCTGTCAATGCTTAACCCCACCAGGAAAGGTTCAGGATCTGAGATCTAATCATCTCATCTTCATAAATTCATCCCACGAAAAGAATGGACAGAAAACAAGAGCTACTTGCACAGGATGCTTGTTTAAACGTTTCAGACAAGAACCACGAAGACCATCTGGATTAGTGGAGGAGGGTTAACAAATCAACGCTAAGTGAAAAGACGAGGCTGAACACTCATCCAGCTCTACCTCGCAGAAACCTAAACTCCAAGTGAGAAGAGGGCAGAAGAGGCCAAAATGAAATGAACAGTAGTACTAAAAGGAGGAGGTATAATCTTTAAAAAAAAAAAAAAGTCGCTGAAATGAAAAGATACCAGCATTGAGCTGAGAGGCAGCTCTGCAGTGGACACTAAACCCATCTGCTTGGTTGCCCAGCTCCGCCCTCTGGGAGTTCTCCTTTACTCTCCCCACAGCCTTCCTATGATTGATACTACTGGCATCTCATCCCTCCTTGGTTCTGCAAAGACAGATACCTATTCTTCCTCTAATTTATGCCAATTTAAGTACTGAGGTAGGGAACTTCTTCCTCTAGGATTTTTTCTTCCTTTCTTCTCTTATAACCACCAGAGGTCCAGTTACTCTTTAAAATATATCATTGTGGTATTCTTCAAACTGGGCTGTGTGGTGTTTTGTGTGTCTTGTGGAATAGAGTGTCACAGTGGGGCCCCATGATTCAGTACCTATGTTGAAGGTAGTCTGTATATTCTTAACTCAAAGCAATGTCCCTGTGTGACTTCCCTGGCTGTCCAGTGGTTAAGGCACCACACTGCCACTGCAGGGGGTGCGGGTTTGATCGCTGGTCGGGGAACTAGGATCCCTCATGCCACGCTGCGGCCAAAAAAAAAAGGAAAAAGCAATGCCCCTGAGGCTGTGGGGCAACAGGCACAGTTCTACATTGTTGGTGGGAGTATTCATTGGTATAAGCTCTATGTCGGGCAATTGGGCAGTTATCAATCAAAATTACAAATGTACACACCATCTGACCCAGCAACTTCATGTCTAGTCTACAGGTAGACGTACATGTGTGAAAAATGGAACACGTCCAAGGTTATTCATGGCATCCCTGCATGTAATAATAGCAAAAAAAATTCCAAACAGCATAAATGTCTATCAATATAGAACTTCCTTATTATGTAGATGTAAATATATGAGGATGGTTCCTTACATACTGACATGGAAGATCTCCAAAATATATTGAATAAAAATTCCAAGGTACAAAACAGTGCCTTTTGTATGCTGCCACTGCCATAAAAAAATCTATGGAAAGACAGTGAAGCAATTACTAACCAAGGTGGAAGGATAACTGAGTGACGGGCATAGCGATGGAAGGGTGACTTTTCACTGCACATCTTTCACCCTTACAAAAAAAATTTTAAGCCCTGCGAATGTGTTACCTATGTAAAATAAATAAAAATATAAGAATAAAAGAATAAAGTCTAAAAGCAAGCTTTGCACTCCTTGTGTTGGCTAGAGGAATATCTATGATTCTCCCCTAACAAGGCATGGCTACTCCAGGGCTGACAGGATAGATTCCATGATGTACCAGTTTGTAGCAAAACCACATCTGAAAACTCAGCTTTCCAATTCATGGATGCCATTCTCACGTATCAGATGGAAACCTGATCAAGCTGAGCATGAAGCAACGGCAAATCTACACAGGAGCTGAGGACATACTGGCTCCCCAGCCTGGTATGTCCCCAGGCTGGTCAAGTGGGTGGGTCTGGCTGAAGTGGCAGATGAGCAGGGGCTGCTTTTCTCCCTCACTGCTTCTGTGGCTTTGGGACAGTACCTCCTAGATTGAAAGGATGATCTTCTCAGAGAGAACTTTGGTCTTAGGTACCCCTGCCACACCTTCTACATCTAAGGCTTGGGTCAGTTCTATAATCTCAAGGAGCTCCCAGTTCCTTAAGCTTATCTTAACTGCATGGGTCTCATGCTTTATCAGCTCTCCCAAAGCAGCAGGGACTTCCAACAAGTGAAAAGTTATGCAGTGAGAAACAGTACCAGGCTAACAAGTTACATCTGGGCTTCTCTGAGATGAACCATTACGGAAGGCAAGTGTTAACCAGGAAGCAGTAGAAGAAGTGCTCTGACTTCCAGCTGGTGTCAGTCTAATACACTGAAGCTTTGAAACATCCCAGATCTTTCTGAACTATAAGTGAGGAGCCCAAGTAGGCCCTGCACTTCGAGCAGCAAAACAGAGACATAGGATTTGTGAGACCCTCACACGGACACTCACATTTCCATACCTTGATTGATAGCTGCCAGGGCAAGAGGCATCTGAGGTTTTGTCAGTAGCTTAAGGCCACCAGTTAAAGATAATGGCTTCAGGGCTTCCCTGGTGGTGCAGTGGTTCCTGCCAATGCAGGGGACATGGGGTTCGAGCCCTGGTCCAGGAAGATCCCGCATGCCACGGAGCAACCAAGCCCATGCGCCACAACTACTGAGCCTGTGCTCTAGAGCCCGTGAGCCTCAACTACTGAAGCCCACGAGTCACAACTACTGAAGCCTGCACGCCTAGAGCCCATGCTCCGCAACGAGAAGCCACTGCAATGAGAAGCCCGCGCACCACAAGGAAGAGTAGCCCCAGCTCGCCACAACTAGAGAAAGCCCGTGCGTAGCAACGAAGACCCAACACAGCCAAAAATAATAAATAAATAAAATAAATTTATTTTTAAAAAAAGATAATGGCTTCAGCTGCACTTGGATTTGTAGCTCAGTTGTTCTTTTGGTTTTTTTTTTTATTACTCACCAGAACAAAATTTTCCCATTCTGTTAAGTGAAAGATGCTAGTTACATATACACTCTAATTTTGTGAGTGACCGGATCATTAAGATGGGCTGTATCTCGTATTTTATAAATTAATTAATTAATTTTTGACCGCACTGCACGGCATACAGGATGTGGGATCTTAGTTCCCCGACCAGGGATTGAACCTGTGCCCCCTGCAGTGGAAGTGCACAGTCCTAACCACTGGACCACCAGGGAGTTCCCTATATCTTGTATTCTTGTTTAGCTGGTCAGAGACTCTCCTTAAAATATAAGCATCAACATCTAAATGACACAAGGATTAGACATCTGTGCTTCCAGATGCAGTGAAGGGATTACTCTGCCAGGTTTTTTTTTTTCCTTAAACTCAACTTTCTTGGAGTGAAAATCACACATCCTACTTTCTGTTAAACTGATTATAATTTAAGTTCCTGGAGAGCATGCATTTCAGCTTAATCAGCACCAAACAAAGAATGTGTCCACAGATACTAAATGAATAATACTACTAGGTCACATAACTAACTAAACTCTTTAGCTCAAATTTGAATCCTAAATCAGCCCTACTTATTGTGAATTAGATCTAATTGAGACCAGATTTGAAACCCTTCATCTAGGGACTTCCCTGGCGGTCCGGTGGCTAAGACTCTGTGCTTCTAATGCAGGGGGCGCAGGTTCGATCCCTGGTTGGGGAACTAAGATCACACCTGCTTCGTAGTGCGGCCAAAAAAAAGAAAGAAACCCTTCATCTGCTACAGAACTATAAGCTCCCTAAGAGAAGTTCCTGGCAGAGGAGTAAATGCTGAGTGCAAGAATGAAGGAGCGTGGGGGATTTCCCTGGTGGAGCAGTGGTTAAGACTCCACGCTCCCGATGCAGGTGGCCTGGGTTCGACCCCTGGTCAGGGAAGTAGGTCCCTCACGCATGCTGCAACTAAGAGTTCACCTGCCACAATTAAGGAGCCCACAAGCCGCAACTAAGGAGCCCGTGTGCTGCAACTAAGACTCAGCACAACCAAATAAATATTAAAAAGAACGAAGGAGGGAAGGAACTGAGTCCCACCATCCCAGCTCTTCCTCCAGCCCTAGCTAGGATGCCCACGTTTTCCTCACTTGGATTACCATCTTGCCTCATCTCCGACATCCATGTAGTTTTCTCCCAGACCCAGGTCAAGAACAAGCTTTCCCTGGCCAACACCACACCAGACCATCAGACTCCAGCCTACTCCCTCTATACTCAGCAGTGAAGCTACACCAGGAGGCTCGTCTGTAGTGTTCCACGAGGGCACGGATGCATCTCTCTGTCATCGGACCCTGAGTCCGGTGCCCAGAACATGGCAGGCACTAACTGGGTAATGCTTTAGCAAAGGAAGGGAGGCCTCTTACCACCAACGCCACTACACAGTGTAGAGCTCAGCAGTTTCCAACATCCTCTCAGATATACGTACAGTTATATTATCTCCCTTGCTCTATGCACTACTTCATTGACTCTCACACAGGAGGAGCTGTGAAGACAACGCATTTCTAGTCTAAAGCTGCCATTTTGCAGATGAAGAAACAGGCCAGAGCTGCCAGAGGAGTCTGAAAGGATCACAGAGCTACCTGGTGGCAGAGTCGGGTCTCACACCTGAGCCTCTAGTGTTCTTCCCACCATACTCCTTTGTCTCTTGCCCAGTAATAGTGTTCTTTCAGTTCCCAGGAGGGCAGAAATTGACTAGCAAGTCTAACAGACTTGTATATCCAGCTGCTTATTTAACATCTTCACGTCCAAAAACATCTCAAACTTGACATATTCAAAAGTGAATTCCTTATCTCCCCTTCCTACAATGTATCCTTCTTCCAGGCTCCCCCATTTCAGTAAATGCGAACTCCATCCTTAAATTGCTCAGGCCAAAAATGAGGGAGCCATCCTCAACTTCTCTATTTCTTTTATATGCCACTTCCAATCCATCAGCAAATCCCGTTGGGTCCTCTTTCAAAACATATCCAGAATCCAACCACTTCTCACCCTTGCACTGCTTTACTTTGGGTACAAACTACCAACTTGTCTTGCCTGGACTATTGCAATAGTTTCCTAATCAGTTTCCTTCCTTCCACTCTTGCCACCTACAACTCATTCTCAACATAGCAGCCACAATGATCCTTTATGTCAGATCATGTCACTTGGGTGCCTAGGACCCTCCAATCGCTCCCATCTCACCCACAATTCACAAAAAATCCAGGGGCCTATAAGGCCTAATATGATCTACCACCAATCCACTCCCACCTCCACATCTCTTGCTATGTTTCTCCTCTCCACCCTACTGCAGCCATACTGACTGGTGTCCTCATGTTTCTTGAATATACGAGGCATACTCCTGCCTCAGGGTTTTTGCACTTGCTGTTCCCTCTGACTGGAATATAATTCCCTCAGATAAATGCTTGGCTCACCTCAACTTCTTCGGGTCTTTGCTCAAATGTTGCCCTTTCAATAAGACCTTCCTTGACCACCCTACTTAAAACTTAATATCCCGGTTCCTGGTACTCTTTATCTTCCTTCTCTGTTTAATTTTCCCAATATATATTTTACTTGTTTATGGTATGTTTCTGCCTCATCCCGACAGGTGAGCTCCTCAAGTCCTGGAACTTTGTTTTATTCACTGCTCTATCCCCAGGTATGAGAAAAGTACCTGGCCTCCAGCAGATATTCACCAAACATTAGTGGAATGACTGAATGAGTGAATGAATGAATGAACCTCCATACTTTTAGAATCTCCCAGTAATCTGAAGGGTTTAGGCCAGAAGGGGAAGACCCTAGTTGAGCTCTGATCTCTCCCTCACTTCCCCCACTGTCTCTTCCTCTTCTCAGGCCCAGTCCAGCCCATTAACACAAGAAACCACACCTGGGCTGGGAAGCAGGGCAGGACCAAGGCCACAGGTGCTTGTTGCCAGGATGATACATTTCTGCAGTGTGCTAATTTTTGAATTTAGCATCATGATATCTCACAAACAGAAGAGGTCAAAAATAGGTTGGGACTAAATATACTACTTAACCAAGATAATAGTACTGACTCAGTAACAGCAGCTCGTTTGTTTTGATATATTTTGCAAGGAACAGTGCTAAATTTGCACTTGTTCACCTAGCTGTCCTCTTCTTTTTCCTCCAATTTTTTATTATGGATTTCAAACATACATAAAGGTAGAAGGAATAGTATAATGAACTCCACGAACCCATTACCCAACTTCAACAATTACCAACATTTTGCCAGTTTGATTTCTTCTCTTCTCTGATTGTCTCTGCAACCTCTGCTAAATATTTCATCTAGCTGTTTTCTTGAGAACTGGTCTACATATGACAGACCCTGGCCTTGTTACCACTGTATACTAGCCACTATGTCAACCAGTCTCTCTAGTCTAACCAGAAACACAGTAAAAAGAAGCACTTACACCCATTCCCCCACCCAAGCTATGACTAAAAAAGGAAGTGTCTAAATTCCAGAATGTTTAAGTCAAGGGACTTGCCCATTATCACGTTTGGAGGGATTTGGGGAGAAGGGTTGTTGTAGCTACAAAGTAGATATAGACACTAGCTGTTTTCACTTGTTTGTACCTGATGCAGAATTTCTGAATGAGTTCATTCAATCCAGTAAGTATTCACTGACTACCTGCTAAATATGGGGGACAGGATTAAGATAACAAAAGATAAAGAAAACCCAGGTTCTGTTCTCAAGGAAATCACAGTGGGGGTGGAGGGTGGGTGTTGGGTGAGAAGAGTACCCAAATAACTAAGATCCAAGGCAGAATATGTTCTATAGCCTAAGAGAGATTAAACAAATCTAAGGCGAAAGCTCCTTTTAAAGAAATCAACCCACAAAATTTGCAGACCCCAAGATTTATGCCTTCCTTAACTCTAAATCTGCCCTCTGCTGAATTTACTGCTATACAGCCAATAAGTATATTATTAGGAATTTGGGAATTCCCAATAATTCCCAAATTTGGGAATTTGGTGACCCACAGAATAGACTTTTGGAAGTGGATCTTTAATGTCACATTTTGCTACTCACCATCCAGTCCTCTGGTGGGAGGGGACTGGAAAGTCCTCCCAGGGCTTGGAAAACAATGGGGCTAACTGGTGTTGACACTCAAAGCATTCTACCCTGAGGGCATATACAGCAAGCAGCTTCATAAACCGGATAGAAGAGTGGAAGTGTGTCAAGAAGACTTGGCTACATTTATTCAGAAGGATTTCCAAGATCTCTCTTCTTGCTACCTAAAGGACTGTGATCTTGGTGATCTATTATCAGAGGTTCCCAGAGAAAAGTGTAGTTCTCTGGACAAAACCAGGGAAGTGTGGTTGGCCATGCTGTGTGTGAAGGAGAGAGTGGCAGGGAGAGTGGAAGAAGGGGCAGAGCTGGGATGGGAGAAAGGTTTACACCATAATCAATGCTACCAAGATTGGTGAGGTGAGGATGCAGGTGAGGATGAGGTGAGGTGAGGGAGAAAAATAAGAGTAGGGCAGGAAAAAGGCACTGTGAGAAGGGATAGGGCACAGGAAGGGGGATAAGGTAAAAGATGATTCTGGTTTGAAAAGATCACTGATGAAAATGAGAAAGTTGCTATGAGATCCCAGAATCTAAGAGGCAGGATCTCACAAGATATTGAAAAGGGTATGAAGAGGAGGGATCTTAGCATGGGAGGGTGTATAGATTTTGAAGGATGGGTTCACATTGGGATGGAAGGGGCTCATTTCACTGAAGCTGGGAGAAGCACTCACTAGATGAAGGGCTAATTTAGATGAAGGTTTTGAGTAACAGGATGTGGCTGAGGATGGTAGAAGGGAAGCAGCTGAACACTCATAAGAGATTTCCAATCTCTTATATATATGAATTCCTGGGGGTAAAGGATTTAACAGGATGAGAGGATTTGGGATAGAGTGCCACTGAGGTGGGAGACACCTTAGGGTAAGTTTAGGGTAAGTGGGAGCTCCAAGGACTCATAGGGTGAGAGGATATTTGGACAAAGGGTAAAGAGAGGTATTAAGGTGCAGGGGTCTCAGGACACGTGGGGTCAAAAGTCATGAACAATTGGTTGAGGAAGTGACCAAGCCATGGGGCAAAGGTTAAGAGAAACCTTAGAAGTGATGGGGAAAGTGTTGGTGTTGGGGCTGAGAGTGACCTGGAAAACTAGGTAGGTTTAGGGGCAAGAGAAGCAATGGATCAAATGAGTTTTGAAGACTGTGGGTTCAAATCCCAGCTCTGCTACTCATCTGGGTGAGTTTCAGGTTCTTCATTTGTTTAAAACCAAACCAAAACAGGGCTTCCCTGGTGGCGCAGTGGTTGGGAGTCCGCCTGCCGATGCGGGGGACACGGGTTCGTGCCCCGGTCTGGGAGGATCCCGCATGCTGCGGAGTGGGTGGGCCTGCGCGTCCGGAGCCTGTGCCCCGCAGCGGGAGAGGCCACAGCAGTGAGAACCCCGCGTACCGCCAAAAAAACAAAACAAAAAAAAAAACAAACAAAACAAAACAAAATATGGGAAATAGTAGTAGATATATTGGGGTTGTGAGGGGAAACAGTTTACATATACAAAGCTTGGTGCACAGTAGGTGCTCAGCCGTAAGTGCCAATCATTATTAAGGAGATAGCAGGGTAAAAACCCAGAGAAGTGAGGAGGCCACAGCAGAGATAAGAGGACAGTGATTCCAAGAGCTCGGGGGGTACCAAGATAATGCAAAGTGTGGCCCCTGTGTTCATTATCTGTTGACTCCCTAGCACCCAGGACAGAGTAAGACCCATAAGAGCTTCTCGGCTTATACTTAAGGGCTCCCATGGGCTAGGCCTGGACCAAATGCTTTGAATGCATTACCTCAAGCACTACTATTATCCTACCCTAGGAGAAGTGAAGACTGAGGCTAGATGGTGTGCCTGAGGTGCCATACTTTACAGGCCAGAGTCAAACTAGAACCCAGATCTCTTACCACATCAACACCCCAAGCTGAAGCACTCTTATCCTGCTTTGCAAACATGTTAACTGATGAGGCCTGATCAAGGGAAATGGGTATGGACTATTAAGAGTGTAGGGGGGTTGCAGGAGTGAGGGAATAAGGTTCAAGAAGCAAGTGGACCCTGGGCTGAGATTACAACAGTAAACTTCTAGTTAGGAGTACAGAGTACAAAAATGATTGCAAACAAATATCATCTTGACTGAGAATTGCAGAACATCACAGCTGGAAGGAAACTCTGAGATCATTTAACCCAACCTTATCATAATACAGATGAGAAACTGAGGTCCAGAGCGAGGAAAGGACTCCTTCCAGGTTCCCAAAGCACAACGGGGGCAGAGCTAGGACTTGAATCTGGGACCACACACTCAATCCAGATTCTCTGATGACTCCAACTATATCTACTTCATATTCATCTCTATATCTTCCTGAGCACCAGCTCGGTGCTAGGGCACTTGTAAGTCATGTGCTGATTAACACTGGGGGGCTGGAGTGCAGAGAGGGATGTCCGTGGAGGTGATTTTAGGATGAAGGGGGCACATGGAATGAGGATCATGAAGTTACAGGGCAAAGAAGGGATTATCAGATACTGAGGGTTATGTAGAAGATAACTGGGTGGGAAACTATTTTAGTAGGTATGGCTTAGGAGTTACCAGGAAAGGTTTGGGGGGAGTCACCAAGTTTGTGGGGGAACACGGGGTAGAAGTGGAGGGGGTTACCAGACCAGTGGGGTCACTGACGTTTTGGGGGATGTAGGGATCTCGGGTCATGAGTCACTGGTTTAGAGCTGAGGGTGGTGGGTCCCTGGGCAGTGCTGGGCAAATTCCTGGGTTGGCAGAGTCAATGAATAAGAAGTGAGGATTACCTGGTGAGGTCTTAGGGTCAGTGGGTAGGGTGTGGGGGTCACAGAGGTTGAGGCGGGCGCAGTCACGGGGTGGGGTTTGGAAATCATGGGGGAGGAGTCACAGGACGGAATGGAGGGGCAGGGATGGGGGCCAGAACCCGGGGTGGGGGAGGA
>NW_020175393.1:2966511-2985162 GCF_003031525.2 Neophocaena asiaeorientalis asiaeorientalis | reverse complement strand
GCCCCGCCCCGCCCCCCGGCCGGGGTGACGCGCAGCCCGCGAGGCCGAGCGCCCGGGGAGGGCGTGATGACGTCACGACGCCCCGGTCAGGGACTGGGCGCGGCTCGCGAGCCGGGTCGTCTCTATAGCAATGAGGAGCCGCCACCTGTCCTTCCGAGGGATTCGGTCCACCTGAGGCGGGAGGCGGGAGGAGCCCGTCGGCCGCCTGCGGGTGAGAAGGTGCGCTTTTGGATGGGGGGAGGACCGAAGGGGCAGATTGTGAGGGAGGCCGTTCTCGCGGCTGCCACTCTCCGCACCGGGTCACGGACCCTCTCCTCGCGGCTCAGAGCCCCCTGTGCCTCACGGTTCCAAGGCGCTTTACTGTGCGCAGTCCGCTGGCAGTGCCTACGATCTATGAGCCACGCGGGTATTACTAGCTCCTTATTGAAAAAGACGACGTCGAGGAGCCGTGAGGGACTGGCCTCTTTAGGGAAGGCGTCCTGAGGGTGCTCTTCGGTTCTCTCATTCCCCCGCCAGCCCCACCCCTAGCCTCAAAACCAGCTGCTCCCCCATGTAGGCTCCTTTCGGGGTGAACAAAGCCAAGCCCTTTTACAGTTTCCCCCTCTCACTAGGGAGGGGCTGTGCTTGGGGAATTTTCAGACACCTAGGGGAAAAGTAAAAGAGAGTGAGCTTTTGGTAAAAAATTAAAAATAGAGACGTTAGATGAGGAACTGGTAAACGTTGCCTCTTAGGAGAGGAATTGGGGTGACTGGAGGAATGAGGTGAGAAACTTTTCTCCCTCTCTGCCCTTTTAGACTTTAAGTCCTTTCTTTTGTCTCCTCTCTCCCCACCCCCCAAAATTAACTAAAAAAATTTTTTAAAGGAAGTATGCCAATAAACTGGAAACATTTACAAAGTACTGTGTTTGGGGCCCATGGTAGCTAGAGATGCCATTGGTGGTTCCTTTCCTCCCTTGTCTAAAGAGCTTAACCACAAAGCCTCCATTTCAATTTTAGACATTCTCTGTTCCGCGTCTTACTGCTTTTGGCACAATTCCAGAGGTGGGACTGGGGCTCCAATTCTCATCAGGTTCTCAGTTTAGGGGGGCAGTAAGTGACAATTGTTGGCCCATTCTTTTTCTCTTTTTTTTGGCCGCGCTGCAGGGCATGGGGGATCCTAGTTCCGACCAGGGATCGAACCTGCGCCCCCTGCAGTGGAAGTGCAGAGTCTTAGGCACTTGACCTCCAGGGAAGTTCCGATGGCCCATTCTTATGGTTATATATATTATAATTAATCCTTTCTACATCTCCAGGTATAGAAATAAACAGCCTGACCTTTAAGGTGCCCTCTTTCTGTTCCTTTTTGGTGGAAGTTTGGCAAGTTATTTTACCTAGATACAAAGAGAGAACATAGTAGCTTGTCCTGTAGCATAAACTTCTGGTTAGACATAGAGCAGGGGCTAGAACTCAGGTTGTCCTAGTTTGTCCCCCCGCCCCCCCCCCGCACCACCTTTTTCCATAATAAAAAATACATTTGTCCTTTCTCACATTCCTTGCAGATCCTAATTTGATTGGCTAATCACCTCTCCCATTACACAACAAAAACTGGGAAACTAGTGTCTGAATTTGAAGTATTAAGATTCTGATGATGGGTAATTTCAGGTACTCAGGAAAACTGGGGAGGAAGATACTTTGGAGTGGAGGATTGAAGATCATTTCTAGTAACTTCTGTTCTGCCTTTGAACCCCATCCCCACAATATACCGTATAGGCTGGTGGTCTTCAGACATTTTAAAAAATGGATTCCATATAAGAATTTTAAAGTACTGTGTACCCCCTTGTTCATTTCTAAGTTGATACCTAAATTTTCCATCATAAATTTAAATACTTGTAGAAGATATAATTTCTGACTTACTGCAAATGTTGACGTTTTAAACTAAAACCATTACATCATTCTTAATTGTATCTAGTGGACTCCAAATACCCTAAATATTTGATGTCTGCCAACATCCATTTAAAAATATATGAACAAGAAATTTTAGATGGTTCCCTTTCTTACTGAATTCCTAATTCCATTCACTGCCCCTATAGAACTTTATCCTAATTAGTATATTTGTATGCTTTAAAGTCTTTTACTGATCACTATCACCTTCTTTGCAACAAAATCGAGTATATATTTAAGCTTATTGCTTGTGACCATAGGCTTTGTTGAAAATTTTCTTATGAATCAAATTGTCATTACGGTTATCACTAGTACAACGATTTATTAAGCAACATCACTATATTACACATTTTTATAACTTGTGAAACCTAAAAAGTACAATTTTATTGAAAACGCATCTCAATGAGAAATAGGGTGTTTCTCCTCAATTAGTTCAGGTATTCACAGACTAATATTACCTAATGGTGGAAGGAGATAAGGTACCACACCAATTCTCTACCTGTTTTTTATTTTTATAGACATAAGCGTTGAGAAACGTTTACATAGTAATTGGGAAAGGAAGAAATCTGTTAAAACGATATCCCTCAAGTCTTTGAACTACTTCTAAATTACATGCCAACAATCGCAAAGTGTCCTATTACCAAATACTGTTATCAAGTACTATCAAATAGAGTTCTCCTTTACTTTATTAAAAGCAAAGAATTGGAAACCACTGATCTTGCAGAAGGATTTGTTAGTCATTTGAGTATGTTTCAGTCTTATGAAAATAATTATTAAATTATCTGTCACCTTTTCACTCAGAGGCACCTAGTTAATCAGATAACTGATTTTCGTACTTCTTTGCCAACACAATTTTTTAAATAAAATTCTTTCATCATTACATGTTTTCAGTATCTTTCTGTTAAAATATTGACATGCAGATTCACTTCCATATGGAAGACACCTGCCATTTGTGGAATTAGCAAAGCCAGTCTTCATTTCACATCAGACTTACTTTCTGTCAGGAAAAAGTCTGACTTTATTCTTCAATTTAAATAAGTACACTAAGGGACTTCCCTGATGGTGCAGTGGTTAAGAATCTGCCTGCCAGTGCAGGGGACACAGGTTCAAGTCCTGGTCCGGGAAGATCTCACATGCCACAGAGCAACTAAGCCCGCACGCCACAACTACTGAGCCTGCGTGCCTAGAGTCTGTGCTCGGCAACAAGAGAAACCACCGCAATGAGAGGTCCGTGCACCGCAATGAAGAGTAGCCCCCACTCGCAGCATCTAGAAAAAGCCCACGTGCAGCAACGAAATGAAGAGTAGCCCCCACTCGCCGCAGCTAGAGGAAGCCCACGTGCAGCAACGAAGACCCAACGCAGCCAAAAATAACTAAATAAAATAAATTTATTTTAAAAAATAAATATATTAATATTCACTTTTAAAGAATATTATAAAATCACTGGGAAATAAATGATTAACTGTAGCTTATAAAATAGATTACTAAAGTCAGTCATGATTAAAATTATGTAGATCTAATATTAATATTATAAAAATTGTAAAAACAAGATGGTACTATTTCTCATTGTATAATTTGGAATAATGCCATATAATGTATAGCTGAATACATTAATTTATTAAGTGAAAAGTAGGGTAGAAGGCATGTTAGTCCCTTGGCAAATACCGGTTTCTGCTTGTGTTGAACTCATGTTTGGCTTTTGGGAAGAGCTAAGTAACAATTGTGTAACAAAAAAAGAGAAAGAACTCCAATAATTTTCTTAGACTTCATGATCAAACTTTTTCTTATGTATTTAATAAAAAAGAAAGTTTTTTTGTTAGGAAATAATGGTTTGAGCAGCTAACAATTTCATTTTTTGCTAGCAGGAGGTAGAAAATAGGAAACATTTTATAAGATGAAACAAGAAGATTGATTGTAATGGGAATATTTTGTTATGAAGGGAAAAAACGACCCCTTCCTTCTACTCCCCAGGTTTTTACACCCTAGGCCATGCATCAGGATTCAATGTAGGTGAGGGATATGCCTTTCTTTTGTAAAGTAGGACAAGGATTATGGTGATAGAGGAGGTAGAATGGAGAGTGCATGAATATGCTGGCTGGCTCTCAAACAGATGAGTTTTAGGGAAGAATTCTTATGGAAGTTGAGGATCTGGAAATGTATTCCCTTAAAACTCTCCTCAGGGCTTCCCTGGTGGTGCAGTGGTTAAGAATCCGCCTGCCAATGCAGGGGACACGGGTTCAAGCCGTGGTCTGGGAAGATCCCCCATGCTGCAGAGCAGCTAAGCCCCTGTGCCACAACTATTGAGCCTGCGTTCTAGAGCCCGTGAGCCACAGCTACTGAGCCCATGTGCCACAACTACTGAAGCCTGCGCGCCTAGAGCCCGTGCTCCACAACAAGAGAAGCCACCGCAATGAGAAGCCCGCGCACTGCAATGAAGAGTAGCCCCCGCTCGCCGCAACTAGAGAAAGCCTGTGCGCAACAATGAAGACCCAATGCAGCCAAAAATAAATAAATAAAATAAAATTTTTTTAAAACTTAAAAAAAAAACAACTCTCCTCAGATTGATTTCCCTGCACAGGTACCCCCCTTGGAAAGTCTTCACATACCTTTAGGAAGAATTCCTTGGAAAGTCTTCACGTACCTCACTTTAAAGACTGCTTGATATAGACAGACCCATACTCCACTAGCCCTGACTCTACATTATTCTGGGACATAATTGCAAGTGTCCTAGAAAGAAGGAGGAAGACTTGGTGTTTTTGGAATAGAAGAGGGTTAGGAGAGAAGTCAGAGAAGATGGCCCCAAGTTGGTATAGTCACTCACCATGGTCCTGGATATGGTCCTCAGCTTTGCAGTTCTAGAAATGTGATTTTTGTCAGTCCACACAAAGGTGTTCATATTTTGTCACACTGAATCAAACTCACAGGAAGTTAATGTATGAAATAGAATGCCAGTGAATTAATTTATACTCATAATCACCAAGTTGACTGGATTCCCTCTCCTGCTGGGAAATCTATGTAGAAAGGTCAGTTGTAATCAGTCTCACATGAGGAGTGCGGATCTTGAGCATGGCTACTGCTATCAAGCTGTGATGGCCTGATGCGCGATGCCTGGCACGTAACAGGAGCTCAGCAATTGTGGAATAGAATGCACCTGTCTCCTTTATAGATGCTGATGGGGAAGTTCAGGATTCTGGTAGGCCAACCCAACATATGTTTTGATCAGGTAGATTTTTCCTTGTTCCACTTAAAGGGCTATATCATGTAGCTATTAAATCCAATAAAATGTCACGTCAGGGAATTATGTAATTACAACAATTAAGTTTTATCTATCATCTCTGAGCCTAGAAATGGCTACTGTTCATTTATAAGGGGTTAGAGGTTGCATTCCCGAGACCTGTACAGTAATGGTGGTAGTGGCTGAATGATCTCCATTTCAGAATTCTGTTTGGCGGCCAAGAAGGCACTGCATAAAAAGAACAACGTTGGCGAATCTCAGTGCTGGTACTTTGCTAGAGATGGGACATCTTTACTAGGGAAGTATCTTAACCACCTGTGGCCTGGCTAGATTTTGGGGACTGTACTATGATAAGCAACAATACCCCAAATTTCCCCCACTCGGGATAATTCTTGATACTGCTTTTTAAAACAGACAAGCCTTTTCAAATTCTAAAATCATTAGGAATAAGATGGATAAATGAAAAATTGGGGTAAGTCCTATCTGGAAGCAAGAAGACACTGTCTCCTCAGAGCTTTTTTCCAGCTCTAGGGTAAGCCATTGAGAGAGGAAAAGATGCCAGGCTGAGAAGTTTCATTTAGTATTTTAATAATAATAATAAAAAAAGACAATACAAAATCCAAACATTTCTTTTTACAAGTTCAGATACATTTTTTCCCCCAAGTGCAAAATATTCTATGAACTGCATCATTTATTGTTGTGTAGGAGACGCTTACTATATCGGCAGCGGTGGAAGGTAGATATAAATACAATATTTTGAGATTTCTTTTGCATTAAAAAAAAAAAGCCTCCCACGTGGTAATGGTTATTCTCTGAAACTTAAGTTCGACTCACACAGAAGAATAAAGTTTTTGGTTTGTCCAAACTGTTACAATCTGTGTTGTCTAGATAAGCTGATAAAAGAACTGGGGGTTATATTCCCTCTTATCATATATTTTTGTAGAGGGCTCCTAGTCCAAGTAATGGCCCAAGGACAGAGTGTGCTACCTTTGAGACAAGTCAAATTTAAAGGTATCCTTGTGTTGTTGGCTTCCACTTTTCTCTTACAGTGCTTAGGAGAGAAGCCAAGCAGGTTAACATTATTTTCTGCTTGTGGTCAGTTATACTTTGTCTCCCTTCCTCTAGTTTGAGCCTGTTATATTGAGGTTAAGCAGCAAATACAGAAGTCTGAACGCTCTATAATATTTTCTAACATTTGAGATATGGCCCCCTAATCTCCAGAGTCACCTCAAACATGCATATGGAGAAAACTTCTTGGATATGAAAACTTTCATTAGGGCTAAAGACCAGGACCGTACTACTGAACTTTCAGCAATAAATCTGAGCCTCCACCACCTCAAATTAATCCAATCCTGGCAGAGTCTGAGCAGTCACTGCTCAATGTCAACCTCTGGGAATTTGTAGGCCTGGGGCAGGGCAGTTCAAGTCCAGGCTCTGGTCAGTTTTGTCCTGACTTTGTTCTCTAAGGTTTAGGGAATGGGCCTGGCCCAATAATACAGAAAGACAGAGGCAGAGAAGTAAAAAGAGATTGCCACGTTGCTGAAGACATAAGTGCCTTTCTGATATGCATCACTTGGCGCTTGCAGCCCTTGCAGGAATGGCTTACCATTCCCAGACTCAGATCAGGGCAGGTTTTGTACTAAGAAAAATGAGGCCTCGCAGTACTGCGGCCCTACGAATACCTCATCCTGCAGAGAGGCCTCTTGGCTAGTTCATGAAGGGTTCCCTACAGTGGTAAAAGCCTCTTTTTCTGTCTGACCTGTAAAGGCCTAGAGAGTCCCTGAATGTTGACTCCTCAATCCACTAACCCTTAGTTTGATGCCCCTGGGCCAGCTTCCTCTGCAGGTTTAGGAGCAGCTTTGCCTGGGTTCTTAACTCCCAACTTGGACGACCTAAATTAAACTTGGTGGACATTAGCAGGTCTTCACCTGCTCTCCAAGATCTGTCTTGACATTAGTTAAGAAGCTTGGTGGTCTCTACTTTCCATACTGTGGAAATAATGTGCAAGCCCCGGAAATCATGGAATTAATGGTTAGAGGAAGTGCGTTTAATGTGTGTGTATGAGGGTGACAGGAAAGGAATGGAGAGCAAGAAGTCAGACCCTGAAGGCATGAACTGGGAAGCACTCTGACTGTTTGGCTTTCTGAGAGAGATGCAAAATGGTAGGGAGAGAGGAATCAGAAAGTTATCCTAGCTTCTGGTGGAGAATGAGAATGGTCAAAGTTGATTAAAGCAGTTTGCATGGCATCTCCTGGGAAGTGTGGATACTTCTATTAAATGACCATTCCCCTGCTTGGAAGCAGCTGTTTTGTATCTCTACAGCAGAGCCTTCTTTGACCCAGAGAGACAAAGGCAGCCAGACACTCTATCCCCAAGGGCCATGGTGTTGGCTAATGGATGTCAGGGGATCTAGTTGTGACATTGGTTACCTACTGCCTAAGGCTGTTTCAATTGGTGAATGCTACTGATTGGGGGGGTGTCCGGCTCCTTTATTTAGTGTTGAGCCTCCTTGGGGAGCAATAGCCTGAGGCAGTCATTAGAAGTGAGCCCTAGGAGTCAACGGTTATCCTTTGATTGAATAGGGCTACAGCTTTGGGGGAACTAGAAGGAGCAAATGGAAAATAATTTTATAGACAGCAGTGGATTGAAGGTGGAGTATGTGCAGGATCTGGACTTGGGCATGGACTTGATTCTTCTTCCTTTTGAAAAGCAGTAGTTGAGGAAGCTAGGCTTGAAGTCAGCTCCAAGAGGAAATGGCAAACAGGGGTAGGCAGAATGGCCAACGTCAGGCAAACAACTCCATGCCTGGATAACTGTCCTATTCTTGGCTCCCACAGCCTTGTCTCTGGCCTCAGGGCCCTGAGTCGGCCTATCCCCAGGGGGTTTGTCCTGGTCTTCTTCCATGTGCACATCAGGGGAAAGCTGGATGAAAGCAGGGAAACGATGGAGGTTTTCCCTACTTGGGGTGGAGAATCACTAGCCAATTCCATCGGCCTCTACAGTCTTGAGGTCCATGCTGAATTCATGGAGGCACAGGGATGGTGGGATTGGTTTAGCAAACACAGGTCCCTCTTCTTCCCGCTCCATCAAGTCCCCAGAATTACATATCCTACATATCAGGTGCCTCTGCTGGGGGAGTAGAGACAGATCAGATGCTCCAGCGCTCAAGGCTCATGAGATTCAAAACCTTTTTCTTCCACTCCAAACATACACTCTTCTCTCTTAGGCAGCTATAAATAGGGTTGTTCTAATAGAGGAAAAAGAAACAAAAACAAAAAACAAAACCAGAAAACAAAAACCCCTCCCTCTAGTCAACACAGAAAGACTCAAAACGATTGCACTTATTAGATGTGGACAGGATGGCAGAAGGCTCGCCAAGTGCACACATTCCTCTTGCTGCCCACGGCCTGGGGCCAGAGGTAGGTGGCTCTGGGCTGGCTGCAGAGCGGGGTCCTCTTTGGTGGGGCCCACAAGCCATCTGGGACTACAAGGGAAGACAACTCTGGGGGCAAGGCCCAAGCTGGCTTTTGGTCAGCAGCCATGTTTCTTTAAGGACAATACTTAGCAAGGGGAGTAGGGCTCCCCCAGGGAGCACTCAGGTGGGAGTGAGGGAATGGCTGGGCCAGGGAAGACAAGTAAGAAAAGGGATTAGTGTTTGAGGCTGGCTTCCAATTGTTCTGTAGTCTAGTCCTTTAGAGGACACATTTTCTTTTTTTTTCCGTTTTCTTTTTTTGCCGATGCTTTAAAACCTGGTTTCTGTCCTGCAGAGATAAAGTCTTTCTCTTGGGGAGCAGCAGCCGCCTATTCAACGTGGTAATTCCTGCTGCTCTTCCTCATTCAGCTGGTGTCCACCAGCCAGTGGTGTGGGCCTTTTGTAAGCCCTCATGAATTGGACCCCAGGCAGTTGTGAGCGAAGAAGGAGAGGAGCTGTGTAGACAGGAAAGCTGGCTGTGTGGGCAGTCCAGGGCTCAAACCACGTGTCCCAGAGGACGAGTGCTGGCATTAAGCCTGTAAGTCAAAGGCTTCTTTGGCAGAACCCTGGGCTGTTAGAATATTCCTGGGGGGCACAGCCAGGGGACATTTTGGCTCCTGTCTAGCAAGGCACAACCTATAACGGCAGAAGCCCCTCTTCCCCCTCCCCATTCCCCACTAGACCCGCTTCCTTCGTGGGCCTCTAGCACCCTTCCAAGCTGATGGGGTCAGGGGTGTGAGCTGGTAAAATGGGCAGTGTGGCTGGGGAGGGGAGCAGGATACTGTTCCTTCACCCCTCGGGAGAATAGAGCCAGCACTGAATGGCTTTTCCAGGGAGCATATAGGAAATGAGTAAAGAGAAAGAGCGAGGCAGAAAGAGACAAGGAAAGGAAGCTAGAGGAATGGAAAGGGAGAGTGCTTGGTCTATATGGAGATTTTTTTTTCTCCAAAAAGAGAGATCGGAGAGAGTCCCTCATCTGAGGGTGGGGGCTGCCGGCTCTGAGGGCTAAAGAGTCTGGGGGCTTCAAAACCTGGGTCTTGGGCCTAGCGGCACTATTTATAGGGCCTCAGGAAGCTGGAAACTTTGGAGCGGAGCAGCTTGATGAAGGATTTGGGCAGCATCTCCTTGTGCTTCTCTGTGTACTTGAAGTAGTTCTGCGGGTGGGCCAGCACCTCGAAGAAGGCCTTAATGAGCTTCTTGTCCTGCAGAGGATGGCAGGTAGCAATGTCAGCATCAGTGTCAGTGGCGGGAGAGAGGACCACCAGCCTCCACTCAGCAGCAGCCCCTCTTGATGTCTAATAGGCATATCCAGAAGTGAACTCTGGATTCCCATCCCCCCATCTGTTGCTCCTTTGGAATTCTACAACTCAGTCAGTGGCAGCTCCATCCTTCCATCGCTCAGTCCCAGTCCTTGGAGCCATCCTTGACCCCTCCCTCTTGCTCACAACCACAGCAAATCCTGTTGATTCTACCTTTAAAATATATCCAGGGTCAGACCACTTCTCACTGTCTCCAGAGCTACCACCCTGTCCAAGCCACCATCATCTCTCACTTGGCAATGGCCTCCTGACTGGTCTCCATGCTTCTACCTACCCTTGTCCTTCTACAGACTGTTCTCCCCCACAGCAGCCAGAATGACTTTTTTGGTTTTTAATTAGATCACGTCCTTCTTCTTTTCTAAACACTTCTCTGGTTTGTTTGTTTTTTTAATTTATCTTTTATATCTTTATTGGAGTATATAATTGCTTTACAATGCTGTGTTAGTTTCTGCTGTACAGCAAAATGAATCAGCTATATGTACACATATATCCCCATATCCCCTCCCTCTTGAGTCTGGTTTCTTTTATCACTCAGTAAAGCTGAATCCCTTTCATGGCCCATAGGCTGAATGTGATCTGTGCCCTGCTGTCTCTCCTCTATCCCCGTCTTGACTCTTCCTTACTCTGCTGAGCTGCACTGGCCTCAAGGTTCTTGAACATGCCACACGGCTCCCATGCTCCTGAGCTTGGAATGCTCCTCTCCTGATCTTCTAATGGGTAGCCTTTCACCTCCTTCAGGTCTCTTCTCCTCAGAGGCCTTCCCTGATCACGCTGTCTGAAACAGCAACATGATGTGTGGAGAGCCTACTGGGTGCCAAGCACTGTGCATTAGGACTCAGCTCTTCTGGCTTCTAGGCTAGTGTTCTTTCCATTGCATCAGCAGATTTTTAAAACAAGGGGTGGAGCTTCCAGCCTCTCATCTCCACTTTAATCAAAATGGTGCCTCTACTTTATGCATTGGGAGTTCCACAGCACATCTGATATAAGGAGTCAGATGCTCTAAAAATTTTTGAAAAGCATTGCTGAAATTATACTCTTTGCAGTCTGCAAATTCTAGATTTTTGTCATTGTGTCTCATTTTGATAATAATACAAAAATTATTTTATTTATCATAAAGATAACTTTTTTGCATGGATAATTTATGAAGGATAATACTGTGACTAGGACTATATAGTTTCTTTAGTAAGATTTTCTCAAACTGGGATCCACAGACCTAGGTATCCAGACCATCCTTCAATGTTGGAAACATTCCTTTTCCTTTAAAAGTGGTCTATACTGAATTAACTCTGAGAAACACTGTACTAGATCTGCTGTTTTTCTGTGGGAACTGAGGAGGGAGTAAGGGAAGGCAGGGACTTATGCAAAAGCATCTTTCTAAACCACATTTTCTGTATATGTCTTGGTGGAAGAGGTCAAGGACATTTCATCTCCTCATCCTCCCTTCCTCTTCACCCAGAGTGTAAGACAGTGTGAGTGACACTGCAGTCAGATGGGCTTGGGCTCAAATCCCAGCTTTACCACTGGGCAAGTGCTCTAACTCTCTGTGCCTCAGTTTTCTCATCGGTAAAGTGGGAATGATGAAAGTACCTAGTTCATAGAGCTATTGTGTAAATCAAATGAGAATATTCAAGTAAGCACTTAGCATATTGCCTGCACATTGCTACGTGCTCATTAAACACTGGCCATCATTACTGTTCATATTGACTCACCTTTAAAATCTCCTGGTGGTTTTCAGATGCATAGAGCCGGCCGTCTCGCACAATGTCTTCAACCAGCTGTTCATAGTCCTCTGCAAGGTCAGCGAAGGAGAGGGGCTCAGGGGTGGGAACTCCTCCTGCTTCCTTGCTCCCTCCAAGACCCATGAGCCTCCCCTTTCTCACCCACTTCCCTGGCTCTTCTGCCCTTGCTCACCATCATAGGTAACATAGGGAATCTGGAAGCCACGGGCGCTGTTGGCCTCACTTGTCTTGAAGTTGATCCAGAGCTTCCTGGAGCGGGCTGTGAAGGCGATGGGGCGCTCGTAGGTCTGGCAGGTCTCATAGGTGGTAATGGAGGATGGGGAGGCTGGGAAGGCAAGCAGCAGGTCAGGAGAGAGCAGGGCAAGCTCTCCAAGTCCTCCTAGAGTGAGGAATCATGCTGACAGAGGCCCTCCCTCATGTATGTAGCTCCCCTACCCTCCAGCATACACATATTCTCTCTCAATGCCCTGGGCTTGTTCCACAATTCCTCTTTGACATCCAGGCAGTCACACAGTGTAAGAAATTTGACATTTAAGTGAATGGAACAGTAAAAATACTAGAATATGGGCTTCCCTGGTGGCGCAGTGGTTGAGAGTCCGCCTGCCAATGCGGGGGACACGGGTTCCTGCCCTGGTCCGGGAGGATCCCACATGCCACGGAGCGGCTGGGCCCGTGAACCATGGCCGCTGGGCCTGCGCGTCTGGAGCCTGTGCTCCACAACGGGAAAGGCCACAACAGTGAGAGGCCCGCGTACCGCAAAAAAAAAAAATAACTAAATAAAAAAAATACTAGAATAGGAAAGTGACACATGTAAGACTATTGGAATTCTGCTCCCAAAGCTGGCTTTCTTAACTCTGCTCTCCACCGAACATGTGGCATTCATTGCTGTTTTCCTTTGCTCCGAGGCCTCCCTCATCATTGCCCCAATTCTTCCAGCACCAATTTTTTTCTCTCTCTCTCCCTCCCAACCAGATTTGGACTGCCCTTCCCTGGCCCAACTCTGCAGCCACCCACAGTTCTTTCTCATGACGAGGACGTCCCCACACTCGTCTTCAGATGGCAGGAAGATCTCGGGTACCACGATAAGAATCTTGCGCTTGGGTGGGGGGTTGATGTTCCAGACGCACTCCACGCCGGCTGGGTAGTTGCCTGGGTAGTTGGGAGACTCGATATAGCCAGTGAACTCACCCAGCTCCCCACCACACTGACGATCTGTAGGCCAAGCCCCGGTGGACAAAGCAAGAAAGAGAAGGGAAGTCAGTGGGGAAATAGGTTGGGGAAATTGAAGAGTTCTGAAGTGGAAATCAGATACACGTAGGAAGCCTCCTTCTTAGTCATCATCTCTTCTCCAAGTTCTGGGTCTCCCTTCCTTCCTGCCCTTTTAGTACCTTCTAATCTCACTTTACCTGTCCCTGCCTCCCCACTACCTGCCTCCCTCCTCTCCAGGGAGAGGGTGCTACAGGGCCCAGCCCAGCAACCCGTCTTGAGGTTGAGTGGGTTGGGGAGAGATGGAGGGTGGGACTTTCCTGCCCATCCACTGCCCAGCCCTGCTCCCTGTTGGTTTACTCCCTGCCCACCTCCGGCTTCTTCCCATGCCCACTGCTCCCAGGCCTCTCCACCCCTTCTTCCACAGCCTGGCCTGACACATACTCTTGCACTGGGCCACACTGGTGGAGCCATCAAAGTCAGTGCTTGTGTTTCCTGGACAGCGGGTGCAGAAGTTCTGACGGAAGTCGGGCTGATAGGAGCCCATGGCACAGCGGATACAGCGATGGATGCTGGTGTTGTAGTAGTGCCCAGGGGAGCACTGGACTGCAGGCAAGGGGGAAGGGTAGGAGTTAAGATGGCAGGCAAGCGGGAGTTCTGGGGCAGGACACATTCGTCATAGAGAATGAATGAAGACATCAGAGTTCCTTCTAGAGTCCCAACCTTCCCTAGTCAGGCCAGAATTTAAGCTCAGGCAAAAACGAACTTGACAGAGTGGTTGGCTACAGCACCAATCCTGTTCTTTCAAGGCACTGAGCACAGTCGCAAACCTGTACAGAAACTCATTTGTTGTATAGAGGGGAAGGTGACACCAGCTTTCCAAAGCAGAGGGGTAAGTAGAACTGTTAGCTATTCCCCACTTCCCACGCTTGGGACTGGTGGAGGGTCAGGACGGGTCCTATGAGTAGGATGCGGGGGTTGGTCATGCAGCTGGGCCTTTCCCGGTTTGGGGAAGATGGTAGGGCAACATACTTGGGTCTACTCTGGGGACTTGGAGAGTTTTTTGGAAGTAGCTGGGGTTGGGGTCCTATACCGGGGGGAGTAGCCCACTCACCTTTAGTGTCACAGTCTTGGAAGGAGGCGGCTCCCTCGTGCTTGGTGGTGAGGCTCCCACCACACGGGAAGCACAGGGTCCGTCCCGCTTCAGGTTGGTAGGTGCCACGTGGACATGGCTGGCAGGGCTTGAAGCCATCTACAGAGTGTTGGCCAGGTGAGCACTGACCTGCAGTAAACCGAGGGCCCAACTCTGATGGGGATGTTCCTGGTCATCCCCACGGGGTCACCCAGTCTCAGGGGACAGAGGCACACACAAACAGGATGTTGACTAGGAGAGTGGCCTGGGGCCTGGGCCTGCCTTGGGAAATCCCATGCCCATGGGCGTCCCAGTGCCCACCCTACCCCACTCTGTATTGTTTGTTCCCCTGGCACCTGCACACGTGGTGACGTTGGTGGCTCCGAGAGGCCCGTGGGCATCACTCCCAGGGCAAAGGTCGCAGGAGAGCTGCCCTTCTCTCTCCTGGAAGGTGCCCGCCGGGCATGGTACACACTGCTCCGTCTGGCCGTGGTAATACGTTCCCTGCGGGCAGCTGACTGAGGGAGAGTCGGCCGCGCTAGCCACCCACCCCCCACCTATTTCCCACCACCCAGGTCTGGGACTCCCCTTCCCTCTCCCCCCAGATTCAAGGAGAATCTCTTTGTCCGGGAACAGACAGAATCCTGCTTGGGAGGATTAGGGGCCAAAGCCATGTGCAGGAGGGTTGGTGGCCCGACATGATGTCCCTCTAGATTTCAGCCTGGGACCAAGGAGGGGGTGATGATGGGCAGGAGTGTCTTGGCTGCCTCACAATTTGAGAGATGCAACCGAGGCCGTAAAGTGTCCTGCTCTGAACCAGACCCAAGCTGAGCCTTCCCTACTCCCCCACTCCCCTGTCCCCCAGCAAGCTCCCTTACCACACTTGGCCCCAGAGCGGTGCTGCCCGGGCCTACAGGCCTCCACTGGTTCCGCTCGCTCCCCAGCTACTGGGCCTGGTTTGTGGGCCAGCTCATAATCAAGGCCTGCCAGGCGCAGTAGGAAGCGGTCCTGGTTGATGGACTTTCTAAGCATCTTCAGGGACCCTTTCAGCCGCCGTTCCATCCGCTGTCGGAGGCAGGGCAGCCCGCAGCCAGCTGGTGGGGTATGGTGTTATGAGTCAGAGAAGGAAGAGAAAGAAAGAGAAGGAAGAGAAAGAAAGAGTCCCTCCTCCCTGTGAGCAGGAGGGCAAGGAAGCAAAGCTAGGAGCTAGGAGGGTCGTGGTGAGAGGGACTGGCTCCTGGGCTTGGCCTTAGGCAGGGTCTGCCCTTAATACAGGCTCTGCCCCTTCCTTCACTGCTGTTTGCCCATCTCTGCCCTCCCCTTTCCACCCTCCTCCCAACGGTGTCCCAAGTCCCACCTGTGGTTTCTTCGGCTCTGACTTCTGCCTCCAGTTCCAGGGTGAGCCGAGTGACTTCCTTGCCTGGAGGGGTCCGGGCCCGCCGGCCCTTGCCCTTCCGAGAGGAGTCACACTTGAGGTGGATGAAGGTGACCTGGCAGTCAGAGCAGGGGGCACCACCTGGGGGAGAGGCCTTGTCAACCTCAGGGGCACCCCCTGGAGACAGGGAATGTTCTTACTCCCAGCTCTCACTTTTCCACCCCAACTCAGACAGATCTCACTAGATCTCTGACTATAACTATCTCAATTCTCTTGTAGTCTAAGATACTAATCAGTTGGTGGGGGGGATATCCTAGGACTTCCTTGGACCCTATGCCTACAACTGTTTCTTCCCCTGTTCTGTCCAGAATTCAGGGTGTCAGTGGGTTTTTGGAGATCCCACTAAGCAGAAGAGCTGAGGGGCGGGAAGGGTTTGGTGGCCAGATAGCCCATTGGAGTGGGGTCCCCAGTCCAGACCTGGCCCCAGGATTCTGCTGGCCTCCTCCGTTTTGCCTTTGTTTCTCAGGTGCAAACGGCATTTGGCATCTTTGATCTTGAAGGAAGCCCGCTGTTTAACCGTCAGCACTGCAGCCTCTAGAGGGATGGCAGAGCTCAGCACAGCCTGGGGGTCCCTTGAGGGTGGGGGCTGCTATAGAGGATGTTGGGAAGCTGGGGCCAGCGGCTTGGCTGGAGGAGAGGGACTACGAAAGCCAAGGGCATTGGCTGTTCTCCAGCAGGGCTGGAGAATTACAGAGGAAAGAAGGGGATCCAGGAAAAAGTAAGGCCAGGAGGATTAATAAGGAAGAGAAATAGGGGTTAATAAGCCAGGGAGTAGCATGGAACAAGGCCTCTGGGCTGGTGCTCACCATGGCAGTGGTTGGAGTTTGTGCTGTTCCCAGTGTGGCCAGCTCGGCCTGGAGCAGCCCTGGGGCTGGGGATGCCACAGCTCACGGTGAAGCCATTCTCAGACTCTGAGAGAAGGGGGCTGTCACAGCTCTGACCTGCCCCCTGACCCCCACTGGCTGGAGGAATCCAAGGGGACCAGAGGAGCTGCCTAAACAGCCAGCCTTCCCCCCTGCCAGCCCTCCAGCAACCTCCTCCCTGTACCTGGCAAAAACCGGGCCCGGGAGGGGCAGCTCAGGGCACAGGTGTCCTTCTTCCCAGACCGACTGCAGCTGATCATGGCTTTCGAGGCACCAGGACTACTGTGACACTTTACTGGCTCTAGGAAGTAGAGAGAAGCCTGAGGAGGAGAGGGTCTTCCTCTCCCGCCCTCTCTGTCAGTCCGTCAGTCAAGTAATTAGGAGGAAGAGAATTAGCTACATGTAGAACTGCAACTGTACACGGAGATGAATGAAGGGATTATTTACCAGGAACTTCACATCTCAAATGGCTACATTCTCCATCTCCTACTACCTCATACCTTCCTCAGTATGGAACTCCACATTTCCCAGGACCCCAACTACCCCCCACCCTGAAACTGCAGTTCAAGACTCAGCCAGCAGAGGGCGCTGCCCACCTGTGCAATCCTTCCCGTTCCAGTGCAGCCGGCCCTGGCCTGCTGGGCAGGTACACTGGTAGCTGCCAGGAGTGTTGATGCAGCCAAAGCGGCAACCTCCCCGGTTGATACTGCACTCATCCACATCTGGGCGAGGGAGGAGGGAGGCACAGACAAACAATAAGGGGGTGGGTGGTGGGTGGGGGGAAGTAGGAGCCAGAGAGTGGGCAGTGAGTGAGGACCTTTGGTTAGAGTTCCAGGCACTCTGAGATGATTCTCGGCCCGAGAAGAGCTCAAACCTAGGACCTCCTTCCCTAATCTCTGTTCCCAGTCAAAAGAAGGATTGAGAAGGGACCAAGCTAACAAGCTTTTTAAAGCCTTCCACTCCTACCTACCAGTGGGGCTGTAATTTGGAAGCTAAGGATGGGAGTCAGGAGGCAGTGATGGGGATGGGAGACAGAAGTTTCGGAAACAGGATGCTGTTTCCTGATACTCTAATCTCTCAGTTGTCTTAATCTCTCCCACTTCATCATGATGAATGCAGACATGGCACATGCACCTGGGGATTGCCCACAGCCACCAGCCAACTCAGGGGCTCGTTCAATTGAAGGGTGAGGAGTTGAGAGGGGCTGGGTGGCTGAGGGTCCAGATTTGCTGACTTACCCCCACAGTGGGTGACACCATACAGTAGGTAGCCGTGATGGCAGAGGCACTGGAAGCTCCCCGGTGTGTTGACACATATGTGGTCACAGGTCCGATCAAAGGAACACTCGTCTATATCTGGAAGGGCAAGGTTTCAAGCCGCTGAGTCTGTCTTGAGGCACATGACGACCCTGTGACTCGTGCTCAGGTGAAGGGCCCCAGGGAGGGGCCTTGGCTCTCTCCCTTAAACTGAAAAGAGTTCCTACCTCTGGCCCAGCCCTAAGATCAGCAATTCAGCAACGCCTACCCACCCCCTAAGCCCGCTCCATTTGGAGTCAGGAACTCTTGAGGTCTGGTGCCTATGGATCAGGGCCACCACATGTGGTCAGATCCTGCCAAGGATATGAACTGGGGTGAAATCCATCCCTCACTTCTTGCCGAGCCACGTGCCCCAGCGTAGAGCTGGTTTGCCCAGAGGAAGGAGCACATTTGCTAATTCACAGCACAACACTACCTATGGAGACTCTCCACAGTGTCCTTTGAGCTTCTCAGGCTCTGGGCCTCTGGCCTCTTTGAAGCTCTCCTACCCCGAGAAACTCTCCAAAGGCTTTGCCCTTGGCCCAAGTCTGCTCACCCTGGCAGTTCCTCTCATTGATGAGAAGCTTATAGCCCTTCTTGCAGCTGCATTCGAAGCTGCCCACTGTGTTGCGGCAAATGTGGTCACAGCCCCCATTGTTCAAGCGGCACTCATCTATGTCTGGGGAGGCAGGGCAAAGGAGAGAGAATCAGAGTAATACTGAAGGCTGGGGACAAATAGGGAGACAAGATCCCTCCCTCCCTCACAGAGACAGGGAGAATCAAGGAGAGCCCTGGTCCTGCCTCTTTCTCTCTCCCGTCTCTGTTTCTCCCCCGTTCAGGGTATCTGTGGCCATTAGTAACAACCTTGTTTCCTGAGACTGAGTCTTCTTAGAAGGGGAAAGATGGGAACCAGTGTCAGGCCCTCAGGTAATTGCCTAGAAGTAGGTGGGCACCTGACTTACAGGGGGCTAGTCCATGCCCCTCACTCTGCCACTGACAGCCCCTCCCAAGAAAGCTGGTGGACAGGGTTTATCCT
>NW_020175393.1:2960589-2966442 GCF_003031525.2 Neophocaena asiaeorientalis asiaeorientalis | reverse complement strand
TCCCTGAGGTCAAGTTCCCTAAGCGGGTGGCAGACAGGACCCAGGCTACTCACCCCTACTTGGGGGAGGGGGCAGAGGGGGCAGTCTTCCACTTCACTCTTAGCATACCTGTCAACAGTCCTTCCTAGCAGCAAACCTCTCAGCTCCGGCTGTCTGACCTGCGGCCCCAGCCCTCCCCCGCACCCCAACCTCCTCCGAGGCCTCTCTACCAGCTGTTGGGCCAAAAGACACAAAGAGCAAGCCCAGGCCTTCCTCCAGTCCCCACTCCTTGTGACCAAGGGACACAGACCTGATGAATCACAATTTTCAGTATGGCTACCCTCCCTTTCCCCCCCACCCCCGCTCCACCTTTCCCCTAAACCTGGCTAATTAAAAGGTGGGGAAAATAGAATGGACAATGTGGGACATTGTACCATAATAATAGCTAACACAGAGTGTTCACCATTTGCCAGGCACTGTTCTAAGACTTTACATACAGTTTATATGTAACTCATTTAATCCTTACAACATTCCTATGAGGCAAGCACTTTACTTGGTGAAACTGAGGCGCAGAGACACTAAGTAACTAGCCCAGGACTGCGGAGTTAATAAGAGGCAGAGCTGGAATCTGAACCCAGGCAGCCAAGCTCCAGCCTCAGTGCTCCCAACTGCTACCCTAATCTCCCTCTGACCAGGAGAGCCTTTCCTCCGGGAAGGTCTGGGGAATGTGGGTTAAGAAGGTTATGGAACACACCTGTGACCTTGTGCATACATAGTCAGGGCTCAAATATTCTTCTAGACCCAGGAACAAACGTGAATGGCACGTCCATTAACCAAGAGGGTTAGGGACCCATAGGGGAAATGGGAATAAGAGTAAGGAAAACAAAGTGGGGCAGGGGCATGGACACTAAGGAACTGGCTGGACTCTTTTTTTTTGGCGGTACGCGGGCCTCTCACTGTTGTGGCCTCTCCCGCTGTGGAGCACAGGCTCCAGATGCGCAGGCTCAGCGGCCATGGCTCACGGGCCCAGCCTCTCCGCGGCACGTGGGATCTTCCCGGACCGGGGCACGAACCCGTGTCCCCTGCATCGGCAGGCGGACTCTCAACCACTGCGCCACCAGGGAAGCCCCAGGCTGGACTTTTTTTGTGCCCCTTGAACTGAGATGGGGAAAGGTGGGCAGGAGACAAGCCTTAGTCACAGCCTCAGTTATTTACAATCAGGATCGTCTCCAGGGGCTTGAGGAGGTCCCACAATAGGTACTATATCTCTGGTCCCAACCTCAGCCCCTTACCCTTACGCCCCTGTCCTCCGAAAACCCTTACCTTTGCAGGTCTTCCTGTCCGGCTGCAGCATGAAGCCCACAGGGCAGCTGCAGTGGACGCCCGTCGCTGCATCGTGGCACTTACTGTCGCAGCCCCCGTTGTTAACAGCACAGGTCTCTGTTTAGGAGGGAGGTGGGAGATGGTAAGCTGGTTATCAGCTCGGAGGAGTCCCAAACGTGAGGGTATAGGAGGGAGCACAGAGGCCCAAGGGAAGGCCTTAGCCTCCCTGTGCTTTAGAAGGAGCATTAAGTGGAGGCTCCCAGCCCCCTTCCTCCCATCACTCCCGCCCCCATCCCCTCACAAGTACAGCCAAGCAGTCCACTTCCCTGCCCCCTACTTGATTGAAACAAGGTGGACAGCAGTGAGGCAGGTACAAGCCAGAGCTGTCAGGCAGGAATGTGCTGAGGGGGTGGAGGAGGTAGAGAGGGGAGGGCGCAGGGAGGGATGGAAGCTAAGTAAGGGTGGTCCCCGCCGCCAGGGATCAAGAAGGGACAATAGGAGTTTCCTCCTCTTTCCACCGACTATCTCATTGGCGGGTGGGGGGTCATGGTGGGACAATCCTGGGAAGAGTGAGCCTGGTGATTCCTAAGACAGCTGAGAGATGACCGTCAATCCATTTCCCCTTCCTCCCTGCTCAGCTGTCTTAAGAAAGATCCCAGTTCCAGGACTGACTGCTCATCCTCAGAGGAGACAGCTAGTACTCCATCATTTCCCAGCCCCTTCCTGGCTACCTCCAACTCCTCCCAGGCCCTCCTCTTAGTTCCAGAGGGAGACAAGCTGGCTGTTTTACTTTCCTAATGGGGGAAGTACTGTCTAGGCTAGGGGAGGGGGCAAAAGGAGAAGAAGCCAGAGGAGAAGGAAGGGCGTAAGAAGATAGGTGAGAGAGTTAGAGAACCTCAGAGCTAAGTCTCTTCTGTTGACCCCTCCTGACCGGTAAGCTTTCCCTTTGCTGAGAGGTCGGAGCTGGGGGGAGTATGGATGGGCCACTCTCCCTATTTTCTGAATTCAGAGCAGGAGAAAAATAGAGGTTTAAACTGCAGCTCAGGAGAGTTGGATGAGCCCAGGAGAAAAAACATCAGCTCAAACAGTGCAAGGCCCTGACGCAGGGACTGTGAGGGAGGTGTGGTCCATCCTCTGGGGGGCCTAGAATTCTCCCATTAGAGAGACAGAATCCTGGGGCCTCCACTAGGGAAGAGAGGAGAGAGGTTCTCAGAAGCAGGGGAGCTGAATGAGAAAAGTGCTGGAAAGTACTATCATCTTCTTGAATCCTTGACTCCTAAAATTCAGGCCCAACCCTTGTCACTGAGGAGACCAGCAAAGCAAAGACTCCAGAAGAAGCCCAACTCTGCCTGTGGGTCCCTGGTCATGCCCTGGGCCCTCAAATGCCCAGGTCTGGGAGCAGCCACAGTGGGATCTCCTATGTGCCACTCCCACCTTAAGTCTCTCCTGAGGCTCCCCGAGACCATGGGAAGAACCTAGGAGAGAACCTTGACTTCAGGCTCCAAGCCAAGCCATCCCCCACAAGAGTGGTCTTAGCATAAGAAGAAACCCTCTAAGCCCTGGAGCAGGGAGAGGGGAACAGAGATCCTGCACCAAGTCTAGTCAATTCTGAGGGATCCAGGGTGGGGAGCAGTAGAGCTGGCACACTGACCATCCCAGGCTGGACCAGGAAGCTGGGCATAGCCGCATACCCCTGCAGGGCAGAGCTCTCCAGAGGCGCCTCTCTGGCTGCCTCAAACCTCTGCTCTTCAGGCTGTGTTTTTAAGTCACAGTTTAATCTGTGCTTATTCTGTGCCAGGCACTTAGTAGATGCTATAATGCACTATCTCCATCACCACAGCAACACTAAGAGAGGACTCTTATTCTCCCTCTTTTACAGAAGAGTAAACTGAGGCTCAGAGAGGAAAGCAGCTTGCTCAAGGTGGCACACTTAGAAGGTGGCAGAGCCAGGATTCAAACTTGGGTCTGTCTGAACTCAAATGTCGTGTGCTTAACTGTTATGGTGGGAGAGAATGGTGAGTGATGCTGGGACTGTGAGCTAATACGGGTAAGAACCCGAGGAGGGGATGGCATCTAACCCTATCCCACCCCGATCTCAGTGGGCACGATGGGTAAGTGCAGCTGGCTGGGTCTTTAGCTGTGTAGAAGGCAGAGAGAGGGAGGGGGCAGATGGCTGGGAAGGGGTGAGGTGTTAGAAGGTGGGACAAAGGAGCAGTAGAGGAAGGAGAGTGACAGGATCATAGAAAGAAAACCGACATGAAGGCTCCCAGGCCAGCTCGTGGGGACTCAGGTTTCCTGTCACTCAATGGGCCCGGTACCCAGGCTGCCAGGGGAGCCCGTGGGCATGCAGTTAGTGGGAGCCCCAGCGGGTTAGCCCTTCCCCTAGCAAGCCAGCAAGAGCAAGCGGAGAGAGCAGACATATTTACCATTAGAAACGGCCTGAGGGGGGATGTGCTGCTCTAGCCGCCTTTCCCCTGTTTGACATTGTAAAAAAGCTGTTTAGATGCTGCCCGGGAGCTACTGTGGCCCTCTGTGCCCCAACCCCTCCCCACCCTCCTCCTCCCTGCAGGCCCAAACCGTTGGCCCCAAATGATGAGCTCTGAGACTCCTACACTTCATTCCCCAGGGTTGCCCTGCCTGGTATCCTCCAAGAAGCCAGGCTCCCACCGAGTGACTGATGGGAAGCTGAGTCTCAGAGAGGGGCAGTCATGGGCCCAGTACTACACAGCATGCCAAAGGCAGAGCTGGGATGCAACCTCAAGTCTTATAAGCTGCCAAATCCCAAATCCCAGAGGGTGCCCACCCTTTCTGCTAAACTGTACCGCCCTCTCAGCCTCCCCACTAAATCTGAATGTCCTGATGGCCCCGAACAACGAAGTTTCCTTCTACCAGGGCTGGGGAGAAAAATGAGATACAGGTCAAGGTAAAATCAGTTCTACTGGAGAAGAGGGAGAGGAACTTGGAAAGGACATAGCTATGAACCTTAGAACAGCCTCATTTGCTCTCTTCTGCCTCACTTGGCCATGGCCCAGAGGGTGGAATGGGTCTTGACTAGAGAAGAGCTCAAGCTTAATAGGAGTATTTTCAAAAGCAGCTGTGCTCAGGACTATCTAAACAGAAAGACATCAGAGAGGGACCTGGCCTCACACCCATGGGCCCCAAGTTCTGTCCTAACACATGCAGCTTTTCTTTGGGGACTGCATGCAGTTTCTTCTGGGAGTCTCTAGGATGTGTGAGTGTGTCCAGGGCATCGTAGGAGGTTTGGAAAGCAGAAGAATTAGACTAATGAGGGAAAAAATGAAAGGAGCTGGAACAAACCAGCCTGGAGAAGGCAACATGAAGACCCAAAAATGTTCCAAGATTTGGGCGAGTTAGTTCAGAGGGAAACACGCGGCAAGAGAGATTTTAATTAAGGAGCTTTAGAACTGTGTGCAAGTCTCTGGAGCAGGTACCTGAGGGAGACCTTTAAGAGCACCGTCTGCTCCCCAGTTCTTGTGACTGGGGGAAAGGCAGTGCTCTCTGCAGAGACGGGGTGGGTCTCTGGAGTGAGATGGGAGAGAGTCTGGTTCTGAACCGGAATATCTTGTCTCTCATAAACACACCAAGTGACTGTGTTCACACCTTCCCATCCCCAGCATGTTGTATCCCATGAGATGAACGTCCATTCATAAATATCCGTGCCCACAGGACAAGCTTGCCCCTGCCTGGCTCAACACAGCCTTTCCCCCTGCCCAAACTCTCTGCGTTCATTTCCCACTTTTCCAAGGGGACACCTTGTCCCACTGTCTTTCTCAGCACTCTGTGAGCACACAGCAATTGGCCTTCACAAACAACAACAACAATAAAAACGAAAGACTTTTATAGAATTAGGAATTAAGGAACTGAACTCATCTATGGGACCTAAAGATATGTGAGGTAAGGCCTAGGAATTCAGGACAAGGGGTCCAGGGGTTAAGAAGGCCCCAAACCAGGGTGAGAGGGATGGGATGCTGGAATTGGCGAGGAAGTGGGAAGGCTACAGGCAGAGCTCCACTGGAATGTGGAGGAGAGAGGAGGAAATGGGCGCCTAGGGTAAGAGGACTGGAAGGGAGATTTAGAGGAGAGCAAGGAGAGAGAGGAAAAGATACCTGGAGCCAGGAAACCCCATTTGTCAGTTCAAGGCTGGTTGTTCCAGGAAAGAGCACTCTGTCCCACCCTCAGTTCCAGAGTGGGGACACTGGGTTGTGACAGCTCCCATCTTACCGTACTTGTCAACCAGGGCCTCTGTGCAGGCTTAACCCATTGCATTGCCCCAGCTTTCCTCCCCCTTCTCAACCACGGCCTGCGTCAACAAGCACCTCTGCTAATTATTCCCAACCTGGCAACACTTTATCCTGGATTAAGAGGATGGTGAGGCTCCCAGGGGTGGGACAGCAGAACCAGTGGGTGGGGGAGGGCAGGAGGGTCAGGTGAGCCCTTCAGTCTCTCAGAGTCGTCTCTCACTAGACCTGGCATTGTCTGGGTCTTCAACCTACTCACCAGTCATTCTGCTCTCAGCACTGGGGCCCCAGG
>NW_020175393.1:2953848-2960571 GCF_003031525.2 Neophocaena asiaeorientalis asiaeorientalis | reverse complement strand
GGTTCCCAAGGGCCCCTACCCCCACCCCCATCACAGGTGGACTGAGTTCTCCACTGGCCTCACCCACCGATGCACGTCTTCCCGTCGGTATGGAGCACAAACTTGACATGGCAGCCGCACCGGGGACCCTGCTCTGTGTCATCGCACGTGTGCTGGCAGCCACCATTACCATAGTTGCACGTCACTGTGCAGAGAGGGCAGGAGGCCTGTCAGCTTGCTTCTCCCTGGGTACCCCAGTTCTCCATAACATGGAGACTGGTCCTCTAATCTAGCTGCCTCTCCCACGCTCTCTTTTCTTCCCACCTCTTGCTGCCAAGGCCCCACGCCCTTCCTCTTTGTCTCCCCTTCTCCCCCACTGCCGTCCCAGTTATCTCACATTTACAGTCCCGTTGGTTCTTGGTGAGTTCGAAGCCAGGGCGGCATTCGCAGGCAATACCCCCTTTGGGTGTCTCCCGGCAAATGTGAGCACAGCCATGGTTCTTGTTCATGCAATTCATTCCTTCTAAAAGGGAAGAGGAGGGCGGTGAATGTTCTGTACTCCTGCACGCCTAGAGGAAGAGAAACTAGAAGGGCTAGCTGGGGCCTAGGGAAGTGGGAGGATTTCACTGAGGCTACAACACAGAGGAGACTGGCTCCCCCTCACAGGGCCCCTGTCCTGCCCATAGAGCTGGGTGCTAATGAGCAGAGCTCAGAACTATTCTGAATGAGATGTAAGTACTGACAGCCAGCTTCCCAACCCTGCATGATCACCCTCTCCTTCAAACAACCAAAAACTAGTGTCTAATAGCTGCCCAGCACTGTGCTGGTACTGGGTGGATCTAGGAAGGATCCAGAAAAATGTAAGACATGATCTCTTTCCTCAAAGAGCTTACAGTCAAAGTGGGAAGAAGATAAGTAACATTTATCACGTGAGTGAGGAGTAATTAGTACAGATAATCACTATACGTCTTATTCAACAAGTACTTATTAAGCTCCTACTACAAGCAGGGCAGTATGTTAGGTTCTGGGGATACGAAGATGAATTAGGCATAGTCTCTGCCCTCAGGGATGTCACAGTCGGCGGGGGTGGGAGGGTAATGGCAGAGTCACAGAAACAGACAACACATACCCCACTACGCCTGCCTGACCCTCCCAAGCCAATCCAAGGAATAAGGCATAGGTGAGGTCCTCTCAGATAACATCGGCTTAGGGCTCAGCCATCTACAATTAGGAGCGACACTCATCTTGGGTCTGGACACAGAGGATGTCCCATGGTAGCCTCAATCCCATACTGACCCCCAGCCCCAAATGAATTCTCCCAGATTTTCCTGTATCCCCAAGTATCTGTCCATGGAACCCTTAGGATGTAACTGGGTTGAGGGACAAGAGAAGAAAGAGTAGCAGAGGGTGGGACCTAGGGGTCACTGAGGGGAAGTTCCAGAGCAAGTGGAGAGAGAAGCCTGGGAGTGCAGGGCTGGGCCCTCCCAGGTCACAGGCTGACCTTCTGGCCGCTGGATGCAGGTGTGCTGGTTGTCGCTGAGGAAGAAGCCCTCCCGGCAGTGGCACTCATAACTGCCCATCATGTTGACACAGCTCTGCTGACAGCCACCGTTGCCCTCGGCACACTCGTCCACATCTGTGCAGGACAGGTGGTTGGTGAGGCCATGGGTGCGGACCAGGGTCTGGTCATGCGCTGGGACTTCAGCACCCAGGGCTGAAAGCAGTCTTAAGAATCCAGCACACAAGCACATCCCCTCCACGGAAATCCAACTCCCAGCCTTACGCTAGGCAGTTCTCACCCACTCATCAGCTAACGTTCCACTGCCTGTGAAGAGGCCACCCTACGAGGGCAGAGCTGGGGAGTTACACAGAGGGGGAGGGGACATTCCAACATGGCCTCCCTTTCCTTCACCTGTTGAAATTGGGTCTGAAGGCAGAGATTAGGAAAGGAGTCAGAGCAAGAGAAACAGAGATGAAGATAAGGATGGAGACGGACGACGGGGAGGAACGGTGGGCAGCTGGTTGTGATGAGCAGCCAGGGAATCAGGGCTCCATGTGCAGGGAGAGCTTTGGCCACGGGGCTGAGGTTGGAGGGGCAGGGTGGGGAAAGGTAGTGAACTTCAACTCATTGTGGGGCAGGGACCATTTCTGTGGACAGGCCATGACCCCGTCCTTCCTCCCCTTCCCCCATGCCTGGGCTTGCTGCCACATTCCCTAGCCTTTCTCCTATTTTGGTTTAACAAAACAAAGTCTGGTAGCTTGGCGGGGAGGGATGGGGGAAGAGCTGCCAGGCCACACCCTGATTACTAACCCCAAATCACCACCCCCAGGCCCCAATGCCAAGCTCATTCCGGGGCTCCCACTTCAATGCCTTGACTCCATCTCTATGCTGCTTACTACCCTCCCAAGTTCACAGTCCTTCTCAGTTTTCCTTGGCACAGGGAGGCATCAGGGAGATGGACCCAAATGGACCAATCTAGCTCCTAAGGGACCTGACACCTAAGGGCCTCATCTGTCCTCTTCCCATCCTCTCTGCTGTGCCCTGAAACCCTGTCCTTCACCCTCTGGCCAAGGGCAGAGAGGCCCAGATCCAGCAGGCTCCTGCCCGAGAGATGCATCTGTAGGGAAAGCCAAGGAGGTATACGTTTTTTTGCCTTGTTCCTGTCCCATCTCCTACACCCCTGACTTCTCCCTATCCCTGTCTTTCTGCTCTTACCCCATCCTATATTCTATCCTTCTATTTGCTCCCTTCTATTCCAGCCTTGTGATTTTGCTACTCTAGCCAAGTTCTTTCCTCTAGATCTCAGTGGGGAAACTGAAGCCAAGGGCATGGATGACTTAGGGTTCCCCTAAAAGACAAAGGTTAAGAGTCTGAACCCTATATAACCCTAAGGTTAGGGAAGGTTAGGAGGAACCCCTCCTCCTCATCGTCATTGACATTCCTCCCGTTTATTGAGCACTTACTATGTACTAAGGATTGTACGGGGCTCTTTACACATGTTCTCTCATGGTGAGTCACACAGCAGCCCTTTGAGTGGGATACTACCATCCTTATTGCCCAAGGCTCCATAACTAGTAAGCAGCAGAGCCAGGATCTGTCTGGAGCCAAATCATCTTCCCACCATGCTCCACCTCCCGTGACTAAGCCCACTACTGTCATATCCTGGCCCTTCCCCTGAGAACACTTTCTAGCAGCATCTCCTTCATGTTTTTCATCCAGCAGAAGGATTATTTCATCCTCAGCATCTAGTTTCCAGGAGGAGGCTGACTTTGTTTTCTATTTTGTGGGAATGCAGCTTTTTGTTCACTTTCCTCTTCTTGCCTGGGAATAGAAAAGGCTAAAAACACCTCCTCCTCCACAAGACATGCCCTGCCCCACCCTCGCTCACCCAGACAGTTGTGTCCGTCATGTGCCAGGTGGAATCCATCATAGCAGGTGCATCGGTAATTGCCAGGGATGTTGACACAATCGTGCACACAACCTGCATTATCCTCCCGTTCACACTCATCCACATCTGTGGGCAAATAGGAGTTGAGGCAGCTGGACCCACCTGCGTGCCCCCGACTGTCCACCCCTGGGTTCAGCCTTATGGTGGTTTTTTAAAAAATATATAACCTCTGTGTATGTGTGTGCTTCTGTATGTGTCTCTGTTTCCCATAGTTACTTTCATAGCCTACAAACTATTTTGCATTTTGCTATTTTCATCTAAACTTAAGTCATAAACATTTTTACGTTTCCATCCAGTCTTTCCAATTATCACTGTACATGGCTGCAAAATATTCCATTATGTTGCTACATCATAACTTATTAATCCCTTTTCTCTATTGTTAGTTTCCTTCCATTTATTTTTCTATCATAAATGATGCATCAAAAAACATATTCTCCCATACAGTTTCTTTGAATTTCCTTGGAACAAGTTCCTAAACATGAAATTCCTGGCTCAAAGAGTATAAATAACTTCAAGATTCCTGCTAGTATGACAAAATCACTTTTCAATTCATAATGTCACCAGGAATGAACAAGTGCACCTTGTGGAAGTCTTAACCAGCACCGAAGGTCATAAATTTAAAATCACATCTCGACGGCTTTAATTTGCATTGCTTTAATTATGAGGAGATGTGTTTGTTTATAGTATGAATTTCCCCTAGGGTAGATTGCCTGTTCTCATTCTTTTGGGGCATGGCATAAGGGTCTAAAGATGGAGGTTCCAGTGTCAGGGAACCTCAGGCCTTAGTCCCACGATTCTGATCCCCCGACCCAGTCAGGCTGTATGGCCGTGAACTGTTCCCACCAGGGCCTTAGCCAGCATATATGGTGGGGCCTTTGTGCAAATTAGAAAATGACACCCTCTCTGGGAAGAAACAGCTTTCCTCCAGCCCTCTCCCCACGCCAGCAGGGACTGCAGGCCTTAGTGTAATGTACAGCGTGGCCAACTGAGAGTAGCTCAGTGGGGGTCTCCCCTCTCCCGGCAGGTCCCCCTTCTCCAGGTGCCCTCCCAGCCTCACCTTTGCAGTGTTTACCATCCCCTGTGTAGCCAGACTTGCAGATGCACTTGTACGACCGTGGGGTGTTCTGGCAGATCGCATCGATGTGGCAGTTGTCAGTCCCCTCCACACACTCGTCCACATCTGGCAGGGGCAGAAGAAACACATGAGACCCTCTCTTGGTACCTCCTAAGGGGTGTCTTGAAGGTGGTCCCTCAGGGCAAAATCCCCTCTCCTCTAAAATAGAGGGCAACTCCTCCAGAAGCAGGTGGCCTCCCCTCCGATTTCAGAATCTTTCTGAATTCCTGAAATTCCTGTAATTTCAGGAATTCAGAAAGAACGCCCACTCCCCTCAAAAATACTTAATCCACAATGACAGCTAAAATTCCATCATTTGAAACACTCCTCTTTGATTTAAAAACAAACAAACAAAAAACCTTTGGACTGGGTAGGTAGCACACTTGATGAGAAACATTCAACCTAGGGTGAATTAGTTTACCTTTCTTAGGAGCAGACTTAGAGGGAGGGGGAAGAGAAGGGCACGGGGACAGTGGCCTCTGGGAAAGTGGCAGGGTCCAGCGACTATTGGTAATTCAAGGAGGAAGAAAGGGAGACGGGGCATCTGCGGAATCGTCATCTGCCTCACATTTCTGCTTGAGACCAGGCCTGCTCCCACTTGCCCACCATGGCGCCAAGAATCTTTAAAGGATAGAAGTTCCATCCTGGAAGATTTGCCTAGGCCCATCCCTCAACAGCAGAGGGACTAGGAGCTGGCAGGGGCTGTGGCACCAGCAAACTGAAGCCTGCTAAGTGCAGCCTTTGCGGCTCTCCAGCTGATTCGTCCAGGCCCATCCATCCCACCACCCTGAGCTCTTTCATCTAACCCCAGGTGTACCTCGCTCTGACACAAGATGCTACTCACACAGCTACGCTGAAGAAGAGGCCACCCAAGATCTGGCAGAAAAGCCAACATTCAGAAAGGACATAGGAAAGAGAATCATTTATCATCTTTGGGCAAAAGACTCCAACTTCTGGGGCAATGTTACGGTGCCCATAAAGCTGAACCGAAGTAGGTGAAAATGTTTCACTCAGAAATGCGTTATAATTTAAGGCTGTGGAGGTTCGGAGATGACTCTGACCAGCCAAAAGGAGACACAAAAAAGTAACATGAAGCAGGAAGTGTCGAGTGCCACGAGGCATTAGAGATAAGGAGAGAGGGTCCTCAACCCTGGCTGCACAGCAGAGCCAACTCCCCTAGGAGATACCCAAGTGCTACCTCCAGAAAGTCTGGTCAGCTGGTCTGGGCTGAGACCTGGTCATCAGTTATTTTTCCAAAGTTACCCAGGTGAGTCTAATATGCAGCCAGGCTTGAGAATCTCCATTAAAGGGAAGATCAGAGGAGGAAGAGACAACTTGTAGCTGTGAACTAGGAAACCCAGGGTAGTATAGCAAACTGCAAGTAAAGAAATGGGATTTGAAATCAAGATCATAACTTCCAAGTGTGATCTATGGGTCATAGAATTGCTTGGTTTTTGTTAAAATGCAGATTCTTAGGCCTGACTGCTGACCTATTGAATCCAAATCCTTAAGGTGCTTGATATATTTTTTATTGAATGAATGAATGAGTGGATCAGTAATGCTCCAATTTATAGACACTCATGAGTCCTAGCTTGAAACAGTTAACTGTTCTTTTCTTTTTGATGTCAAGAACTTCCGGGGTAGGACTAAGGCTTCCTGGGGCTAAAACGGGAACTGAAATTTGGAAGAGTGCCCCCAAACACCTGCCTCAAATCTTCTGGGCTTCTATTCGGCTCTGCACTCTACCCCTCCAACTCTTTGACCCCTCTGCAGCAGTCCACCACGCCCAGTGATCTAATTGCTGTAATTCACACTTATTCTCCACCTCCCTCAGGCTCTGCAGTCATGGTATCTGCCTGCTAGCTCACCCTAGGAAGTCATCCCAAAGTGAATGGATGGAGAAGAGGGGGCATAGAATTCTAGTTAATGAGACAGGGCAAGAGGGACCTGTGTAGAGAGTAAGAGGCTGCATGGGGCTTCCCTGGTGGCGCAGTGGTTAAGAGTCCGCCTGCCGATGCAGGGGACACGGGTTCGTGCCCCGGTCCGGGAAGATCCCACATGCCACGGAGCAGCTAGGCCCGTGAGCCATGGCCGCTGAAGCTGCGCATCCGGAGCCTGTGCTCTGCAACGGGAGAGGCCACAACAGTGAGAGGCCCGCGTACCGCAAAAAAAAAAAAAAAA
>NW_020175393.1:2931681-2953636 GCF_003031525.2 Neophocaena asiaeorientalis asiaeorientalis | reverse complement strand
TACCCAAAAAAAAAAAAAAAAAAAAAAAGACACTGCATGGAGAATCAGTTTGTCCAACTGATGAAGAGAAAATGGTACTAAGAAACGTCCTATTGTAGAAAGACAATAATCAGCCAGTCCCAGGTTCAAATCCAGCCCTACCACTCTCTAGGGCGTGTTTTCTGATTCTCTTATTTGTTCCTCTTTAAAATGGGGACGATAATCCCTTCTCATGAGAGGCTGTGAACAGCTGATGAGATAATTTGTGTAAAGTACCTAATAAAGTATCAGAAGCTTGAGATGATAATAATTAAATCACTGATTCAGATAACAGGTGCTCTATGACTGTGCTAAGATGGTAGCCACTACGCACATGTGGCTATTTAAATTTAAATTACTTTAAAATTCAGTTCTTTAGTTGTCCTGGCCACAGGCCAAGTGCTCAACAGCCATACGTGGCTAACGGCTACCACAGTGGATAGCACAGGTGTGGAACACTTCCAACATCACAGGAGGTTCTACTGGACAGCACTGCTTTACAAGTTCTGAATAAGGGATACCCTGGGCCCGAGTGGACCAAAAAAACTCCCTGAGGAGTGGGATTCAAGTTTGAGTTTTGGAAGTTGGGTAACCATTAGACAGTTAGAAGGGGAAAGGACATTTCAAGTGTGGTTAAATGCATGAAGAAAGACCAGGCACTCTGAGGTCCAAGTCCTTATCCTCTGTCCCCACATTTGCACATGCCCTCCATGTTGGGGAAAATATCTTTTAACAACTAATTCTAATCTTTGAATGGAATCCAAAGTTTTAGATGTTCTTTTTGGGGCCCCCGGAGGCAAGGGGACTGGACGATCACCCCCTTCCCTGTGGTAACCCTTGTGAGTCTTAGAGGCAGGTACAGAGCACTGGGCAATGCCAGTGCTAAAAATCACCATGTTCATCCTGCTTTGAGCCCTCTTCCCCTCCTGTGTCTCTCCATCCCTTCCCCTCCTGTGTCTCTCCATCCCTTCCCCTCCTGTGTCTCTCCATCCCTTCCCCTTCTGTGTCTCTCCATCCCTTCCCCAGCAGCCAGGACAACTTGGAAACTCATCTGGAAGCTCCTCCTCTAGGGCCATCTCAGAGGTACATGCTTGTCTCTGAAATCAGCTGGGGCTTTACAACAGTCTACATCAGGCTGGGCTCCGAGTTCTTCCGTTTGCCTCTGATTCAATGCTCACCAGTACTACAGAGTGGATCCTTATGCTGACTGCAGCAAACCCGGGCTTCCTGGCAGAACCTTTAGACCCTTCAGGCAGTTGGGCTTTTCCTGCCATCTTATCCCTCGCCCTCATTCCCTGCTCACAATACTTATCCCTCTCCAACACTTAAACCATTCCTACCCCTTTTCACACATTCACACATCTCATTCTTCACATTTGAAATGCAGTCCTTTCTTTTTTCTTGTAGCCACACTGTTCCCAGCTTCCCAAAACTGGCTCAAAAATTGTCTTCCTGGTAGCCCTATTCCTGGAAAGTTCCAGGTCCTAGGGGACTCAGTTTGCCTCAGCTCATTTGCAGCTATTACTGAGTTGCTCCGCTAATACTTTAAAGCCATCTTGTGTGGCATGTGCAGCTTTCCTCACTTGGCTGGTCACTCACTGAGGATGGAATTATTACTTGGATGGAATCTTTTGAAGCAGAACAAGCCTAAAACAGAGCTCAGAAGTAGGGCCCCAAATTATATCCAGTGTCTCCTTTTGCCAGTTCTTTCAGAGCTCCCCCCACATATGTCCACCCCCAATTTGTCCATGCAGGGATCCCTTCAACACCCATGGGCACGGTCTCATCTTAGTTCATTCTCTCAGGGTGCAGGTGTTTACTAGCTGGCCTAACAAACCAGGTGATACTGTTGGGCAGGAATTGGTTTAGACCAGTGGCTGCACCCTGGGATTCCCAGGGGACCTTTTAAAAAATGTGACTGTCTGGGGACTTCCCTGGTGGCACAGTGGTTAAGAATCCGCCTGCCAATGCAGGGGACACGGGTTCGAGCCCTGGTCCGGGAAGATCCCACATGCCGCGGAGCAACCAAGTCTGTGCGCCACAACTACTGAGCCTGCGCTCTAGAGCCCGCGAGACACAACTACTGAAGCCCATGCGCCTAGAGCCCCTGCTCTGCAGCAAGAGAAGCCACCACGAGAAGCCCACGCACCGCAATGAAGAGTGGCCCCCGCTCACCACAACTAGAGAAAGCCCACGCGCAGACCCAACACAGCCATAAATAAATAAATAAAATGTGGCTGACTGTCTGGGCACTCTCTTAGACCAGCTGCATCAGGATCTCCAGCGTGAGTCTGGACTGCTCTCTGTCTTCCTTTCCCAACTCAGATAATGTGATAGACTATTTGCCCAAGCTGGGAAGAGACCAGGGGCAACAACATGACAGAATGTTTGGGAAAACGGGTTCTGGAGTGCTATTGTGTCTGTTCAAATGCCAGCTGCATGCATGTCCTTGTGGTCCTGGGCCAGCCTCTGAACTTGCCGGCTCCTTCCTCTGTAGATGGGAATAATGATAACAGCACCTCCTCATGGGGCCACCATGAGTGTCAAATGAGTTAATACTTATCAAGTACTTAGCACTGCAGTGCAGGCATACCGTAAATGCTCAATAAAGGTCGTTATTTTATTCCTTCTCTCCAACCTTCTCCCCAGTATCCTTTCTGAACCCCTCTCCCCTTCCCCTTAACAAAGCCCCATTTGAGGCCTGATGTGGGGGGATGCGGCACTAGGGGAGCACGTGATGGTACAGGGAATTTGGGGGAGACATATTCTTAAAGGTATCTGTGTCACTGCCTACTCTGCCCATGCTGGGAACTGCCCAAGCAGCAGGTGCAGTGGGTGAGAGGCCAGTTGGGAACCAAAAAGCTGCCCTCCACAATCCTCTGGAAAGGCTGTCCTTTTGTGCCCTTTCCCCCACCCCAGGCACTGGCCTGGATCACAAGCTGAATCAGGGGAGAGTGGTGGCTGCAAAGACACCACAGACGAGCCAAGACCTCCCTGCCTCACCTTCTCCTGGCATGAATGCACAGGTCTGTAACGGCAGCAGCTTTTCCCCGCACCATCTGACGTTTCTTCTGGATTTGCTTCAGCACCTAACAGAGCACTGCATAAATTCTGCTAAACAGGGAGGAGGGGTGGGATGAGGTGGGGGATATGAGGGTTAGAGGACAGACTAGAAAAGGTGGATTATTACAACACAGGCTTAAGCATTAAGATTCCCTTCTGAGGATGGGGAAGTGTACCCTAAAACAGAAGCAGGAGGACCCCCAAATAAACACTTTATCTGCTTCAAAATTTTGCCCAGGTCCAGCTCTGGAATAACCAGGGCAAATGAGCAGGAATGCAGGCTGCAGAGAAGCAGATGCCCGTAGGTAGAGTCTACCCCATCTTTATGTTACTACAGTTGTCACCTTACTACTCAGAGGGGCTGGGGGTAGTTGTGGACAAATTTGCTGGGCCCATTGCAAAGGTCCAAAGGAGCTTGCTTGGTGTCCTCATGTGCCCACATGGCTGTGGCATCCTTCTTGCCCAGCCAGGATAGCCCAGGATGTTTGCTGTGTCTACCTCATTCCTCTATTTTTCTCTCTTGAAATGCCTCACGCATCATTGAGGACCGAGTGTAGGTGCCACTGCTGGGAAGCTACCTTTGACTGGTGCAGCTTTCTCTAATTTACTCTTTCTCTTTAACTCTGAAGGCATTTACTGTCAGGTTCTCTCATCCTCTGACCAATCGCCATCTTGCGATGCCTCTTACATGCTACCTTACACCATTATTTAACTTTTGGTTCCTGTGTATTTTCTTCCTATGGAAGCTCTGAGCTCCCTGAGGCCGTGGCTTCTGAATCTTTGAAACCTGTACAGCAGCTAGAATAGAGTTGAGCATATTCATTCAACAAACAGTTATTGAGCATTTTCAACATGCCAAGCACTGTGCTAGGCGCTGGGCATTCATCAGCGAACAAGACAGACTAATATATATGTATATATATGTATACTTTTTTTTTAATTGGGGTATACTTGTTTTACAATGTTGTGTTAGTTTCTACTGTACAGAGAAGTGGAATTCCTTGTGCTATACAGCAGGTTCTTATTAGTTATCTATTTTATACATATTAGTGTATATATGTCAATCCCAATCTCCCAGTCATTCCACACACGCCCCGCCCCGTCCCCGCGCTTCCCCCCTTGGTGTCCATACGTTTGTTCTCTATCTGTGTCTCTATTTCTGCCTTGCAAACCAGTTCATCAAGACAGACTAATATATTAAAAGCATTTAGTAAATATTTGCTAAACAGATGCATGGATGGATGCATGGATAGATGGATGGGTTGGTGGGTGAGTGGATGAGGTCCATACTGTGGCATCCTTTCTGTTCTGTGTTACTGCAGAGAAAAAGCTTCTTTTCTCTCCTGTAACCCCACAACTGTTCTGGGTAGAAGACAGTCCCAAGAAATTTAGTTTTAAGTTAAGGGTAGGGAGACCGGTAACTCAGAGATGGTAAGGTACCCACTTAAAGGCTTCTATTTGGTCATGCTGAAGCCAGAAGAGATGGGACCAACAAATCTAGTATAAGAGGGAATCCCATAGAATACGCAGGTCCTCAGGGTCTTCAGATGCTATTTGGGACTACTCAGGCATCTCTTCAGAGTATCCTTGTCAGATAGATGTCCCCCAGCCTCAGTGCTAACACCTTCACGACAGGGCACCAGGGGCCAATGTTCCATTGCTGCTCCTGGTCAGTTCCCCTCTCCTTTCTTCCATGTTGCCTCCCACATCCAAGTAACATCCAGAGTAGAACCAGCTCAGGTTTTGGCCATGACACCCTCACCTGCAGTGTGTGCACGTACGTGTACCTGCATATGTGCGTATCTGCAGGTACCCGTATGTGCACATGCTGGAGCCTGGCATCCCAGCTCCGGCTTCTCAGGCTGTCTTCCCAATTTGGAACTGGGCTGTGACCTCAGCTGGAGCCTGGGCCCATCCTCAGCCTGGACAAAGCCTAGTCAGGGATGAACAGGCTTGGAGAGAGTCCAGGAAACCACACAGACGACCCTAAGGAGAGGAGACAGAGTATTTTGTTCCTTTTAAAGAAGTACGCTTCCCTCTCCTACAAGCTTAGCCTGCTCAACTGAAGAGCCAGGAAAAGCAGTTGGTGCTTGGTGGCTGGAGAGGTGCAGGGCTGAACTTGACAGTGTCCTATCTTATTCCTAATCCAGCTCCTTGCTTATTTGAACGTACCCCTAAATGGACAAGAATTTTCTCCCTTTCAGTGTGGACTAAACCAACAACCCTGAGTCAGAGGTGTTTAGAGGATGAGTAGGGTAGAGGGTAGTGGCAGTGGGGAGGAAAGAACAGAATACCGGAGAGGGAGTCAGTCCGTGGGCTGAGGCACATTCCCTTTTCATGATGATCAGTCTTCTCTCTCCAAATTGATGGGAAAAAATAACAAGATAAACAGTGATGATGTCAGATAATGTATAATTCCATCAAGCACGCAAAGTTCTTTCATGTAGGCCATTTCATGTGGTTCTCAAACAGTCCTGTCTCTCACTGAATCGATGAGGGACACGCCCAGAGACAGCATCTTGGGAAAGAGAAAACAGCTGGTGCACAGCCAGGACACAGGTTTTCTGACTCCCAGTCTGGTGCTCTCTCAGTATACAATGTCTTTTATAAATGTATGACGGAGGAATCATGCCTTGGCTGTCATCGCGCCCCCCGCCCATCCCCACCCCGACTTAGCACTTAGTTCCACATGAAGCAAGCATCCACTGTGGAACCACGGAATGGCCTGGAACTGACATTCGGATGTTCCTGGGAGTAAGTCAGCAGTAGGCATACAGATGCTCCCAGGCTTTGGGCATGGGGGCAGCAGGGAGGAGGGCAGGGCTGTGTGTGGGCAGCGAAGGAGGGTGGTTGCACCATGGTGGGAGCAGACAGAGTTCCAGTGAGGAAGGGGTGGGCAGTGCAGCAGCGGGCAGGTGTCTCCTGCCCTTGGATTCACTAGGCTGGGCGAAGCAGCTGGTTAGAAACAAAAACAAACACCAGGGATACAGGTTCCTGCTGTTAACAGCTTCAAACCGCCAGAGGAAAACTCCAAATAAATATAATTAGAAACTTGTAAAAACGTCCTCTCTGTAAACCTGCTCCCCAGGGTCTACCCTTTAAGCGCCCCCCTTCTCCCAGCTCCCCCCAAGCCCACATATCCTGACACTCCACCCTCTCCGAGGGATTCCTTAGATCTGTTTCCTTATTCTGGATCTTCTCTCCAGCCCAGCAGCTCCTGCCCAGGTCTGTCCTCAGCTGTTACCATCAGTGACCAGAGGCAGATAGCCCCTGGCCTGAGGATCTGACATCCAAACCCCACAGATCTCTAGGGCTATGGTTCTAGCCACAGGGAAACCATAGGTAAGAGTGAGGGCCACAGCACCCTATTTAAGGGGCATCATTCTGCCTGTAGGGCCAAATTGCAAAATCCAATGGCAACTACAAGACGGTGCCTTGGCCTGAAAAGGGGAGATGTCTAGGTTGGAGCACAACAGAGAGAGCTAGTCTTGGAAACTGAGACTATATGGTGTGGGGCAAGAACTGGGGCCCTGGGGCCTTGCCCAGAGAGTACTCAGTTCCCAGGACACAAACATTTCAGCTCTACTTCCCAATGCAGTTGGGTACACGTACATTCGCACACACAAAAACACACACGTGTCCTGCAGGGGCTGTTTCCAGGGGGAAATACCCCACTTAAGGACACGGTAAGAGCTATCAGGTATGTGAGGCCCCAGGAAAGTGGGGGTGGGGGTGAAGAAAAGAAGAGTAGCCACATGACGTAGACTCGGGCAGGAGAGAGTGAAGCAGGGCCCAGGGAGAAAAAGGCATGAGATTCAGGCGAGAAGCCTGGGGAGCCCCAGCTGCAGGACTGGGGCTTGCTATAGTGTCTTCCACCTTCAGCTGGAAGGATTTTGAAGAGATGCATAATCTTAGAGCTGAAAGGGACCCTACTGATACTCTCGTCCATTTCGTAAGTGAGGAAGAGAATTTCAGTTATGTCCTCAGAGGCCCCAACCCTCGGGCTCTGCATTTACCTAAAGCCACTGGTACCTACCATACTTCCCACCCTGTGTCATTTGGGGCTAGCAGTATGTGGGCATGAAAAGAAGAGAGTGGCCAGTCTGGTGACAGAGGGGCCAAAGGGGACGAGGAGGGGAGGGTCCACGTTCCCACTTAGTGCAGGCAGCTAGCTCCTCTACCCCTCAAACATCCCTGGGTTGGCAGTTGTATCACTTTTCCCCCCAAGGACCGGCAGTCCCTCTGTTTCCAGACTCCTGTCTAATAACTGAGCCTGAAGAAGCTGTCCCCAGGTCTGGGCCTCTTGTGGGTACTGCCAGCCTCAGAGTAACTCTGCAGTTTCCAGCCCTGACAGGGACTCTTTCTTATAAGTGGTCATGTGCTAGGGGTATGGGACGTCAAAGGAGGCCCACACCCTGACACGCAGGGACCAGAGCCGGGGGTAGGGACTGGGGTTAGTTCAGGCAGCAAGCTCTTTACCTCCATCTTCTCAAGACGGTCTGAAGCCATCCATTCCCTTCCCCCATGCTCAGTTCAAGGCTCGGGACCTAGCCATTCCACTTCTTTACTTCTCCAATGAAAACAAAATGCACGTTGCCTGCTTCCTTTTCCCTCTCACCAGAGCACAGACACACACTCACACACCCTGAGTCATGCACACGCACGCTCACACGCCCCAGTGAGTGCACACCGCGCATTCCCAAACTCACACCCAGGGCTGGCTCCTTTTACAACAGGTCCCAGCCGCTTACATCTCAAACCGGTTCTCATGTGCTCGGATTCCTGAAGGTTTCAGGGAACAGTCTCATTTAGGGGTGCTGATAACTTTCTTCGTTCTCTGCCTGTAGTAATTCTGGCCTCGGTGTCTTCTAGTCCCCTCTCTCTCATTCCACCCTGCAGAGACTTGGGAGATGAAGGGTGAGAAGGGGAAAAGTTCTCCCCTGGCTCCAGGCTTTCCCCACCCCCTTAGAGGACATGTCACTGAGAGAAGAGAGGTCAAAGGGATTCCTGAGGAATTTCTAAGCAGTCCACCCCCACCTCTCCACCCTTCTGGAAAAATGAGGGGTGGGGGTCAGGCTTAAAGGGAAGATCAGGCTCCAAGAGTGGAGGCTGCCTCTCCCTCTCTCTCCCCAGTGTGGCCTGGATGGGGCACGGGCAATAGCCGGCTGCCCACGGGGCCACCCTCACCCGCTGACACCGTTATGGTTTTCATTTCATATTTTGGAGGGAGGGGCTAGGAGGAACAGTCCCCTCACTGTAAGAGCCGGCCACAGGAGCCCAGGGAAGCGGGGAGGAGAGGAAACAGCCACATTAAAGAGGAAGAGAGGCGTGGGGGAAAGAGAAAGAGACACACACATACACCCAGACAGAGACCCGGAGAGACGCATCGAGACAGAGAGACACTGTCTGCTGCCAGATGAGCGCCCAGTCCCAGGGATGGTGTTACTTGGAAACTCTAAATATACGACGTTATCAAAATTCTATCCCTAATGAGGAGAGGAAACAACCAGGTAAACTAAATGGCCAGGCTGGCTCTCCCAGCTGGCCCTGGGGACAAGTTTTCCCCAGGAGGCCAGGAGACCTTTTCATTCAGCTGTAACCTGAGCCCCATGCAAGGATTAGGTCTTTTTAACCACTGCTGCACACCACCAGCCCCCCCTCAAAAAAAACAAAGCAAATTAATGCTTTTAAGTTAACAATTATCCTGGTTATCCAGTCTGTCTACTTTAAAATACACAGACAGGCACTTGAAAAACACTCAAAATCATGTACCCTCATGCTCACTCATTCCCAGTCACACACACAGTTCTCAAAGACACCAAAACATCTGTATACATGCTTAACAACTAACTCACAACAGAGACATACACCAGCTATGTCACCTGTGGGTGATCATGGTAAACCTCACACACACCCACACACCCACACACCCACACACACACACACACACACACACACCTGCATACTCAGGGTTCCCTTCTGTGTCCCTCCCCTCCTCTCCATTCCACACCACTTTGGTTCTCCCCTGGTGAATCTCTGGAGAAAAGGGACAGAGGCTCAGATATACCCAGTGCTATAGTAACTCTTGGCAAGATACTTGCCAAGGTTATTTGTATTTTAAAGACTTGCTAGAGCTTCATTTAAAAGCATGTGGCATTCAAAGCACACCTTCTGGCACTGGTGATACCTTGGAGATATGTCTGAGACCAAGGAATGTCCACAGCACCGTCTATGGGTAAGGCTGCCCTGCCCGGTCAATACTTGTCCTTCCTGCAACATTGGCCTGTAGATTTGGGACCACAGATGTCCCCATATACCAGCAAACCTGTTGTGAGGCAACTCTAGAAGACCAGGTTGATAAATTTCCTGAATAGTAGGGTTAAAGGTAGCTGAAACGACAGGCTTGGAATCTACGCCCAGCTAGACTCAGGGATCAGAAGGAAGGAAGACGTGAAGCTAACTGCAGCCCAGGCAGAGCAAGTGTGGCTCGAATGTGAGATAAGCAGTGGGCAAAACTATAGTCTGTAAGCTCCTTGAGGGCAGGGCCTCCGCTCTGGCTGCATTTCCCACAGCAGCAGCAGGATGAAATGCAAGAGGGAGCCCTGAAGTACCTCCGAGAGATTCTGAGTCCCTCTGTCCCTGAAGGATGTTGATCTCTCAGGCTTGAAAGCCTTGGCTTGATGGCACCTGTCCCTTCTTGGAGTCTCCATCTGCCCCACAAACCCCCCCTGAATATACTGCTTGCTCCTCCTTTTGGCCCCAGCCTCACTAGGCCACTACAGACACTGGCTTCAACTTAAAAGAGGCCCTTATCTCGTCTCTAGATTACTGCATGAAATCTGTTCCTTCCTTCAGACTAAACTCCCTAGCTAATTCCATGTTATGAGTAAGTCAGCATGCACTACAAAAACCACCTTTGTTTATGAAAACACAAGCAAATCCACAGTGGGAGAGGGGCTACTCCCAGCCTGGGGGTGGCAGTGGTAGTGGGCTGTCTGGAACCAGGACTAGAGAAGCGGCAGTTTGGGGTTGGAAGGGGTGGGGGTGAGGTCTGGTATTTGACAGCCAAGGGTCTCTAGTGTTTGGGTTCTGTTAAAGGACAGGCTGGAGGAGGAAGGGGGTAGTTGAAGAGGCAGTGCTTGGGGAGAAGAGGATGGCACTGATATAGCACCTTCCTTTTAAGAGAGTGGGAGCCCATCCAGGACACAGAGCGGCTTACGAGCCAAGTGCTCAGGCTCCAGGACACAGCGACCTGACTGCCAGAGACTCAGACTTCCCCAACTCCCAAGTTCAACTTTCCCTGGTGGCCCAGCCACCTCCACACCCCAACTTGGCTTCAAGGAGCCCCTAGGACAATAGGCAGAATCATATTCTCCTGGGCAAAGCTGAGGCATGAGGAATTTTCTTTTTGTCCATATAAATCTCTTCCTGGGTGAGGACTCGATGGGGGAAGGGTGCAGCAGGAGGTCAAGGAGGAGGGGAGTCTGTCCCCAAGAGAACTGTAGCCCACCAGCCTGGTTTCTGCCAGCACAGCCTTGGGACTGGCCAGGCAATGAGCCTGGGGTCAGGGATGGGGGCGGGAGGGCCTCCCTGTCTCTCTCTAATTCCTAGAGGGATCTGTCAGAGCTCCCCAGCCTGGAATTTTACTTTGTTATTTTAATGCAATTCTGACCTGGATTTAAATGGAATTGGAAACCCAAGGCCTTAATAAATAAATATTATGATAAGAAATGAAAGCCATGCAAGACGAAAGAGATTTCCCCCCAAACAGGCAGAAATGCGACATTCTTGCCGGGAGCCAGAGTCACAGAAATTTTCTTCTCTTCTTCAGCCCCCTACCATCCAGAGGGAGACAGTTGGTTCTTTGGTTTTCCTTAAAAGATCCTATCTTTGTTTAACATTTTTCTGATAAGACAACTTCGAAATTTCTGTCTAACTTTGAAGACTGGGGGCGAGGGGAAGAAATATAGCATGGCTGAAAAAGTTTTCATTCTTTCAGTCTGTCCAGGCCAGAACTTAAGTTTTCTGACAATGTTTGAGAGGAGAGAAGATTCTCTCTCATACTTCTGGAGGACCAGAAGTCTTTGGAAGATGCTGGGGTGGCAATGAAGTCAGGCAGAATTCTGAGATGCGTGGTCACTTCTGCCCACGGCTCCCCAAACTTCTCACTCACCCGTACCGCCCCTGGCTCCTCCAGCCTTTCGCCTGGGGCGCAGCGCCCAGAGGTCAGGCCCCCAGCCGAGGAGTGCGGGTGCACAGTGCCCGCTCCTGACAGCAGCACGCCTCCCAGCACCTGCCCTGCCCCTCGGAAATCGCGCCCCCGCCCTCGGGCCCTACAGCCCAGGCAGCCCGGCGCCCGCGCGCCCCTCCTTCCTTACCTTGCACGGCTTTGCTGTGCTGGGCGGCGCGGGCGTGGACCAGCAGGACTAGCAGGCAGAGCCCGGGCACGCGTCCCGAGCCCATGGCTGAAGCTACGGGCGGCCGGGCGGCCGGAGCCGGTCTCGCGGCCCGGGGAGGGCGGAAGCGGGCAGGGCCCCCTCGCGCCGGAGGGGGAAGGGGAGGGGGTGCCCCGCCGGGGCCGGGCCGGGGAGTGCGGGCGCGGACCGCGGACCGCGGCGCCCTTGGCGAGAGGCTCCCGATGCTGCCGGCTTCTCCCGGCCCGACGCCGGGGAGAGCGAGGCGGAGAGCGGGACGAGGCTGGGGGCGCCCGGCGCCGCTGACGGAGGGGAGCCCCCGCCCTCTCCAAGCCCGGCTCCGCTAGCGGCGGCGGCGGGGCTGCTCCGTATAATCCCACCCAATTCTCAGCTTCGTCTGGAGAGAGCTGCAGCGGAGAGCGCGCAGAGCCCGAGCGAGGGACCTGAGAAAGGGGAGGGGAAACGCAGCGCCAGAAACACGCCCTTTCTGCCTCTCTTTCTTCCTCCCTCGCTCTTTCTCCTTCTCTCAGGCTCCGTCTCTTTTTCTTCGCCTTTCTCCTCCTCCTCCTCTTTCTCCTCCTCTCCTCGCTCCTTTTCGTTTTCTTCCTCCTCCCCCTCCTCCTCCACCACCTCCTTTTCCGTGGCCTTTTTTCTTTCAAATGGGGCCTCGGCGCGGCGGCCGCTCCCCCTGCGCGCCCGGGCGCGGCGGCCCCCTCCCCAGGCTGCCGGGCCGCTGCCTGCAGGAATTTACAATCCGGCGCTGGGGGAGCGGGCCCGGTCTCCATGGAGACGGCTTCCCCGGGAGCAGGGAGGTCAGGCGCAGACCGCGCACAATCAATGGATCAATGGAAGCACCGCTCGGCTCCAGACCAAACAGCACCCGGCTCCGGCTCGTCCTGTCTACCGGCGGAAAGAGTGGGGGAGCTAGGGTGCGCCCCCGCGCTCGCACGCGATGAGGGCTGTGCGACGCAGGTTTGCACTCACACCTACAACAGGAGACAAAGAGAGTGAAGGGTGTCGGGGAGGCTGGGCTAGACCGGACGGGCACTCAGGCTCGCCCGCCGACACAGCCCGACACGCGGGACACAGCCACACGGGACCTCGAAAAACTGAGAGCGGCTCCGACAGCGGGTCGAGTTACGCCCTCCCAACTCTCACCTCCACCACAGACCCCACACCCTCAGGACTCAGTCCCCAATTCGTAGTGCCGAGTCCACTTTAATTGAGGACCGAGAAGAAAGTAGCGTTTCCGCAGCTGAAACTGCCAGCTCCAGGGCAGACTCCCTTGCAGTTAAGGCCTCGGAGAGAGCCCATCCGGCGCCCTACCCGCACAGACCTGGGTTTATTTATAAAAAACAGTCTCATGCGCTTAGCACAGGGGCAAAGGCTAACCCGCAGAAATCTGCCTATGTGTGTAAACACAGAGACCCAAAGATAGGCACAACGTTCTCCTCCATACCTGCCCTCCCACCTTCAAGATGTGGTCCCCACCAGAACATTCTTAAGCCTTCATCCTTCCAACTTGCAGGAGCAGAAAAGGAAAGATGAACGATATTTTTAAAAATAGGGGCAAAGTGTGCCAAAGGAGCAGTGTCCCTGAACCGTGGACCACACCTCCTGACGCATTTACCAGCTCTGCATCTTCTCTCCTTCCATTCTAGCGGAAAGATGAAGGACCTCTTGAAAGGTAGTGGGAGCTTTCTTGGAGTATGGAGCTTTGGTCAGAATGAGACTGCCAGGCCCCAGCCAGCTACTTATGCTTCAGAGCCGGTCTTCTGCAGGGAAGAGAACTTTGGGACACAGACTAACCTCAGAGAGCCCTCAGGGTACCCAGGAGGAAGGGACAATGACCGGGCTCCCCCTGAAAATAACTCAGTTCTTAGACCCTTGACACTGACAGCCCACATCAGCTGGGGTGACAGCTCTGCTTTGTCAGAAGCTTCCTTAACCCCCAGGGAGAAGAACTGGGCCCGTCCTCCCCTAGCGATTGAGTGGAAAAGTAGGAGGATGCAAACAGACTTGGGCATCTGGGTTTCTCGTCCTGGTTCTATCCCGGGACAAAGATTACCTTTGGGCAAGTCACACCTCAGTGGGCCTCCGTGTCCTCATCTAGAAAACAAGATGGCAGGTTAGCTCAGTGACGGGAAGGAGACAGTGCCCTTAAGAAGCCTGGGGAAGGAGGCCTTGGGAACCACTGCATGGCATGAGAGATGACGGTTGGGATGGGAGCACATAGACCATGGGAATGGTGTGGAGGCCACAAAAGTTTGGGTCAGATGATGTCTGAAGTCCCTTTCAGCCCTGTCACTCTAGGACTCCCTCCCTCCTTCATTACATTGGCAAACCCCTCCCCTTGAAGCAGCTTTGCCTGCTGCCACCAATTATGTGTAGGGCTAGAGGACAAGTGCAAACCTGCTATCCTCTCTGCCCCAAACAGGAAAGTGGTTAAAAAGAAAGAAAGAAAAAGAATTGGAGGTTGCCAGATCAACATGGGGGCACAGAGCCTGATTAGCTCCCCCAAGGCAGGGAAGGGAGATTGCACTGTGCTTGCTTTGTCTCTGCCTTGCTTTGGACACTGGTGTGAGGTCCTCTGGGTCCCTAGGGAGGAGGGCTCCTGCCCACCCTCTAAACCACAGGTGAGGTGGGCATTGAGGATTCCGTATGGGCTGATTAACAGGTTAACTCAGACCTTCTCTCCAGTTCAGCATGATTTCCTGGTCCTCTGAATGTGGACATTGCCCTGGCTTGGTGGGGAGCGGTGGCGGGAGGGTGGTGGGCCTTACCTTAGCCACTGTATCTCTGGGAAGCTCAGTGTCTTTTACTCTAGTTTCCTTTTCTCCCCTCATTTTCCTCTGTTCGTCTCCTCTGCTCCTCTAGGAAGGTGAGTTTTCTCCACATCTGGGCAGAAGAGGCAGTTCCCTGCCCAGCTCCCCACCATCCAATCTGGTACCCTCAGCCCTTCAGAGGATTCTATAGGAGCAGAAACAGTCTTATATCACCAGGGTACTGTGAATTGGGGTGCGGGTCACATTGCCCTATGCCCTGTCCACTTCTGCAGGGACTCACAATCAGACAGGGACTCAGGAAGATGACAAGGAAGGAATAATGAGATGGCTCGTGCAAGCGCTAGACAAAAGCAGCAGCACATGCCCTACTGGCGGGGGCAAAATATCCCTGCGTTCTCTAGGCCTCCCACACTCACCTCAGGCGGCAGTTTGCTTTGGGGCTTTACTTTCCTTCAGGGAGACCTCTGACATTCACTTGGTTCTAATTTCCCTTGCAAATGTCTAGGGAGAGGATGGGATTGGGGGGCCCATAGCCAATACATCTTGGTTCTGATCCTGCTTCTAAGGACACCTCTGCCAGGGCTCTGTCACATTCAGGGACTTCACCTCCCCTGCCAAGTCTCCTTCCATGAGGCTTTGCTTTTTCTCTCTGCTTCTGAGCTTCTGCATCTGTAAAGTGAAGCCAGTGCTTCTATCTTGACAGGATATTATAGTCTTAACGGAGAACATGTACATATTGAAACAACACTACCCCAAGTTCTATTTTGGGTGATTTATTTCATTTCTCTGAGCCTCAGCTTTCTCATCTAGAAAATGGGTATGCTCATACAACCTCATAAGTGAGGCATAAATCACTGTTTAACTACATGGGCCTTAGAGTAAAATAAAACTGCAGTTCAAATCTGAGTTGTGTGACTCAGATAAATTACTCAGTCTCAGTGAGCTTCAGTTTTCTCTTATGACAAAAGGAATAAAAACCTCATAGGGTTATGGTGTTATTTAAATGAGATAATGAATGGAAAAGCCCTGGCACATAGTAGGCATTCAATAGGTGGTGGCTATTGTTGTTATTTCCACTACTTCTCAGAAGGAACAAAGACCACAAGTGTTTGATAGTAAAGGTATACTAGTGCCTGGGAAGGAGCAGTCTTGTCCCAGGCCAGAGTTTGACGCAGCTGGGTGTGAGTGCGGCTAACTGGGCTCGAGTCTCACCACCCTCCATAGGTTCCTGTCTGTCACACATTCCTACTGAAAAGGTTCCAAAAATGCCATGCATTCCAGCACACTGCCCTTGTCAGTAGCAGTTCCAAATTGGAAAGTTGGAAGGAAACTTACCTACCAGGTAGAGTAGCTCCGGAACCCCTCTTTCCGAACCACCTTGCACCTCCTACCCTGCCTTAAGAAGGCACAGACACACTGAGACACAAATTAGAGCTCATGCTACCATTTACTCAGTGCTTTTCTCTGTGCCAGGCACTCCACCACTAGCTGATCAGGCAAGAATTGTTATCCTCATTTTGTTGTTGGGAAAACTGAGGCTAAAGTAAGGTCAACCTGCCCAGATGACCGACTAAGAAGGGACAAAGCCAGGACTTGGGGCCCAGGCTTGACTCTGAAATGTGTATACCCTCTCCGTTCTCTATTCTGCCTCCTCTGAAAACACAGAGAACCAGTATATTCTTGCTACCGTTACAGCTTAATCATTTGGGGGCAGACCAGCTCCTTCACATACAAGAGGTAAGAGGACAGTACCCTTACTCCGGAGGCTCATACAGGAGTAAAATTTCAGGAGACTTTAGCCATCAACTTGTCTAATGATGAGAGGTCACATGACTGCCCTCGGTCACACAACATATTAAAGAGGCAAAGCTAGAAGCAGAATCCATGTCTCCCCTGACTTCTGACTCCTGGGTCAGTGCTCCTTAGTCAGTACCTCAGAGCTGCCAGTCTCCCTTCCAGTTCTCCCTTTTCCTGATGATTTGATCAGTCATGAATCCTTCTGTCAAGTGGCATATGGTACTTGTCTCATATCCTCCCCCCAACACACACCGTCCTAGGCCCTCTAGAGTGTACAAAAGAAATAGAAAATGTGATCCCTGATCAAAGAGGTGTATCAGCACCAGTGCACGGTTCCAGACCTTCACCTCACAAGGCAAATCCCCCAAATGCCCTGAGTCTTACCAGGAGGGCAAGATTTGTATACGCAAAACAACATCTGAATGCAACATCAAGGAATCCAGACGGAGTGCCAGAGAAAGTCAGAGGAAACAGGAGTCGATCATCCGAGAAGGCTCTGTGGACATTAGGAGGGATTTGAGGTGAATCTTTTTTTTTTTTTTTTTTTTTTGTACGCGGGCCTCTCACTGTTGTGGCCTCTCCCATTGCGGAGCACAGGCTCCGGACACGCAGGCTCAGCGGCCATGGCTCACGGGCCCAGCCGCTCCGCGGCACGTGGGATCCTCCCGGACCGGGGCACGAACCCGTGTGCCCTGCATCGGCAGGCGGACTCTCCACCACTGCGCCACCAGGGAAGCCCTTGAGGTGAATCTTGATGACACTTAGAAAGAGATGGACAAGATAGAAATATAAACAAAAATCAGTGATTGACAGATGGAGAGAAAAGTCAGAACAACAACAATAAAAGAAATAGAAGAAAGAAGCGGGGAGCATATGCTAGGTCAGTGGACAGCTTGACTCTGGTTGGTCCTTGTTTCCCACCTGTCCAGGATGGCTGAGCAGCCATTTGGCCAGATAAGCTGAAGATTGGAAGTAACTCTCTCTCAAAGTCTATTCTGGCCCTGGGATTCCAGGAGTAACTTTTTCCAAGGCCCTTGGTCTTGTCTTTGTGGAGAGGTCTGCCGGCAGTCCTGCCAGGACCTGGTGGGGAAGGGGGGTAGCCCGGTCCGAACAGCCCACACCTGTTCCAGCCTCCCTACTTGGGCAGCCTCCTTGGCCCCTCATCCCGGTGTCCGCCCAGCCCTTCCTCCCTGCCCACCCCCACACCTGAGTCGCTTTGCCACCTGCTTCCTCCCCACCTGCTCCCTGGCTGCTTCCATGAAGGAAACAAAAATCTCCAACCTGCCAATTGGCATGAACACTGATGTGTGGTTCCAGACTTCTCCACATCACAGGGCAGGTCTCCAAACTGCCCTGAGCCTTTCCTCTGTCACCTTCTACACAGCTGCTCTTCCAAACTTTGAATTCCCCTCCACCAACCTCGGCCCCCTTACTTCTCCAGTCAGTGCTCTCAACTCCTGTTTCATTGAGAAGCCAGAAGCGATGTGACATGAACTTCCTAACTCCTGTCCCCCTCTCACTCCACTGCTCGGAGAGGTGTCCCTTTTTTTGGCTAAGGCCAGTCCCACATACATGGGCAAGGACGCCAACCCCTCTTGCCCCTACAGGGAGCTGATATTGTCAGTTACCCCCTCCCTCTCCTGAATCCCTCACCTCATCTCCTTCTCCTCCTGTAAACACAGTGTAACCTGCAGCATCCCACAGCAGCAACAACAAACTTCCCTAGACTCTGCTGCCTCTTGTCCTTCCAGTCTCCTGAACTTCTAGGAGGAGGACTCCTGCTCTCCATCTCCCCTGCTTCCTTCACCCCTCGCCCTTGTGCAATCCAGCCCAGGCCCACTCTAACACCCCTCTGCTAGGTCTCTGCCGACTTCCCCATCTCCATATCTGGGGCTGCCCGCTGGTCCTTATCTAGCCTGACCTCTCTGCATCATTAGATGCCTCTGAACATTTCCCTTCGTGGAATCCTTTCTTTCCCCCAATATCCTGCCAGCCACTCTCCCTCCACTGGCCTCTTAAGTGCTTCTAGCTTGGGTCTTTTCCCTTCTTACACTACGTGACCTTCCCAGGGACTCTAACCCAGGGATAGCAAGGGTGGAGGAAAGAATATTGGTTTTGTGGTCAGATGGTTCTAAGTTTAAATCCCATCCCCAACAATGAGTGAGTTTGAACAAGTTTCTTTACCTCTCTGAGCTTCAAGTTCCTCATCTAGAAAATGGGAGGATAAAATTCTGAACTTGCAGGTTGTTGGAGGGTTACTGATAGGTCGTGTGGAAGGTCCAGCACAAAGTAGGTGCACGGTTTGCCCCACATTGTGGGGCATTATGGCTCCAACTATCACCAATGTGCTGATGACTCCCAAATATATATCCCTAGCCCCAACTTTCCTTCTAACTCTAATTCTGTACGTCCAATTTTCAGATCTGTATCTCTAACTCATCCTATATTTTTGCCCACTTCTAGATATTTTCATTGGTATTTCTCAAGACCTCGAGTTGAACTGACCCCCAACCAAACATTGTCCCTCTCAACACTCGCCCCTGACCTGTCCTCTTCCTGATCTCCATCTTGAGGTTAACAGCCCCATAACCCACTCAGCAGCCCCAGCTGGATTTCTCAGAATCTGAAAAGACTCTCTCCTCCTTCCCCATCTAACAGGTCAACAGGTCCTGAGGGTGAAACTTCTGAAACCTCCCTCGATCTCACGCCTCCCCTCCACTCTCCATCCCCTCACCATTCCCCTTGCTGCTGCCTTAGTCCAGGCACTCAATGTCTCTCCCATGGACCACTGTCTGACAGGGTTAAGTTCCAGCTCCTTAAGGTGACATACATGGCCCTCTGTACCAGTCCTGAACGCTCCTCTCCAATGACATTTCACGTCTCTCTTCTGATCTCACCACCAGTACACCCAAGCCATGCCATGCCTGGCACATGTTCTTGCCAGCTGGAAAACCACTACTACCCTTCAAGATCCAGCTTAAATGTACCTTGTTTATGAAGTCTTATTACTGCCCCCACAGGCTTGGCGCTCAGTGGTCCTTGAAACCTACCCCTGTGACGGCTCTGGCTGTGCTGTGCTGTGCTGTAATGCTCTGTTTCCCTTCACTAGTCTGTCAAACATTTGAGGGCAGGACCCATAGTGGTCACCACTGTATCCCCAGCCCAAGCACAGGCCTGGCACATAGTTGCTCAGTGAATGTTCGCTGAATGAATGAAAGAGTGAAGGAATGGTGAGCTCATGGGAATCCATCCCAAGGAGAGGTCGAGCATCCCTGACCTGTCTTCCTGCCTCCCACCAGCCTGAGTTGGGTTGCCTAAAGGACTGGTGGCAGAAAAGGGTGTTAAACGGAGGGGCAACGTGGAAACCAGGGGCGGTGTGGAGATGCCAAGCTGAAGAGAGATCACAAAGATGCAGGGGACCTAGGAGGGGACTATTCTGGCCAGAGACTCTGAGATTCTGGAAGACAAAGAATCAGGGCTGGAATCTTCCAAGTCAGAGCTCAAGACCTCCTCAAGTTTTGGAGAACTGGATGATGGCAGTCTGGATACAGCGGCCAGAGGCAAGAAACTGGGGAGAGAATCAATGATCCCAGAGGCCTGGGACCAAAGTGGATGGGGCGAGGTACACAGGCGAGTTCCCCATCTGAACCTTGGAGAAGCAGACTCAGGAGGCAGAACCCTCATCATCTCTACCCCTTCATCAAAGATCTTTCATACTGATGCTTCAAATCCCATCATTAGAAGATAAACTCCTTTGAGCTAAACTTGTGTTTCTTGGGTTCCAAATATAAATATCCCTGTAAGAGAGGGTGGTAGGATTAGTCCTTTGTGAGTTGAAACGTTACTTATCAGCTGAAGCCTTAACAAAGGTGTGGCAAAGGAGGGGCTATGGGAACACTCACTGAACTGCCTAACTTTATAGCTCTCCTCCCCAGATCCCCACTGGGTTCCCTCCCCAGAGGAAAAGATGGAGAGATGGAGGGGGACCTCTCCAACTAACACTATAATTCCTGTGGGTATCCTGGATTAAAGAAAGGATGAGTGGAGGTATTGGGGCAAAGTTCAAGGTACTCATGAATCAACTCATAAAGTGAATTGCTGTAAAATAAAACTCAGTTCCCCCAATAGCCTCTATTGTATTTTCCAAGAAGGGCCCTTACAGGACTGAGAATCCTTTTAGAAGAAGCTGAAAACCTGTGACAAGGAAGGGCTTGGAATCCTTGCCAGCTGTGTGCTTATGCTGAGTGTTGATACCCTTACAAAAGTTTGCCTCCCTTATTTGTTAAGAGGCTCTCCCTTCTTCATGCCACCATTTCTCCTCTGTCCTAGGCATCTGCCGAGCTGGCTCGACAAAGCTAAGGGGCATCAGCCAGGTTGGGATTCCTTGGTGTCTCGCCCCAGTCTTGCAAAAATTGGTCTGCAGGAGGCTTCAGTGCTCTGAAGGAGAACAAGCCCTGACCTTGACTCAGGCCTAAGGGCTACTGAGGAGAGAGCGGAACTCATCCTAGTCCTCTTCTGCCCTCACCCGCCCCTCCACATCCTGGTCTGGTCCTGCTGGGGCTGACTGAGAAATTCGGTTGCTTCTCTCGGGCCGACCCAAGCTGTAATGCTACCCTTTACCAGTAGGTGCCGCCGTCTAACATACCATCCTCCAGTCCTTGGTGAAGTCCTGAAATCAGACCTTGGGGAGCCTACTCAAGGCACCCAGCGCTTCAAACAATTTGCAGTTGAAATTATTATAAATGAGATACTCCCACGTCGGTGAAGTTAAGATGTGGAATTAATTGTGTGTTTCTGTATAACCAGAGATTCAATTTTTAATGAGTTTGACATTCATTTTGCGCTGTGTGCCAGGAACTTAAAGGATGTGGGAATTCAAAGATGACATAGTTTCTCTTTTAGAGCTCATAATTAGGTAGGAGAGAGAAATTTCCAACTAAATAATTAGAATGTAAGGCAGAGCATGGTAAATACCCCAATACGGAGGTGCCAGCATAAAATTCTACAGTAATGAAGGCATAAAAGAGAAAGATTAATTCCAGCTGGAAGCCTGCGGACGACTCAGAGGGGAGGGTTTAAAGACGACCCCAGAGAATACATAGAATCCCATACATGGAGCTGGGTGAAGAGGGCAAGGGCTTTCCAAGTGGTGGAAACGAGGTGAGCAAGGACTTGGAGGGGGAATGTCTACTGGGAATTAACAATGTGGTTCAACCAGAGACAAGGATTTGAGGGGGTGGGGAGGAAGATCTGAAGGGTAGGATGGGCCAGATGATGAAGAGCCTGTTCCCACCTGGTGCTAAGGGGTCGACCTCGTTGCATAGGCTCCAGGAACCCTGAGGACTTTGAAGCAAGGCAGCAGCATGGCTGGCTCATGTCATGAATTGACTTTCTATGCTCTGGGCTTTATGTACTCTGCAGGATTTCTTATTTCATCATGGATGCAGGAAGAGAACAGAGCAGAAAGGGGGAAAGGGGACAAGAAAAGAAGTGAAAGGGAGGGAAATAATGGTTAGAAGGAAAAGAAAGATGGAGAGGGAGCAAAAGAGGAGGCAGCAGAGGAGAAGGAAGGCAGACCCTGCCCTGGGAAGAGGCTCAGCCCTGGGGCTGCGCTCAGGGAGCTGTCTGGGTTTTTCCAGGCTCCAGCCGACCACAGAAGACAATGTGAGGCAGGTTTGTTTGGTGATGTGTTTTCTGCTGGCCCTCTTTGTTTGTTTTCCCTTTTTCTGGCAGTGGACACATCTGGGGTGGAGAAGAAGGAGGAGGTCAGGGGCGTGGCCAGCATTGACGGTAGTCCCAGGTCAGGCTCTGGGATGGTAGGATCCTTTAGTGGGGGCTTGTGAGCTTTGGAGCTGGACTTTTTTTTTTTTTTTTTTT
>NW_020175393.1:2921357-2931645 GCF_003031525.2 Neophocaena asiaeorientalis asiaeorientalis | reverse complement strand
TCTTCCCGGACCGGGGCATGAACCCGTGTCCCCTGCATCGGCAGGCGGACTCTCAACCACTGCGCCACCAGGGAAGCCCTGGAGCTGGACTTTTGATGTTCCTGGGAGGGGCCTCCATGTGGGCACCCAGAGCCCGGTGGCCTGCCCAAGCCCAGAGACGGTTTGCCCCAAGCTTTTTGTCCCTGTCCTTCCCTACCCCGACAGGAAAGAATTAGTGCTTGAGGCCTGGGCTCCTTGCCTGTGTAGCCAGGATGTCGTGCTGGGCTGGGGAGCCTGTGAGGGTAGCAAAAGCAGCCACTTTCAGCTCAGCACTGGGGGCCTCAAGGGGAGTCTACGCAAGCCAGCCTGCTCCCAAGCCCTGGCGATGAGTCTGGCCTTCTCTCTCCTGTCCCACAGCCCTTGGAAGCCAACCTAACGAGCACTATTAAAGTTCATGAAATGCAATGATTCCTCCGTTTGCTCAGTTACAACTTTTTATGAGATTGCTCCCTCTTGCAGAGGAGATTCATTTGAGCCGCCAGGGCTTGGTCTTTGTCCCCCTAATTTTTATTGGCCCATTAACAAGATCAGATGCCCTGGGCTGACAAGGAATATCTGGTATGGGGTCCCCACAGGCCCCATTGGGTCTAGTCTCAGGTGGCCTTTTGATTCCAAATTAGCCTAAAAGCAGCTCCTGTTTCCCTTCTTCCCTCTGTTTCTTCCCCACCTCCAAACCCAGTTTTCTATGTAGGTACAGCAAGGACGCGGGGAGATTTCAGAAGTTACGAGATGCCTTCCCATCCCCTTTAGAATGTGTCTCAACCCACTGATGGAGCAGTTCCCCTTGGAAGAACTCCAGTTTGGCTTAAGGGCTTTACTCCCCATTAAAATGGAAATACGTTGAACCTTGTTAGTCATTCCTAGGTTGGTGTGAATTAGTTCATAAGGTCATGGATTGGCTTCAAGGGAATCTGGGAATCTCCTGTATTATACACAAGCTTTTGTCCCCAGTGTTCCTTTTTTTCCAGAGAGAGATTTTCTATAGCTTTCTTCAAAGTTTTCATGACACCACCAACGCCTCGCACAAGGTAGACAACCTCTATAGAAGTGGAAGGAGGATGGTTTGTGACTGGGTCACAGAAGATAAACTCTTCTACCTGCACCACCTGCTTGGCCAGCCCCATCCCTGAGGAGGAACTAGACCCCTCCTCCTTTGGAGATATTTCTTCCACAGACCTCCCTTGTCACCACAGCTCAATCATGCCTCTCCTAAAACCAACCTCAAGTTGGGGGCAAGGTCAAGAGGAGAGCCCTTTAACTCTGTGTTGATTTGCACGGCAAGGCTGTAAATGATAGGTTCTCATTCTGGTGTAAATACTCGTGTAAACTCACTGTAAGTGCGAGGCATCACATGCCTTGGGTGTCCAGATCCTCTGCAACCATGTACAGGGCTGGCATCCAGGAGGTCAGGGAGGAGGAGAGCACTGAGCTGGCAGCAGCTGTCATGGCAAGATCACAGTGACTGCCAGGGAAGAGGGCATGTAGGCTGGTCTCTGTAACCCCTCGTCCTTGGCCCTGTACAGTGATGCTTCAGAATGGCTCCTCTCTTGCTCAGCCAGTCTGACTCTTCTCGTAGACTATGGCATTGTCATCAGAAGGCCCTTGTTAAAAGGCAAAGGGGTTTCTTGGGAAGATAAGTAGGGCTGGTTGGCTGGCTGTCACCCAATAGGAAGCAGAGATCCCGGACCAGGGAGGATCACGTTTGGGATATGTGGAGGGAAGTTTCCAGATCAGTGCAATAGCTGTATGAAGTTAATTTAAGTGGCTTTTCAAGTAGTCTCCCTAATTCCATTCTTGCATTCTGAGGGTCTGTTCTTCACATGGCAGCCAGAGTCATCTTAAAGCAGAGTTTCACAACTTCAGCGCTCTTGACATTTGTTGGGGGGCTGTCCTGCACTTTGCTGGACATTCTGCAGCATCCTGGCCTCTACCCACTAGATGCCAGGGCCACCCCCACCTCCAATCTGTGACAACCAAAAATGTCTCCAGACGCTGTCAAATGTCCCTCATTTGACAATGCGGGGGGGCAAAATTGCACCTCCCCCATCCGCCACTCCATTGAGGATTTCTGTCATAAAGTGTAAATCAAATCATGTCACTCCCTGGTTAACATCCTGCAATGTCTTCCCCTTGCTCTGAGGATGAAATCCAGCTGCTTGGCAGGGCCTTCCAGGCCCTCTGTGGCCTCGCCTCGCCTCCTGCTCCAGCCCCAGGTGTGCCCCTCTGCTCCTGTCCACCATCACCCTTTAGCCACGTGAAACTTTTTAAAAAATTTACTTAGGGGGCTTCCCTGGTGGCACAGTGGTTGAGAGTCCGCCTGCCGATGCAGGGGACACGGGTTCGTGCCCCGGCCCGGGAAGATCCCACGTGCCGCAGAGCAGCTGGGCCCGTGGGCCATGGCCGCTGAACCTGCACGTCTGGAGCCTGTGCTCCGCAACGGGAGAGGCCACAGCAGTGAGAGGCCCGAGTACCGCAAAAAAAAAAAAAAAAAAATTTACTTAGGACTTTTATTTAAATTATACATATATATATGTATACATAGGAATGAAAGAAAAACCAAGATTTCTCCTTTTATTCTTAACTTATAAATTAAGCTGCAAAAGGAAGCCCCAATAAAAATTGCATAAACCAATCTTAAGAATCAGACCATATTTACCATATACTTTCATTTTGCACTTTTTTGTTTCCACTAAAATACTATCATTACATAAAAATGAGACTTTTATGTTGTCTTTGACACACAAAACTTTTTGATGTACCTAGATAAGCCAGGCTCTTTTGGACAGAGGAGAAGATGGAGAGACATTGGCAAATTTTGGATATGTCTTGGAAGGCTCTTCATACATACTTATGGCAACTCACAAATATTTGGCTTACAGAACTCCTTACTTTTGTTTTTCCTCTCTCCCACATGACAGCAGGGACCTTATCTGGCTTGTTCACTATTATATCTTCATTATGTCCCTTGGTGCCTGCCACACAGTAGATCCTGAATAATTATCTGTGGAATGAACAAATAAGGGTGGCAGAGTTCAGAGAAGGGAAAATTTCTTGGGCACATTGAGGCTTGAAGCTTGTTGGATAGGAAAAGTGGAGAGTAAGAAGGGGAAAATGTATCCTGGGACAGAGCTTAAGGGATGGCAGAAGTAAACGCCCAAAGAAAGCACAGTGGCCAACGTGTACCACAAGAGACCCAAATGATGTGTAGGCAGCAGAAACTCCTCAAGGGGCAGAAGGACAAATCTGGTGTGAAAATGATTTTTGGTCTGAGTGGATCCAGGGGTGAAGTGCTTGTGTCCCTTGATGAGGAAGTGGGGAGAGAAGTCAGCTGAGTTGGAGCCTAGTGAAACTGGGGACAAACCAGGGAGGATTTCCATTGCTGAGCCGGAGTCTAGACTGGGCCGAACCTGTGAAAAGTAATGATTTTTCCTCTCATGGTATCTGATGTCGATGACTCCGAGTGCTCTGATCCCCTCCGACCACTGGAACCAGATCTGTGGCCACAAGGGAAGTCAAGGAGCTGACCAGTGAGCCGAGACCAGTGCAGAGAACCCTGGGACCTAAATGGTAGAGGCCTGGCGCCTGGTTCCTTCTTCCCTCCCTCTCTTCATGTGTGGCCTTGCTCTGGGCATTGGACTGCAATGGACCTCCGCGTCCTCCTTTTGGAAAGCAGAGTTAACAATACCTGCCCCGTTCAGAGGAGGAATGAGGTCATGTCTGTGCAGCACTGGGAGCTCACTGGAGACAATGAATGCATTCTTAACAGTAACAATAATAACCATAACTGTAAATCTAACCAGTAAATATATCTCCTCAAAGCTGGAGTTGGGCCCCTCAGTAGGATAGCAATTAGAAGTTTTTAAAAAAATCTCTAGACGGGGGAATTTTCTGGCCGCATTTTGAGCTTTGGTGTTTGCAGAGTTGTGGGAGGGAGCGAGGTCTGCAGCAATCACTCATTTCAACTCCATTCAATTGTACTTGTATCTCTCTTGTCCTTGAGTTATCCCCAGTGGGTTTTGCAACCTCTTGCCCTCCTTCGGTGCGAGGAGAAAGAAGTTCCTTATATTCCCCATTTCCACACCCACACGGTGTCCCATTCACTCACAGAAACAGTCATCTGGCTATTAGGGATCCTGGGCATTTGGGCCTTGGCCACAAACTAGCCTGCAAAGCAGATGACCTACCTCGAGTACTTGAGCCTCACTTCTACCCATCCCACTAGGTAGGCTGATGGTTCCCTAACTGAGCTGTGCGTTCAAAGCCCTTGAGGAGTGGGGCCCGTGGATTCTCAGGTGATTCTGATATAGCCAGCCAGCACCTGTCTAAATTTGGGAACCACAGGTTTAGTGAAGTATTAGTTATGAAATAGGTCTACAAAGAGAAAAATGATGCTTATACAAAGGCATTGTTAAAGTTTGGGTCAAGTTGGCAGAATATCCTTTCTCCTCCCCAATCCATAAAATGATAGAAACCTACAGGAAAACAAAACTATATTACTGTGTGAGAAAACAAAAGTGAACCCTCAGCATATCAGAAATCTTGGATACCAGAAAGATAAAGAACAAAATAGCAACAGAGCTATAAAGAAATAAAACGTGAAGAAACCAAGCTAATACCTATGAATAAGACCATGGTGGAGGGAAGAGAAGTTTGGGGGATAGGGTGCCCTAAGCCTCAGACAACAGACTCAGAGTAAGCAGAGGATGTCCCAGAAGTGTTCCTTGCTGCTTCCTGACCTGTGTTAGTAGCTGGCAGTAGAGGATTTGCCCCAAGGTGCTGGGACTAGAGAGGCAGAGCAATGTTCCAAGTAGCTATTGACACTCTGAGAGGGATATAGGGAGCCCTCATTCAGAAGAAAAGCTGCTAACAGGCCATTCCTCTCTCTCCCACCCTCAATAACCAGTGACAAGGCTATAGTGCACACAAAGCTGGCAAATAGGTTTTCTCAAACACAAAAATGAGCAGGACACCAAGAATCACTAGAGGTTAAGGAAAAATAAAACTATGGTACAGAGGAAACTCTAAGCCAGTACGGTCCAATAGAACTTTCTGTGATGATAGAATTGTTCTGTACTTGAGCTGTCCAATATGTAGCCACACTCCACATGTGGCTAGTGACCACTTGAAATGTGGCTGCTTCAACTGAAGAACTGAATTTTTTATTTAATTTTATCTTAATTTAAAATTAAATAGCAAGCAGCTACTGTACTGGATAGCATAGTCCTGAACTTAACATATAGAAGAGTTAACATCCAAAGAAGCAGAGATAAAAGAACAAAAAAAACCCCAACAAAAACCACTTGAGTTGAAGAAGAATTATTATTTTCAGGAGATGAAAAATAATAATAAACCCATTTTAAAAACCAACCAGATTTTTAGAAATTTAAAAATTGATCATCAGAATTTGAAATTCAGCAGATGGTCTGAGATGAACTTAATGATCTGATTATGAGAAAGATGGAGCTGGAGAAGTCTCCTTAAACAGAGAAAATGATAAAAAAGATGGAAAGTCTGAGGGAAAAAGTTAAGAGACATCTGTCTAATAGGCATTACAAAAGGATAGAACTTCAGAGAATAGAAGAGAGAAAATAATTAAAGAACTAATAAAGGAAACATTTCCAGCTGTTGAAGAAAGAAATTAATCACTAGATTGAATGTTCCCAGGAAAAAAAGACCCACACCTAGACACATTTTGATGAAATTTCAGATCACCAAAGATGAAGAAAAAAGATCTCGAAGCTTCCAGAGAGAAAAAGCAGGTCACCAACAAAATAATATTAAGTTGGCGTGAGACTGGAGGTTAAAAGACAATGGAACACTGTCTCCAAGTTCCAAAGGGAAATGAAGTATTCAAAGGGGAGGGAAACATTTTTTGTTTTACAAGGAGAAATTTTGCCACCCTCATATTCTTTAAAGAATTCCTAGGGGAAGTCCTTCAATAAAAAAAAAAAGTGAGGGACATCCCTGGTGGTGCAGTGGTTAAGAAGCCACCTGCCAGTGCAGGGGACACGAGTTTTATCCCTGGTCTGGGAAGATGCCACATGCTGCAGAGCAACTAAGCCCGTTCGCCGCAACTACTGAGCCTGTACTCTAGAGCCTGCGAGCCACAACTACTGAGCCTGCGCGCCTAGAGCCAGTGCTCTGTAACAAGAGACTCCACCGCAGTGAGAAGCCCACGCACCAAAATGAAGAGTAGTCCCTGCTCGCCACAACTAGAGAAAGCCTGCATGCAGCAACGAAGACCCAACGCAGCCAAAAAAAATAAGTGAACTCAAGAAAGAGGAAGACACGGGATGCCGATACTCTGGTGAACAAAGAAATTAGTAAAACTTTTAGTCAAGTCTGAATTATTGAGGCATAATGTAAACATTTCAAAAACAGCAATTTGGAACAATAATCTACCCAGATGATCTAAATTTGGGAGATGACAAATAGGGGAGGAAGAAGAATGTTAAAGTGAGTTAATGGAGAAAAATGTTCCTGATTAGCTCCAGACATTGATAGAAAATCATGAGTTAAAGAATATAGGATTCAGGCTTCCCTGGTGGTGCAGTGGTTAAGAATCCACCTGCCAATGCAGGGGACACGGGTTTGAGCCCTGGCCCGGGAAGATCCCACAAGCCGCAGAGCAACTAAGCCCGTGCGCCACAACTACTGAGCCTACACTCTAGAGCCGGCAAGCCACAACTACTGAGCCCACGTGCCATAACTGCTGAAGCCTGCGTGCCTAGAGCCTGTGCTCCGCAACAGGATAGGCCACGACAATGAGAAGCCCACGCATCGCAACGAAGAGCAGCCCCGGCTCACCACAACTAGAGAAAGCCCGCACACAGCAACAACAACCCAACACAGCCAAAAAATAAGAACAAACAAATAAATTTAAAATAAACCCATAGGAATCAAATTCACAAACAGATAATGGGGCATTGGAAAATCAACTTCCAAATCACTAGAGTGAATTAAAAGGGCAAAAAACTTAATCTAACAAAAAGCAGGAAAAACGATTTTAAAAGATAAGAAGAAAGCAAGGAAAAGAGGAAGCATAAAATAAAATGACAAGGTAAGTCTAAAAATACCATTAATATTACATGAAAAAAGAGACAATTCTTCTATTAAAGGGCAAATCCGGCTATACGCTGTTTACACAGATGTATTTGAAACCAAGTGGCAAGAACATTTTGAATATGAACAGATGGGAGAAATATACCAAGCAAATGATAACAAACATAAAACAGGTATATTAGCATCAGATAATTTGGAAGTCAAGGCAAAAATCACTAAAAGAAACAGAGAAGATATACTGAAAAAAGTTATAGTCTTACAAAAATATATAACTTCTATGATTCTTAACAGTCAATTTCAAAATATATAAAGCAAACGCTAGTAAAAATCGAAGAGAAATGAACACATCTATTATGGCCATGGATGAAGTTTCAGAAATCTACAAGTCAAGTAGAAAAAAGTCATAAAGAAAATAATAGAGGATTTGAGTGACATAGGATTTGGGTTAACAAGCTTTAACTAATATATGTTATACCCTACAAACTGAGAACACATTGTTTTTTCAAATACATTTTTAGAATTCACATACAAAAAAAGCCCCCAAATTCCAAACCACTCCCCATTACACCAGCCATTTTCTCTGTGCACAATGCATGAAAATAAGCAATTAACATTAAAGTGGTGGGCTGGGATGGGATGAGGTGGATTTTACATCTATTTGGAAATGTAACCTCATTCACAGGGAATTCTTTGGAACTCAAAGCCTAGCTTATCTCTGCTACAGCCCATTCTGGTGAATACTTATAGATGTCTCACATATGAATGTCATGGGATCCCAAGGGGGGAGGGGGATATTATTGTGAACCTCTGGTTCTGAGAGTAAAGTTTAAATAAACTCAGCCTGGTATTCAAAGGCCTCCAGAATCTGACCCTAGCCTGCCTTTCCTCTCTCACCTCCAACTCTTCTCCAACATGCAAATGCCACAAACTCAGAATACTCACCACCTAATAAATGCTCCTTGGTTCATGACACTCATCCTGTTACTTAACTCATGTCCTGTTGCTTAATTGTTCCACCTGTGTAAATCTCACCTCCTCAACGTGATTGCACACTCCAGCAAACTACAGCTCAGGCCATAGTTTAGTGAATAAAGTTTATTTTTTGCTTGTTTTTTTTTTTTTTTTGCGGTACGCGGGCCTCTCACTGTTGTGGCCTCTCCCGTTGCGGAGCACAGGCTCCGGACGCGCAGGCTCAGCGGCCATGGCTCACGGGCCCAGCCGCTCCGTGGCATGTGGGATCCTCCCGGACCGGGGCATGAACCCGTGTCCCCTGCATCGGCAGGCGGACTCTCAACCACTGCGCCACCGGGGAAGCCCCCACCACCCACTTTTTGATCGTTATGATCGGCCTTGGAACTGTCATGGCACCTGTGGGTGTGTCATTTAGCTTGCTGGTGTGTTACAGTGAGCGTATACTAAGGCTCAAGGTCTAGTGGAAGTCGGCTTGTCTGCCATCTTGGACCCATTTGGTTCTAATCGGTTTATGTCATGTCCTTGGGCTATGTCATTCTTTCAAAGGTTGTGCCCTGCCCCCTTCCCTCCTATTTCAATCTCATGATCTAAGTCCTAACTGTTGCTCTTTTTTCTTTCTCTTGGACATCTTTATTTAACAGAAGTTTATAATGTGCTTCCCATGAATCAGGCATTCTTTTATAAATTTTCATTCATTTGAGTCTCAGCACAGTCTTAGGAGTTAGGTACTGCTGTTATCCACATGGTATAGGTGAGGAAACTGAGGCACAGAGAGGTGAAATAACTTGTGTGAGGACACATTTCTTAGTATTTGGTAGAAGCGATTTGGCTCTGGAGTCTACTTAACCACTATCTTATACTGTCTTTCATCTTCAGATGCGATTTGTCTTTTTCCTCTAGGTCAAAAACACATCAGGGACTTCCCTGGTGGTGCAGTGGTTAAGACTCTGCCTGCCTTTGCAGGGGACACAGGTTTGATCCCTGGTCCGGGAAGACCCCACATGCCGCGGAGCAGCTAAGCTGGTGCGCCACAACTACTGAACCTGCGCTCTAGAGCCTGCGAGCACAACTACTGAAGCCCGTGCGCCTAGAGCCCATGCTCCGCAACAAGAGAAGCCACCACAATGAGAAGCCCGTGCACCACAACGAAGAGTAGCCCCCTCTCGCCACAAGTAGAGAAAGCCCACGCGCAAAAACGAAAACCCAACGTAGCCAAAAATAAATTAATTTAAAAAACCCAACACATCAAATAATGCCTAATCTCCCCACCCTGTGATCCGTAGACGTTCTACTCTATTTAACATTGAATCAGTCACCAAGGAGGGTACAAATAGAGAATGTGAGCTCCAAAAGGGCAGAGGGGTTATCTTGTTTACTGCATTCCCATCACCAAAACAGTGCCTGATAAAGTAAGGTGCTCAGCAAAAAAAAAAAAAAAAAATTAAAAAAATGATCAGATGGATAAATTTATGAATTAAATATGTTTGTAAATAAAGTTTTATTGGAACACAGCCATGCCCACTCATTTATACAATGTTTATGGCCGCTTTCCCCAGAGGTCATATGGCCAACAAAGCCTGAAGTATTCACTATATGGCACTTCACAGAACAAGCTTGCTGAACCCTAGAGTGTAAAGGCACTTTCTTCTGGGAAGTTGTTATCACCAAGCCACTGCTGGAGAGGAACCCCTGTCACTATTTGTTGCATGAAAAATGGTCAAGAACGGCTTGTGCAGGAAATTGCAAGGATGCTCTTTGTGCCGAAAGAATGCCCTTATGGGAGAAGAGGAGGCAGTGCTAGCAGATGGCTGTCACCCTTGCAGAAGTGATTGGAAGGCAGGCTTTGGAGCCTGGGTTGACTTGGGTTTGATTCCCAGCTCTGCCACTTACTAGCTGTGTGATTTCAGGCAGGTTCCATGCTCTCTTTGAACTTCAGTTGGCTTCGCTGTAAACTGGACAATAAGATCTGTCCCTAAGGTAGTTCAAGGCTCAAGCAGGATTAAGCACAGAAACTAGGATCTAGAAGCCCTGGTAAATGGTCATTCTTTTTCATTGTGGATACCAAATCTGATTCAGGATTGGTCTCCAACTATTACCGGCCAGTTTCGAAAGAGCTTTTGTGCTCAGGTAGCCCTTCATGGAGAAGACCACCCCCTTCTTCCTGCAGTTACCTTCTGCAGCCTTCCAGGTTCCACACTGGCTCTCATCCGGTGCC
>NW_020175393.1:2908301-2921321 GCF_003031525.2 Neophocaena asiaeorientalis asiaeorientalis | reverse complement strand
CACCCGTCCTCATCCTCTGCACTTACACTCTTACTCTGTTTTTCAAGTCATTATTGTTCTCTGGGTGTTTCCTGTGAACCCAGACACCTGCCCAAACAGATCTGTCCCCACAGCAGGTCCAGCGAAACCTTGAGGGCCGGTCACTTGATTTGACAACAGCTCCAGGCTGAGTGGGCACACACTCACCCAAGGGGGGCATCTTCATTCCCAGCCACACTAGACTGCACCCTGTGCCTGGTGTCCTGGGGCCTGAAATTCCTGCCACCAGAGAGGCATTCCTTTGTGATTATTCTTACCCTCGGGACGTTCCTCTGTTAAAATGCAGGTAATTCCTCAGAGGAGATCACCTGTGTCCAGGTTCTTATCTTGAGTCACAGCCTCTGGGGTATTAACCTACCAATGGTCAACTAATTCCTGAGCTGTTACAGTCCCAAATGGGATTCTGTATCTGAAAACGATTTCAACTTTGTGAAGAGAAACATATAAGCAAAGGATTATTCTTAGTGTTAAAAGGTGTTAGCAGTTATGTGTTCCATTTTACTGAAATGGGTTTTGAAATAAGCCCCAAAGGAGTGAATCTCTAAGGGTGGAATTACAAACTACAAAATAAGTTTTAAAATATTTAAGATGCCAGGGGAAGGTACTTTCCCTCCCAAAGCCCACTGCTCCAGCGACCATCGACTCACCAAGTGGCCAGCTCTGACCCCTGGAGTCTTGGAGTAAAGGAGGTCTGTTGGTGTGACTGTGCGGTTGATGCTGAAGCTTAGAACCAGGAAGAGTCTTGGAAGCCTCTTATATTGCAGATGAGGAAGCCGAGGCCCAGGGAGAGAAAGCTGTTCGCTCATCGAAACTGGGGGAACCTAAGTAGAAAAGTAAGCAGGGGCTAAAGTAGCTCGGGGAGGCAGGGGGCCAGGAGGGGTCAGAAGACAGAGGGAACCACAGGTGTGTGAAGGGCACTGCACAGCACTCTCAGTGGTGCGGGCCCCTGTGCACACGCAGCAGAGGCAGGTGGGTCCGCTCAGCCCCTCACCCCGGCTGCCCCTCCTGGACTGGGGCCACTCCGCCAAGGGGAGGCCTCCCAGGCCAGGCCTCGACCCACACAGAGAAAGTCAGAAACAACACCGCTAAACTGAAAACATTTTTGTCTTTCTCCACGGAACAATGGCCATTAATAGCCATGGAACTGGAGCAGAAATGGAACGTGAACCCCAGGGGTTTGGGAGCCTGGAGGGCTGTGGGGATGGGGGGACGGAAGTCTGGGGACAGCTTCTGTCCACCACCTCCTCCCATCACCCACCTGCAGCCCAGTCCCTTTGAGGCACTTCTGGTGGCATTTGACTTTTCCATTTGGAACACCGCTTGACCCGCACCCCTCATGCTCTAGTGGGGGATCTGAGGGGCTGCCCAGGCCACCCTCCTACCCACCCTGGCAGTGCCCTGGATACTCGCCACACATCAGGAAACCGGAAACCACAACCAGGGGATGGCTTAAAACGGGCCGTCGACTCCCTGAACTGGGTGTCCCTGGCTCCCTGAGAAGCCCTGCAGCCCCCTGCTGGGGAGCGGGCAGGGCTGCATGGGTTACCTGGAGGCCAGGGACTGCCCCCCGGTCCCCTCACTGAGGGCACCCCCAGCGTGGGCTCTTTTGGGGGCTGCTGAGGCAATGAGGCCCGCCGAGACCGAGAGCGGGAGATGACGCGTTTTTCTGCAGCCACAAGTCGCTTTTGACGGGTGCGCCCCGTTGGGGAGCAACTGAAGCCTCGCCCCACCCAGCATGGCTTTTGTCTGCACCACATATTTGTCTTATTTGGAAGATTTTTGTGGGTTTTCTCGTCTTTCTCCAGCGCTTACTGCCTCGCGGGGGATGGTGGGGCTGAGGGAGGGAGATCTGGGGGCCCCTGCCTGGTGGTCTACAGCACACTTGGAGATGGGGGAGAAACGTCGTGGCCCTCACAACACCCTCTGCGGCCCAATGGGCATCCTGGACCCAGGCCGCACGCCTCTTCCCTGTGGCACGTGTGCCTCTCCTGGTCTTTCCCCAGCACTTTCCTCTCTGTCTTCTCCTCTCAGCTTCCTCAGTTCCTGCGGCAGCATCTCTTTTTATCCCTTCACATCCCCTTCCGCCTGACCCCTTGTAATTTCATACCTCCTGGCCATTGTCCATACTTTTCCTCCCCCTTGGAGCACCTCCCCTTTTTTTCTACCTGTCTGAATTCTGAAGTATCTCTCGGGGCCTGTTGCCATCTCACCTCCTCCTTGGTGCCCACCTGGACTACTTTACCCCTTGGTAGGATCTCCTGCTTCTGAACTCCAAAAATGTGTGTTTTCTATCCCTTTTGTGATTCCAAACACCCCCTGCCTCTGTACCATCTGCCCAGCGACATGGCAGAGGTCATGGCTTTCATTCTTTGGTTTCTCCCCCATTATGCCTTGGATAAAGCGATTGCTCAATTAATATGTGTTTGTTTGTGGCTTCTCAAGGGCTGGCCATGGACCAAATTAGAGAATCTCAGTTGAGGGAGGAGGCTGAATCTAAGGACCCATTCAGAGCTTGAATTCCTGCCAAAAGGTGTCTGGCTTCAGCTTACATGCCTCTAGTTACAGAGACCTCACTACTTCTTGGGGCAACTCATTTCGTCTCCTGATAGCTCTGACCCCAAGAAAGTTCTTTCTCATTTTGAACTAATACCTGCCACCTCTGGCTTTCCCCACCCTACTCCCAGCTAGACCACAAAACGATTTCAGTCCCCTTGCCTCAAAACTACCCTTCAGATATTGCAAGGCAGCCATCTCCTACCTCTGCAGTATTTTCTTTTCCATGGGGAAACACCTTTTGTCCTAACCCCTGGTGCTCCGATGCTTCGATGACCATGGACTTCAGCCTCATGCTGAGCCTCTCCCCAGACCCTTGCTGAACTCATTCTCCTGACAAAATTTCCCCTCTTTTGGATCAAAATGGATGTCATAACCTTTGAGATGGGGCTTGCCTCTATGTGGTAATTTGAGATGTCTTAAAGGAAGGAGCCCACTTTCTCACCAGGTTAAAACAAAAAGGGGATTAGGAGATGCCAACCAGCTGCTTTGTCTATTTCCTGTTCGTCTTGGAGCAGCCCTACCTGCTCCTGAGGAGGTAGCCAGCAAATCTGGTAACTGCTTCTACATGTTAGTGAAGGACTGGCTTTCCATACATCTCAACTGCTGTCTCTTAGGTAATTTATGTGCGTTTTAATATAGGTATTTCAGAGGGAATACCAAATGTTTTAAACCAAAGGGGTGACTCATGGTGGCATTTCAGGCTGGTGAGATATTGTGTGACAAGTGAGTCCTGTGTTGCCTGGCCTGTCTCTCCCCTGATCCTCTTGTGGGTGATGGAGAACCTCCAAGCCCAAGTACATTTGCATTAGGACCAGGCACTTCTCAAGGGGTTGCCCCTTCCAGCTCCCAGCCCCCATAAACTGCATCGATTATTGGAACTTATGCTTTGCTGCCTTGTATAGTTCACTATCTTTCTTAAGTATCTGTGTCTTGTAGCAAATGAAGAACTCCTTGAAGAAAATGACAGGGATCTTAACATATTCTTATCGATGTTCCGTTTCTCAATCATGGTGATCCTTACACAAATGTACGCATTTATTGAAACTCATCAAACTGTATGCTTAAAATGGTTGCACTTTGTTGTTTGTGAATTATACTTGGATGAAAGTAGTTTTTAAAAAATGTGTTCATGTCCCTTACAGAGTCTAGAGCCGCATCCTGCTCACACCTGGGATCATGTGCATCTGTGGATTGATTTGCTGAGTGAAGCTGTACCTAGAGCCATAGCCAAGAGCCATCTTAGCTTGTATACCCAACCACCAGCTTGACATGGCTCCTCAAACAGCGTGGCTGAAGTAACACTCTGCATTCTCTGGCCTTGCCTCCAGCCTGGTCCTTCTACCCAGTGAGTCAGGCCCAAATCAAGGAGACACACTCGATTCCTCACCCAGCCTATCTTGCAGGATTGCTTCGATATGACTGTTACCATCACTAGTATTGCTACATTACAGGTCCCTCATATACCAGCTGCCTCACCAGTCTTGCCAATTGCTCACTTTGAGAGTTGAAGGCTTCTCCCTGAACCCTTGAATAGTGAGGGCAGCACTGTTACCCAACGTTGATTCACCAGACCGTGGCTGTTGCTCGGAGCCTCCCAGCCACCCTGTTCCAGAAGCCATGTGCCCGTTGTCCTGCCTAATGGGCTACTGCCCCTGGGCCAAGGTTCTAATCACCTAGCCTGAGTTAGGGCGTAAGGTGTCTGGGGCCCTCGGATGCTGGGCCCTGCTCTACCCAAGTGCCTGGCTTCTTTTTCTTGTCCTGCGCTCATGAGTGTGTCCTTAGAAAGGAAGATAATAGCTGCCTGTTGGTAGCAGGATGGGGTGATTTCTGTTTGCCTCTTTATGTTTTCCAGTCTATTCTAATGATTCCTGAGTGAGTGTGTCTATCTTGCCTACCAGACTGCAAGTTCCCTGAGGACAGGGTCTGAGTCCTACCCCTCTTCATTACCCTCTACTCCTAGCTGTGTGCCTGCCATATATTTGGTGTTCGATAAACATTTATGGACTGATTAATGAGTTTGATTTCATGAAAACTAGGGGGGAGATGTCCTGCACTCATCCAACAGTATCAGGTGTTGGAGAGCCTGCGGAGAGACCGGAAGGCTTCTACAGAGTGTGACTTGATCCAACCGTCTTGGAGAGCTATTTGGCAATATCTTGTCAAGTGGAAAATGCCCACCAAAGTCTTCACTCTGGAGACACTGTCTCTTGCATGGGCATAAGAATGTTCATGGCAGTGCTGTATGGAATCACAAAAAGGTAGAGGTGACCTATATGTCCTTCCACAGTGGACATTGTGCTGGTCACAATGGACTATATACAGCACAGAATCTATCACAGCTTCACTCATCGATGTGGATGACTATCTGAAACATAAAGTAGATCAAAAAAGAAAATTGCAGATGGATATGTACAGAATGATCCCATTTATATGGCCTTAAAATAAATGTAAAACAATACTATATATTGTTAGTTATGTACACTAGGTCTCAGGACAGGCTGAGTGGGGCTCAGGGCACAGTTCACCCCTCTGCAAAGGTTATATATAATATGTATATAGTAAGATATAGAGATATTTGATAAACATCAAATTCAGGATAATGGTCACCTTGGTGGGTAGGTGCGGGGGGAGAGCAGAGAGAGGTATTTGAGTCAGGTACACAGAGGGTTTCACCAGTTTTGGCAAAGTGATATTTTCTAGGTTGGGTGGTGGCGAGTATATGGTGTTTGTGATGTAATTCTTTACTTTGTGGTCATCATTACTGTTGTTCACCAGACATTTGTGGCTCCTTCTCTTCTAAGCACGTAGTAGGATTGCAATTTCTGGTTCTCTGTGGCTGGGAGGGACCCTGTGACCAGCTCTGGCCAATGAGTTGTGAGCTAGACCATTAAATTACCTTTTTGAGACCCTCCAGATTTCTCTTTTGCTTCTGACAATGTTTGAGATGTTGGCTGTTTCATTAGCCTGGGTTCCTGAGTGATTTCAGTGAGCAGAAGCCTCTGCTCATCCTTGAAGGACATGTAGCAGAAGGAGGAAGCAGCAAATAGCAGAAGCAGAAGCAGAAGTGTGTTAAGCCAGTGAGCTAGTGGGGTTGTTTGTTACTGCAGCAACATCTAGACTATTCTGACTGATACGTACCTTTTAGTGTGCCTAAATATTTCAGTTTAAAAATGAAATGATAGGACTTCCCTGGCAGTCCAGTGCAAGACTCCACACTTTCAATGCCAGAGACATGGGTTAGGTCCCTCGTCAGGGAACTAAGATCCCACATGCCGTGTGCTGCGGCCTAAACAAAACAAACAAACAAAATGAAATAAGGGGAAACATCCATGCCTTTTGGGCAAGTGCCAAAATTTGACAAGAGAAGGAAGCATAAGAGAGAAGACCTGCAACGTTTCATTTCCATTGCTGTTTCCTTTAAAATAATTTTTAAAAAGCCATTTCCTAATATCTTTTTTTTTTAAAGACTTTTAAAATATTAATTTATTTATTTTCGGCTGTGTTGTGTCTTCGTTGCAGCGCGCAGGGGCTACTCTTCGTTTCAGTGCGCGGGCTTCTTGCCGCGGAGCACGGGCTCTAGGCACGTGGGCTCAGTAGCTGTGGCTTGCAGGCTCTAGAGCGCAGGCTCCGTAGTTGTGGCACATGGGCTTAGTTGCTCCGCGGCGCGTGGGATCTTCCCGGACCAGGGCTCGAACCCGTGTCCCCTGCATTGGCAGGCGGACTCTTAGCCACTGCGCCACCAGGGAAGCCCCTCCTAATATCCTTTTGCCCCTCAAGTGGTGGCAATGGATAAGCTCAGCAATGAATCAGGGAGGCTTGAGGCTGTAGTGCCCCTGGCATTTCATTACACCTTCCTTAGAAACCCATTTAGCGCCACTGTGCTTTCCCTTGGCCGGGCCTCAGCTTCAGGAAACAAGCCCAGCCATTGCTGGGTATTAGACACCTGCAAGGCAGACTTGGCTTGGCTCATTCTCCAGGCTTCCGAGTCCATCCCCCCACCCTCCCCACTCCCCTAAGCTGCAGGAACATCAGCCAGAGCAGATACATGAGATCAGAGCAGACAGGATGTGAGGAGGTTCTCGCCTTAGGTGCCTGGCAGGAAAGGGAGCCCAGGCTCCCAGGAGTTTGGGGCCGGATAGCTCTGTCACACACAGTCTGGAGCCCACTTTCAACATGAGCCTCCTGCCTTCTGGCCTCCGCCTCTGGAGGAAGTGTTCCTGGATTACCTTGACTAGAGGGGAGGGGAGAAGGAGCTGCAGGGAATACTTGGATTTCTATGGTGCTTTTCTTCCTAAAGCTTCAAAAGATTTTCCCTTCTCTGATCTCCTGTGGCCTCCTCCAGAAACAGGGCAAGGAGAGGAAGATCCTCTCATTTCCCAGTCCAGGTGAGGAAATGGGAGCCCAGAGAGGGTAAGCAAATGGCCTGAGGTCACAGAGCAGGACAAGGATATGATTCTGGTGGGCGAGGGTGTCGTCTTCAGCGCCATATGCCCCACCCTGGTCCTAGGCCCATCCTGCTGGGCTGGCTGATCTCTCTGTGTGGGCAGCAGCTTCTGTGCTCTCAAAGCTTCCCTTGCAGAGAGGTGAGCTGGGCCCTGTGTCCCCACTCAGCCTGTCCTGTGGCCTGAGCACTGAGGGGGAGGAGGCTCCAGGAAAGGCTAAGGTCAGCCTCCTGCCCACAGAACAGTGACGAGAGGTTGGCCGCGAGCCATGTGGTCCTGTCACTGGGAGGTCAGGCCAGGGAGGCTGCCAGAACACCAGGGCTGAAGAAGGTCCAGATAACGCAACTGGGGCAGCCTCTGTGGGTGGAAATGACATTTCTTGGCTTTAAATAGCTCCATCTCCCTGGAGCCCCAGAGCCTCAGCGGGGCTATTAATTCCTGGACTCCAAGGGCTGCACGGCCCCGTCATTCTGTTTGCACAAGCTGTGTAAGATCTCAAGCATTTTTCCTGCCACCCATCTCCCCACCTCCCTTCAGTTTTCCTGCGCAATTTCAACAAGGGGTTAGTTTATTTCTAGTAACGGGTCTGGGTTTTGAGCTGATCACATACATATTTTGTCCTTCTTACAAGTGACACGGCTCAAGTCAGCAAACTATTGAGGGTTTTCTTTGTAAGCTGTTGTCTCCTACAATGAAAGGTAATGTGTATACACATGAAAGGCGAAAGTAGAGGCCATATCTACGCAGGTATGTATATGTATACCAAGTTAATTAATCAGTCGTTTAATCATTCAACCAATATATTAATCCCCCAGATATTTGTTTGAGTGCCTACTATGTTTCAGGCACTGTGCTAGTTCTGGGTACACAGGGTAAACGAGAGTCCTAACTGATTAAACAACTGTTACCACCTCCGTGCCTGCCGCTAGGGGTGTCTCCTGCCTAGTTGGGCATCCCAGTCACTAGATCCATGTGCCTCTGAATCCTGCTCATCATCACCAAACCCCAGCTTGTGCCATGCTGAGAATGATGAAGAGGAGAAGACAGGTGGATACAGCAGGTACTCGACGTAGAAAATTGACAGGTCATGGTGGCTGATTGGCTGGAGATATATGAATCGGTGACAATTCCAAAGTATTCAGCCTAAGGACAGGGAGAATTGGAGAATGGCAAAGACAGATGCTTGGACTTGGGAGGGGCCATTTGCCTCAGTTAGGAATTGTATCTGATTGCTGATAAAAATCCATTCACAGTGGCCTAAGCACAGGGGGTTTCTTCTCTCACATAAAAGCCCACAGCTCTGGGACTTCCCTGGTGGCGCAGTGGTTAAGAATCTGCCTTCCAATGCAGGGGACATGGGTTCGAGCCCTGCTCTGGCTCGATCCCACATGCCGCGGAGCAGCTAAGCTGGTGCGCCACAACTACTGAGCCTGCGCTCTAGAGCCTGCGAGCCACAACTACTGAAGCCCGTGCGCCTAGAGCCCGTGCTCCGCAACAAGCGAAGCCCCCGCAGTGAGAAGCCCGCACACCGCAACGACAGCAACGAAGACGGAACACAGCCAAAAACAAACAAACAAATAAATAAATTTATATTTAAAAAACAGTCCACAGCTCTAGGGCTAGTGCAGCAGATGCATAGTCACTGGGATCCTTCCATCTTTCTGCTCTGTCATCCTCATGTTCTCCTCATGGCCCGAAATAGCTACTGGAGTTCCACTCGTTACATCTGAATTCCAGAAAGAAAGAAAGAAGAAGGATAGAAAGACAAAACGGGTATGTGCTCTCCACCCTTTTAAGGAACCTACCTAGAAATCCTCTGTCACCCTCCACTTGCCTCTCATTAACCAAAACTTAGTCACATGGCGACACCAAGCTTCAAGAGGGACATGGAAATGTAATTTTTTAGGAGGGTGTGTTGCCCAGGGCTCTGTTACTAGTGAAGGAGGGAAGGACTGACACTGGGAAGCAACCAACAGTTTTTGGATGGCTTGAATAGGTACGTGCTGACTTGAATTGAGTCAGGAGGAAAGATAAGGAACTGTGTTTGGGGGCATGAAGAGTTTGCAGTGAGGATGAAACATCCTATTCGAAACAGAGGAGTGGAACAGATGTGAAGGGAGGACTGAATACGTAGGTTCTCTGGTCAGCCACAGAGCGGTAAGAAAACCATGGCTCAAGTGAAAGCCCATGGCTGAGCCTGGGTCAAGAATACAACATGGGGGAAAAAGGAGAAAGAGCAGCTTGCAGAAGAAAAAAATTACAGAACATTTGTCAGTTCTCATTGTGTGATTTCATCCTGGCTCACCCGGCCTCCCAGTCAGCCTGTAGAGCCACACAATACGGCAGGTACTCGATGCAGAAAACTGACAGGTCGTGGTGGCTGACTGGCTGGAGATACATGAATCGGTGACAATTCAGCGCCTGTTAAATCCAGCTGCCTGGTTCTCTCCTGTGCCCAGGTTGAGCCTTTCAAGGACACCCACAGGGAAGACACCTCTACCTGCTCCTTCTCATGCAGGTGCACCCTGCTCAGACCTGGCTGACATTTAGACCTCGTTGGGGAATTCTGGAAATGAAGAGTGGGGGCCTGCCCTGTAAAGAGGGAGCAGGGGCATGGGAGGGGACTCTCCTCTTGCTATGTAAACCCTCGAGAAGTTTCTCCTAGAGGATTTAGATCAGTGGTTCTCAACCATGGGCAGTTTTGCCCTGCAGGGGACATTTGGCCAGGTCTGAGAACATTTTTGATTGTTATGACTCGGGGAGTAGGGTGTGCTATTGACATTTAGTGGGTAGAGGCCACAGATACTGCTAAACAGCCAACAAAGCACAGGACAGAGCCCCACCAAAAAAGAATTATCCTATCTAAAATACGAAGAGTGACGAGGTTGCAAAACCTTGGTTTATGTGAGTCTGATTACTGGGCCCACAGGGAACAAATAATCTCAGGGTCACCCAGACCCATGTAATGTTGATTGACGTTCAAGCTAACCCTAGGCCTCTGAAAGGCCTACTTAACCACCAGAGGAAAGACTAAAGCCATGCTTATTATAATTGACTACCATTTATTGACCATCTACTACACCCCAGGTTCTTTACATAAATTATTGCCAAGCATTTCAGCAATTATGGAAAAGTTTGTGGCATAATCATCATTATCCCTGTTTCACAGATGAACTAACTGAGGCTCGGGCAGGGTAAGGTGACTCAATATCTCACAGCTAGTAAATGACCCCAAAGCCCACTCACTTTCCATTCCCCACGTGACTTATATTTGTTACAATCCTATTGCTACATGTATCTGCTTATGGTCTCATCTGTTGAAAGCTCATAATTGGATGTGACAAATGAGGGAACTCTTTACTAACTAGACCATTCCATTAACCATAGCACAGCCTTCTCCAGCTATTCTGGGCAAACGGGAATTTCTGTGCTTAAAAGATATCAAGATGGGGCTTCCCTGGTGGTGCAGTGGTTGAGAGTCCGCCTGCCGATGCAGGGGACATGCGTTCGTGCCCCAGTCCGGGAAGATCCCACATGCCGTGGAGCGGCTAGGCCCGTGAGCCATGGCCACTGAGCCTGCGCGTCCGGAGCCTGTGCTCCACAATGGGAGAGGCACAACGGTGAGAGGCCCGCGTACCGCAAAAAAAAAAAAAAAAAAAAAAAAAAAAAGATATCAAGATGTAACAGGAGGATGCAGTTTTTGGAAAAGCAAAGCTAAGTGGCAACCGCGCAGTTGAAGATACACTCAAGTTCATTAAGGAGTTAGGCAAGTACAAATTAAATTAATGGAGAGATACCTCAGGGTGGTCCCAGGCAACTGGTAGAAATCACCAAGCACTGTACCACCTATTATTTCTGGGTGTGGGGAAAAGGGCATCCTCATTCATTGTTGGTGGGGACATGAGCTGTTAGAGCTTTTGCAAAAGCAGTCTGCAGTATCTTCTAAAATTAAACCCAGGGACAGTTCAACCCAGCAATCCCACTTCTGGGCACATGTAGGTGGGTCACAGGAGTTTTATCACACTGTGGCTCAGAGCAGCAAAAAGCTGGAAGCAGGCGATGACTGTCAGAAGGGGGTGGCTTGATAAATTAATAAAGGTGAGTTTTATTGGGGCTTCCCTGGTGGCGCAGTGGTTGAGAGTCCGCCTGCCGATGCAGGGGATAGGGGTTCGTGCCCCGATCCGGGAAGATCCCACATGCCGTGGAGCGGCTGGGCCCGTGAGCCATGGCCTCTGAGCCTGCGCGTCCGGAGCCTGTGCTCCGCAGCGGGAGAGGCCACAGCAGTGAGAGGCCCGTGTACCGCAAAAAAAAAAAAAAAAAAAAAGGTGAGTTTTATTGTATGTAAATAATAGTCATAATAATTGTTAAAAGATTGCTATACAACCACTACAGTTCCTATGATAATAGAAAAATATGTTTAACAAGATGCCATTTATATGCATTTGTGTATATGTAAATATATAGAGAGATATTTGCATAGGCTTATATGAACACGGAGAAAAGTATAGAAAGGTTCATTCTAGGTTCTTAGCATGGGTTTCCTGGGGATGGAGATGCTACTGGGGCGGGGACCAATGAAGACTCAAGAAAAAAGGAAAACAAAAGAAAAAAGAACAGACTTTAACATAATGTGTGATATGACCAAATGTATGCACTTATGCAACATTTATGAATGTGGAGGTACGTATACATTTAATTTAAAATTAAAAAAACGTTAATTCTGCAACGGGCCGAGCCGGGGAGGAGGCAAGGGTCTCCCGCCACCGAGCTCTCGGCTCGCGCTCCCCGGGGGCTGGCGGCGGAGGCTGCGCGTTCCCGGGCGGTGAGCGGGGGCGTGCCCGACTGGTCCCGGCGCCTGCGGGCGCGTTGGGCCTGCACCTCGTCGCGGCGCGGAATCCCTCACCTGGAGGGAAGCAGACGCCGGCTGCCCGCCAGCCCGGGAGACCGCGCGGGGATTTTCCACTGGGGGCGAAGGCTCCTGAAAGGCTCCTTGTCGGCCGGCGAGGCTCAGGGACAGCGGGGACAGCGAGGCCTGGGGGTGGGGAGACCCCAGCTGGTCACCGCGAGGGCTGCGCCTCGGATCTCCGGGCCGCATGTCAGCCCTGAAGCTCAGCGAGAAGCCGGAAGCCCCTATTCAGCGCAGAGGCGAGTATTACCAGCATGGGGGGCTGGGACCTCACGCCCAGCTCGCCACAGAATTTGCGCACAGAATTTGTGCCTCATTTTAGAGGCAAGTAGTGGCTTGGACCCGCCCTGGGAGTTGTTCGTGTTTGTGGCTCCTCCTCCCTGGGGCCTAACACCGTGTCTGGCACTTTACAGGGCCTTCAGCAGGCAATATTAGGGAAGACCCCCCCCCTGACTCCAGGGCTCCATAGCCATATACTCCCTCCAGAACCCTGGGAGCATTCCTGTACCCTCAGCATCCCACCTGATGGGCTTGAGCATTATGCTTCTCTCAGCCTGTGTCCTGCGCCTGCACCTCCACCCCACCCCGGGGCTGCCTGGAGGACAGGGACGTAACAGACAAGTTTGACCACTTGCTGCCCAACACAGGGTAGGTGTCTTTCACCAAAATTTACTGTGGCAGGGCAGAGAAAGAGGACATATGAGTCAAGGGGTTCTCTCCATTTTCTTTGAATGAGAATCTAATTAGGTCTTAGATATTCCGTTGTCTTTACCAAGAGAGAAACTTAGAAATGTAGCCTGAGCTCAAGGTGGCAGGAGGGTTGAGATGTGACAAAACTTGTAGCGAAAGAAAGGAAGGAAGGAAGGACGGGAGGGAGGAAGGAAGAAAGAAAGAAAAAGAAAACTGGAGCACAAAGTTTAAAGGTTGAGTCAAGGGGGCCAAGAAGCCTCCCCTGTTCCCTTGCCCTGGGTTGTTTGCCAGGAGAAAGGAAAATGCTTCCAGAAAGCCCAAATTGGGGTTTAGTGGCTCCAAGGGAAAATTTTTCTACCTGGAACTAAAGCAAGAACTAGGCTGCAA
>NW_020175393.1:2868017-2908169 GCF_003031525.2 Neophocaena asiaeorientalis asiaeorientalis | reverse complement strand
AACCCTGGACTTGGGGTCAAGGTCTGGATTTGAGCTGTGGTCTCAGCCACTTAGATCGGCCCCTTAGCCTTGGGGCTTGACTTCTCCGAACCTTGGTTTCCTCATCTCTAGTCTAATAATAATAATCCCATTCCATTCACATGACACTCTACTAATAGATGGATGCCTACCTATCTCAGTTCCCTATATGCAGCAGGTCCTCAGCTAAAGGGTGCAGGTCAAAAAGATACTTGCATGGCAATGTTCACTGCAGCATTATTTACAACAGCCAAGGATGGAAACAACCCAAATGTCCATCAATAGATGAATGGATAAACAAAACTTGGTATATCCATACAGTGGAATATTATTCAGCCATCAAAAGGATGAAATTCTGATCCATGCTACAACACGGATGAACCTTGAAAATATTATATCAAGTGAAAGAAGTCAGGCACAAAATGATAAATACTGGATGATTCCACTTATATGCGGTACCTAGAGTAGACAAATTCCTAGAGACAGAAAGTAGAACAGAAGTTACCAGGGGCTGAGGAGAGGGGAAATGGGTAGTCGCTGCTTAATGGGTACGGATTTTCTGTTTCGGATGATGAAAACATTTTGGAAACAGATAGTGGTGATGGTTGAATAGCATTGTGATGGTAATTAATGCCGATGAGTTATGCACTTTAACCACAATAAAAATCTTTTTTTGTTTTGTTTTTGTTTTTTTGGCTGCGCTGGGTCTTCATTGTGGTGTGCGGGCTCTTTGTGGCACGCGGGCTTCTCTATTTGTGGTGTGCGGGCTCAGTAGTTGCAGCACGCAGGCCCAGTTGCCCCACAGTATGTGGGATCTTAGTTCCCTGACCAGGGATCGAACCCGCATCCCCCGCACTGGAAGGCGGATTCTCAACCACTGGACCACCAGGGAAGTCCCCACAATAAAAATCTTAAAAAGGGGGGTGGGATCCCGATTGTGAAAAGAAAGTTCTGCTTTTAGCAGCATTTTTGTGATAGCTCCCAACTGGACACAGCCCAAATATCCATCTGCAGTAGAATGGATGAAGTGTTGTCTATTCATATACTAGAATGCTAGGCAGTCTTGAGAATAAACGACAACCACACACAACGACCTGGGTGGATCTGACAGATGTGATGTTGAGTGAAAGAAGCCGGACACGAAAGAGAATGTCCTGTACGATTCCATTTATGCAAAGTTCAAAAACAGGCAAAACGAATCTATGGTGCTAGAGGTCAGGATAGGGTTCCCGGTGGGGAGTAATTATTGGAGGGAGCACAGGGGGCTTCTGGGGGCTGGCAGTGTTCTTGTTAACTGATCTAGATGCTGTTACCTGGATGTGCTCACTTTGGGAAAATTCTCCAGGCTGTTTTACACTTATCATGTGTTTTCTTTTCTGTATATGTGTTTGCTTCAACAAAACATTGTTTTTTTAAAAATTCTTGTTCATGTCTTGAATGGTGAATAGGAATGGTGAACTAGAAAGTCAAGCTACAGAAGCCTGATTTATACGCTTAATCTGTACCAAGCCAGAGAGACTATGAAACCAGATTTAAAATTCTCTACGCTGCTTGCAATTTGTACTGCTTCCACCCCCATGAGCTGTGACCAATTAGTTCTGAAATCTAAATAGCTGACTTTCGACATCTCACACTGCCAGGGACCTGGAGGGGAAGGGGGTGCACCCCAGCACCAAGAAAAGGCCCTTATCCTCAAGCTCACAGCCCCTGTAGCAGAATCCACCATCCCCCTGGGCTTGCAGGTAGACAGTTGGCATCCAGCAAATACTTGTGGATGGACTGTGTCATAAAAATTCTTCAAGTGCACCCCTGGGATCCCACTGCCCCCGACATCAGGGAAGGGCTGTTGGCAGGGAGCTGCCTGCAAGGACTTAGGGCCTTGGGGTCTAGAGAAGAGGTTGTCCCTTCCTCCAACATCGGGAGTCCACCTCCCAGCTGCCCTACTGGACGCTGTGGGGAGAGCTGATGCAAAACATTTGACTTGTCCCTGGCTGACCCAAGTCGACTCCTGACTCCAAACAACCTGGCAGTTGGGGTCTGGGGGAGAGGGTAATTTATATTTTTGCTTGGTGACAAATTGCTAAATAATAGATCTGGCTGGGGTTTCGGTTTGTCCCCCAGCAGCTTCACCAATGTGTTGGCCTGTTGACTTAATCAGCAAGTTATTTTGGCCCTGTGGGGACCCAGAACTTGGTTTCTGCTCCGGGAGGCCTTCCCCTCTCTCCTGGGTGTTTGGGCTTCCCCCAGGTGTCATGTTTGTTTGCCTGCCTGTCTGGGGCCCTGAGGGTTGAAGGAGGCAGCATGGGCCTTTGCCAGACTCCAGATTTTCACATGGCCTGGGGCACGTGCCCTAGGGAAACAGACTCCTGCTTGCAGGGGTATTTCTCCTGCACAGCTAGTGAAGCAGCCACCGTATCTCCTTCCTCTTTCTATTTGTCCCAGTAAATGCTGTCCTGCCTCTCTCTCCACAGAAAATAGCCAGCCACTCTTAGTATTAATGACAGCAGTAGCAGCAACATAACCCCTTATGTGGGAATAGTGCTTTATGGTTTGTGAGGCCCTTTCACAGCATCATGTCATTTGACCCTCCCCTAGCCCTCTGTTTGGGGCTGAGGCTCAGGAAGGTTTTGGGATTTACCCAAGGCCATGGACTCATAAAGGTCAGAGCATATCTTTTGACTTCTGATCCCATTTTCTCGCCTCTAACCCAAGAAGCCCGCTTGCTTTTGGAGACTGGGGCAGAGGCTGTTAGCTGCCACCCTAAATCCATTCCCCTTTCTTCCTTAGCAACAGAACCTCCATTTTATTCAAGGTAACATAGTGCCCAGGCAAAAGAAACATTCCTAGCCTCACTTGCAGCTGTGATTTGTAAGCAGGAACTTCAGGAAAACTCCTTAAAAAGGGGGCTTGGACCCTTTTTACCTTATCTCACTGCCTGGAATTCAGAGATAATGGCTGGAGCTCAGCAGCCATTCTGGAAAATGAGGTAATCTGGAGGATAAAAGTGATGTACTACGACAGTAAAGTAGAAATATAGAGGGGTCCCGAGTCTCAGATGACCAGAGAACTACTATGCCAGCCTGGACTTCCTACCTCTAGACTTCTTTTACATGAGAGAGAAATAAGTTTCCATTTTGTTTAAGCCACTGCTGTATGGTTTTCTGTTGAATCACTCCTGATTCAGGTACCCCATTTCTGGTGATACACAGTCTCTCCTGCACCCCTTCCTGCTTACTCATTTTGAATGCAGAGGGCTCTCTCCTCATGGTTCTCAGCTCTCATAGTTTGTATATGCTGAGCCTGGGTCATGAGAGCTATCCCAGGCAGGTACCTCTCTGGGTCTCTTGAACCTGCTGAGAGTTCTAGAGAATAATCACATTATAGAGTTTCTTCTGTTAGTTCCTATAGCCAAGTGAAACTACTGAAGGGGGAGAACACATGAAAATTCCAAGCTCACAGCAATTTGCCTAGATTGGATCCCTCTGAGGGCAAGTTTACAAACATACTTCCAGCTACCCTTCATCCCCCCAGGCTTCCAGAGGGTGGGACAGAGAGTTCATCATTTAGGGCCTACTTCTCATCTGCACCCCTGTCCCCAGAGCACAGCAGAGAACAGTAGAGTCCATGCATTCATGATCCCTGTCATGTGAATCCCTACCAGTAAAACATTTTGAGCGTATACCCCTAATAGATGCATGTTTGTTGACTTAAGAATTATAGGGCTTCCCTGGTGGCGCAGTGGTTGAGAGTCCGCCTGCCGATGCAGGGGACACGGGTTCGTGCCCCGGTCCGGGAAGATCCCACATGTAGTGGAGCGGCTGGGCCTGTGAGCCATGGCCGCTGAGCCTGCGCGTCCGGAGCCTGTGCTCTGCAATGGGAGAGGCCACAACAGTGAGAGGCCCGCGTACAGAAAAAAAAAAAAAAAAGGAATTATAGACTCCCTCCTGTTAGTCCACACATGTGGGGCTGCACGTAACTGAAAGCCCAGGCAACAGTGGCTGACTTGAGCACCTTGACTGGTCAGGCCGGGTGGGCTCTACGTGGTGCATCAGGTTGCGGATGTCATTAAGGGCCGGGTTCTGTCTGGCTTTCTGAAGCTCCTCCATCCTTATTGCGTAGGCTTTCGTTCTCAAGTCTGTCCCTTCAAGGTCGTTAAAATTGTGTCTTCCTTCTCAGAAAGGGGGACAGGGGCAGTGCCAGCCTGCCAAGCTCTGGCACCTGTCCCCTTTTTGAGAAGCAAAATGTCTTTTCCAGAAACCTCTGGTGAACGTGTTCTTATGCCTCATTGTCCAGCACTGGGTCGCATGGCTTCATGGGTCACAAGGAGTCTGGGAAGTCATCAGGTAACAAGGGAAAATGGAGGTGGGAATGGAATGGCTGTTGGGTGACCACCCCATAAGGTCTGCAATGCATGTGTATTACTGGGCTAATGTATTAGGTATATGATAAGACCTACGTTAAAAATAGGGATTTTAAAAGCATGAGATAAGAAGTAGACATTCTAATGTTACTTCCCACACAGTTCCTGGGGCACAAGCACCCACTTTGGAAACCACTGGTGTAGCATAAAAGGCACAGTCTCTGGAGCCAGAAGGATCTGAGTTTAAATCCTGTCTCTGCTATTTATTAGCTGCAACCTTGGCAAACTCCTTAATCTTGTCAAACCTCACTTTCCTCATTTGCAAAATTGGGGTGGGAGTAGAACCCACCTGCGTTTTGTAACGGTGCTGGGTACCTTTTAAGAGAACAGTAAATATTAGATGTCTCCCTTTAATAACAGCTTCCCATTTATGGGCAAGGGATGGTGGTGGGGAGAGTTAAAATAGTGAAAGTATTGAAAGCGATGGTAAGTCCTCAACATCTTAATAATGTCCATCATTTACGTGTCCAGGTGCTTTTCATTTCTATAACAACAAACGCTACATTCTGAGGATTCCTACCAGGGCTAGAGCACAGGACCAGGGTCCTGCCAGTATTTTCCTAGCATTGCCACTACCTGCTGTAAGCCCCTGATCCCATGGTTTTGCTCTCTTGGCCTCAGTTTTCTCAGCTGGAATCTGGGAAGTTTGGGCTAGAAGGTGCCAAGCCTGTCCCTTCTCCTTCGGTTTAGGATATCCCCTTTGTCAGTCCCGACTCCTGTGACATCTCTCTGCCTGGTCTCTCACCACTCCCACTCTCCTCCCCAAGGCCCCTGGACTTGATTTCTGAGGTCCTGCCCCTTGTGGCTTGCCTTCCCTTTCCCTGGCCTGTTCACCCATCAGTTCCCCCGCCTCTGGTAACTCTGCCCATTTGAAGGTGCTCTCTATCCCAGTATCCTATGAGATTCCACTGTCTCTCTAGGGAGGAGGCGGCATGGAGGTCTGGTCTCTGCTAGAGATGAGAGCCGGTTTCAGAATTTTTCCTCCCAGAAAGATTCAGAGCACTTTCAGCGTGCAAGGACTTGTCCTAAGGGCTTCATATGTTTTAACACACATAACACTAGGAGGTAGCTCCTCTTATCATCATCATCATCATCATCATTCCCACTTTTAAAATGAGGGGAATGGGGCACAGAGAGGTTAAGTACCTTGCCCAAGGTCACACAGATGGTAAGGGGCATAGCTGCATGTTTGCCCAGGCACTCTGGCTCTAAAGCCCATGCTCTTAACCACTATGTTGGACAATATCTAATTAATTTCTTTGTCTCTTGTGACTTTGGGCAAGTTATCTAACCTTGTCATTTTTGTAAATGTGGAACCATTTGAGAGTACATTGCAGACATCATGTCGCTTCACCCTAAATATTTCAGCGTGCCTCTACCTGGCATTTCTCTATATAACCTCAGCACCTCGTCAACTCAGGAAATTTGACACTGATACAAAACTGTCATCTAATATAATGTTTATTTGCAAAATGTCCCTGTCTCAGTAATGCCCTTTGTAGCTTTTCTTTTTTCAATATAGAGTCCAGTCAAGGACCACACATTGTATTTAGTTATGTTTTAAAAACTTTTTAAATTGAGATATAATTCACATACTAAAAAATTCACCCTTTTAAAGTGTATAATTCAGAGGGTTTTTAGTATATTCACAAAGTTGTGTGACTATTACTACTTCGTAATTCCAGAAAATTTTCATCGTCCCCAAAAGAAACCCTGTACCCATTAGCAGTCACTTCCCATTCCCCTGTAGCAACCACTAATCTATTTTCCGTCTCTGGGGATTTGTCTATTCTGGACATTTCATATAAATGGAATCATACAATCTGTGGCCTTTTGTGTCTTGCTTCTTTCACTTAGCACAGTGTTTTCAAGGCTCATCTGTGTGATAGCCTGGATCAGAACTTCATTCCTTTTGAAGGTTGATATTCCATTGTATGGATATACCACATTTTGTTTATCCATTCATCTGTTGATGGACACCTGGGTTGTTTCCACTTGTTGGCTATTACGAACATTTTGGGGGTCCAAGCTGTTGTTTTGCAGAATGTCCCTCCATTTGGATTGTCTGATTAGTTTCAGGTTCACTGCATCTATTTTCATAGCCTAACAGATGGCTTTCTCTGCTGAGCTCAGCCATGGCCACCGTCTCTGCCCAGCTGTGTCTCTGGCAGGTGGAACAGCCTGGTGAAGGCAGAGCTCCTCGCCTCCCCAACAAAGCAGTGCTGTGCTCATTCCCACTGCCCTCGGTCCCTGCCACTGCCCTCCCTGCCCTGTGGGCACAGAACCTCAGAGCTATTTCAGGCCCTTTCGTGGTAGACCTGGCCTGGGAAAATCTGAGGTCCTGGCGGCTAGACACAACTGCCTTCCTTAGAGGCGTGAAGGTCATTCCTTGGGCTTGGCTTCTTTGGTCTGGTGGCCCAGCCCCTTGCTTCTGGTTTCCACCAACCCCCAGCAGTCAACCCCTGGCAACTAGCATGAGGGAGCAGAATACACATCACTGGGATGGGCTTCCTGTTGACATGCGCCAGCTTGTGGCAACGGGTGTGGTTAAGGCTCAAAAGAGCATCTATCTAAAAATGGGCCCTTTCTGCTCAATGAATTCGGAGCACATGGGTCTTTGCTGTTTCCTTCATACCGGCAAAAGTGACCTTTCTTCCTCTGCTGGTTTCCTCTGAACAGCCCCAGGAGTCCCACAGCTATGAAAATCTGGAGTCTCTTCCCTCCTGGACCTCTTCCCTAGATTAACAGCTCAGCTTTCCTGGCAAAATCCACAGGGTGGCTGGGACTGCTGCTCCATAGCTCTTTGGTTTTTTGTTAGAGCAGGACGAGGCAGGGCTTTTGGATCACTTTCTGATTTGCTGTATGGCTTTGAACAAGCCACTTGACCACTCTGTTCTCCTGTTTTTCCACTTGGAAATTAGGGAATGGATGAGGCCATTCTTTGCAGCATTTCTCCACAGACTGAGGTTTGTTTATGGGTGAGACAATGGAGCAAGTGACGGAGGTGGGGTGAATCTCCTTCCTTGGAGATGCGGACATTTAACAATAGGTCAGATCCGCATTTGGCCATCCTGGCAGAAGTGGTTATGGAAAGAGCATGAGCTTCAGGGCCAGCTATTCCTAAGGCCAAAACTTATCTCTCTGTATCCTACTTGTGGTGTGGCCTCGGGCAAGTTAATCTCTCTGACCCTCTGTTTCATAGGGATAATAGTAGCTTTTCCAGGAGTTGATGGAGAGATTAAAGGGGGTGATGTCTGGAAAGTGCTGAGGACAGTTTCTCGTATGTTGCAGAAGCCCAATAAACCATTGATATTGAGAAAGTACAGTCAAACAGGGTAGCAGTGGGATAGTTCCTTAGGATATATCCAAGTCCTTACTCCTCTCTGTTGGCCAGTTTCTCATGCTGAGTTTTAAGACAGGTAAGTTAGTGTTGTTGGGTGAATACCCTGAAATTTTTACTGTGGTGTCTTCCCTGGTAATTAAGTCCCCTTAACTCTCACCCTCCTTTTTGCTCAGCCCAGTTTTTACCTCCTTGGAAAACAGAACCAATCAGAAATGGGTTGCAAAAGGTCCCAAGTTATCTCAAGGAAAACCAGAAGAAAGTTGAGATGCTGCAGGGCGAGGCTGTGAACCCCACCTGTGGGGCCCCAGCTCCCTGGGAGGCTTGTGGGTTCCAGCCTCCCTGGTGGCATGGCTCTGGGTGGGCCACCCAGGGGGTGAGATTTCAGGGCTGCCCAGCCACAAATCCTCTCTGTCTTGTGGGCTAATTCTTGATAGTCCTCAAAGTCCATTGACTTAAAGCTTTGATCCCTGCTGGAGAGAGATCCACCTGGGAAAAGATATAATTTAAACCTCTTCAATCATGTGATCCTCAGCGTATGTGCCTATAGCAGAAGTTGCTGGTTGTCCCCCCGTTTTGTTGCCCTCCATCTTCATTTTGTAATAGAACCCCCAGCATCTGGCTGCCCAGTCACACCAGTGTTTCTCAACCATGGCGCTTTTAAACATTTTGGGCTGGGTGAGTCTTTCCTGTTGGAGAGGCTATTCTGTGCATTGTAAGACATTTAGCAGCATCCCTGGCCTCTACCCACCCCCCGCCCCCCGTAGACATTGCCAAGTGTCCCCTGGGGGTAGAGGCAAAATCTCCCCTGTTGAGAACTCCCTTGCAGTAGAGACCACATCTCCTAGCCTCCCTTGCAGCTAGGTGTGACCATGTGATGCTGTTCTGGCCAATGACACGTGACTTGGAACACCAGAGGTATCCACGTGAGCAACTGCCAGTTTTCTTTAAAGGGGAACGTGGGTGCTTTGCTTTCTTTCTCCCCTTCCTACTGGCTAGAGTGAGAGTACAGTTGGGAGGTGGAAGCTGAAGGTCAAGGTGGCAGAGAAGCTACAGAGAAGGAGCCTGGGTGCCCAGCCTGGGAGCCGCCATATCCGCCCTGTTGCTTATGCTTAAACTGCTGTGTGTGAGAGAAATAACCTTCTGCCTTGTCGGAGCCACTGTCATTTTGGCCTTTGCAACAACATTCAAACTATATCCTAACTGACATAAGTCATTTGTCACCTCCTTTCCTGACTGCAGAGTATGAGGGAGGAAGTGAGAACATGAAAACAGGAATAAAGGAATCAATGACTAAACCTGCCTCTATGGAACCTCCTCTAAGTTCTAGGCACTGTGGCAGGGGTTTTCATGAACACCGCTTTTATTTAGTTAGTTCTCCGGGTGACTCTACAGGAGAGGCAGTATTATCCCTGTGTTTCCGTAAGAGAAAGCCAAGGCTCAGAGAGGTTGAGTGACTTGCCCATATCACACAGTCAGCCAGGGACAGAACCATGATTCAGTTCTAGGCTTGAAAGACCCCACCCCCATTGCATGCTGTTCCTTTGATTGAGAAACTTTGCAGACACGAAGCTCCAGTAAGGACGCCACTGCCTTCAGGATAACCTGTCACACAAAGCCCTGTTCCTGTCTCCACACAACACTTTGTCTACTCCCCTCACACCCCATGTTCAGCTTTGCTCGTCTCCAAGTGGTCTCCAGGCTTGCCGGCTCTTTCCTGCCTCTATATCTTTACTCAGGCAAAGCTTGCTCAGCCCCCTTGGGCTGGGATGCCTTTAACATCCTTCCGAATCCCTAGCCCCTAAATCTGCTGACTCAGAGCCCTTCGGTAGGACCCGGCTCAGACATCGCCTCCTCCAAGAAGCCTTCCTTGACTATACCCTTCTCAGTCAGACCAGGTCCCTCTCCTGTGTGCTCCCCCCACACCTGTACCACCTATGATGGCACCTACCATTGTGTGAGGTGTAGGCTCCTTTGAGGGCAGAACTCTGTCTCCTCTGTCTCTTCACAGATCAACGTGATGTCTGAAACACAGTTATTTATTCAAGGACGGGGAGGGAGGGAGGAATGCTAGAGTGCTGTCAAATGAGAGAACCGGCTCACAATTTATTCAGCCCTGTACGTGTCCACAGTTGCTAGTTACTGTGAAGAGTTTCACAGAGAGGAAATGTGCTGGGTTTGGTCCTCAAAGAGCTAAGACTCTGAGAGGAAGCTGAGAAGAAGTCAAACAGGAAACATACAAAAAGATAAACAATGGACCTTGTACCTGTAGATTGTCTATGGAGTGGGTCCCCCGAGGCCCCCAGCAGGCTCTGGGCTCTCTTCACCCCATCAATCCCTAGGAATGCCGGCTCATTCTAACAGCAGTCTGAGCGAGACATAATTAGGAAGAACGATCGGCTGCCTGAGAGCTGCACCCTGAGATTCCAAGGCTGAAAAGGAAGACCAGATCTCCCTGCCTCCCTGACCTGACTCACCCAGTTTGTGGGAATTATGTCCTGTTGTCCTGCTGTGGCGGACTGGCTGGCGTTTAGGACTGGGGAGCCCTTCTCTAGCCCTCAACTCCTGAGAAGCTTCCCCAGAGACCGGGAATGTGTAGGGGGATGTGTAGGAGGGGACCCCTTCCTCAGATGCTCTGAAAGCTCGCGGAGCACCTGGAGAGCCAGAGCACAGGCCGGACACCTCGGAGCATGCAGCCAGGCCTCCCCCATTGTGGGGGACCACTCATCAGTCCCGTGGGCGCTCCAGTGGCCTCCGATCAGTGGGTTTGGAAGTCTGGGCAAGAAGCCCAGCTATGAGTCCACCCTTTGCCAGAAGAGCCTTCCTTTCTGCCCAGGCAAGGGAGGGTGGCAACCTGGCCTCACTGGCAGGATCAGCCTTGAGGGTGGACGGGAATGACAGATGTCCTGATGATGGTGGTGGTGAGGACAGTGATGACGTACCAGTCAGCAGCTGTTCGAAGCACTTATTTAATCCTCACAACCACCTCATGAGATTGAGTCTCACAGGTTTTACCCTAGTCATTATCCAAGTGATCTTAAAGGCATTTTCCAGGGCAATATGCTCCCACAGAAGCTCCTGCCCTGTGTGTCCTTGGGCAGGTCCCTTCGCCTGTCAGCCAGACATCAGCCCTGATGAGACCAGCGTTGTAAGACCAACGATGCAGCCGCGCTTTGAAGAGGCTGTGGGCATTAACCAGGCTTAGCTGTTATTCCTCGCATCCTTAGCTGGCCTGGCCTGCGTGCAGACGCCAGGGCCCGCCAGCCTTCTCCAGGGAGGGAGCCTGATTCTTCCACTTGTGCATTGTCCTTTCTGTTTCTGTTTCTCCTCACTGACCACCCACCATTTTTTTTTTTTTTTTTTTTTTTGCGGTACGTGGGCCTCTCACTGTTGTGACCTCTCCCGTTGCGGAGCACAGGCTCCGGACGCGCAGGCTCAGCGGCCATGGCTCACGGGCCTAGCCGCTCCGTGGCATGTGGGATCTTCCCGGACCGGGGCACGAACCCGTGTCCCCTGCATCGGCAGGCGGACTCTCAACCACTGCGCCACCAGGGAAGCCCCACCACCTACTGTTTTGTACAGCCCGAGGAGGGCCTGGCCAGTGTGGACAAGGGTCCCAGCACTGATTCTGCCCCTCACCAGCCACATGACCTCAGGCAAGTTGCTTCTCCTGTCTGCGTCATCTGGAAAACAAGAGGGTCAGGACTGAACTACCCCTTTGAGCACTAACATCCTAATGTCCTGTGATCAAAGGCCAGGGGAAGGGCTGGAGGACCCAGACGGGAAAGCTCAGCCCCAGCTCAGCTTCCCATGTTAATGGCTTTGCTGAAAGGAGGCCCCTGGCCATGGAAGCTGCTTTATCAAAATGTGTTCCAGCTCACTTAGATTACACTTCACTCCGCTGAACTTCAAAAGGGGCACAAGGGCTCCTCTGCAGACAATTGCCGGCGGAACGTCAACACGGCCAGTCAGGCTTGAAGGGGTCACCTCACTGGGCAGCTGGGCAGGCTTTTACGGACCCTAGATGGGAGAAAGAGAAGGGAGGCAGGCTGAAGCCTCACGTGGTTGAGGCTTTATGGTTTTCTCATGGTTATCGTCTTCCCCTGTTCTCCAAATCTCAGATCCAAAGAGAGAGTCCTGATGGGCCAGGAAGATAGGCAGCCTCTGAGAGAATGAAATATAGTCTGAGGAGCTGCAAGCCTCATGCTTAGAGGGAGGGAACAGAGCAAATTTGTGAGAGGGACAGCTTATGGGTGACGCCTGTTAGCAGCTTTGTGTGTGAACAGGGGACATGGGTATTAGTTGATGATAAAAGTTACTCATGTGATGCAGCTTCCAGAGAAACTAAAGCCTTGGTGCTACATTTAGAAGTTGAAGAAAAGCAAGAATATTGTTACCATTTATAAGTGCTAAGAGTGCTAGACACTGGACCTAGCCAGTTGTATGGATTATCTCATCTCATCCTCACAATACCCAATGAAGTAGATACTATCATGATCTCTCTATATTTCCAGTGAGCAAACTGAAGTTCACAGAGGTTAAGTGACTTGCCCATGGCCACCCAGCAGATAAAAGGCAGAGGCGGGCTTCAACCTTGGGTCCCTCCACCTATTTTGCCGCCAAAACAACATCATGTGAGGAACCATCCAAAGAGCAGTGGTTGTTGAGTCTTCAGCTATTTTCAAGGATGTGAGGGAGAAGGGGGATCGGATGTGCCCTGCATTGGGGCATTGGGAGGAACTAAGACTGAGGGGTGAGCAGAAACCTTCTTCCACTCAATGCAAAAAAGACATTTTCAGCAGCCAGTTGTCTCGAGACGGCAGGTACCATAAGGAGTAGTGATTTTCTTTGATCCTGGGGGTTATGTATAACCACCTGGCAGGGAGGCAAGCCAGTGGATTCAGTAGGTGGTTGAACGAAGGCCCTGCTACTAACCCTGAGATTTTGGCAGATTCAAGGGCTGAGGGGCTGGGTCAAGCAGACACACCTTGGTCTCTGGTGTCCAAAAAGTCACATCATATAAAGGATTTCTCCAGGTGTTACTGGAGGTACCCCATAGTGGGTGGCCTCAGGCTAAGCTGAGAACGAACCTGGCTTGAAAGAACACTCACCCCAAGGTCAGGAGACGTGGTCTTCTGACTTCAACTTTTAGCTCTGTGCCCTTGGGCAAGTCACTTGACCTCTCTGGCCCTTGGTTTCTTCACTGGTGAAAATGAGCTTGGATCGGATCAGTTCTGTGGTCCTGAGACATAAACAGATGTTACAGGTGAACTTGGGACGACACAAACCCTCTGTGTCGTAGTGTTGGAGAAACAGAGCAGTAGAAGGCAGGCTGAGGATGACCCCATGGCAGCCTTCTGAGGAAAGGAGGTCCTCTTAATGGGATGAGCTAAGCGGTCCTGGCTTGGAGGTCAGGACTCAGGATCTGGGCTGGTGGCCCAAACTTGAAGTCAGCCCTTCCATTTTTATCATAGAGGAAGTGGGAGAAACGCACTCAGCAGACAAAACAAACACAGAAAGGTGAGTTGTTGGTGAAGGTGTGTGTTTTGTCTGCTGAGCTCTTTCCTGCACAGAGACCCATCAGACAGGATCGGGGAGGCCCTGGGAAGAGAGAGGAGGGGGCACAGGCAATGCAGCTCCCAAAGCACTGTCTGTGCTTTGCAGTTAATGCCCCGACAGTCTTTGTTATTGTGAATGAGGTAGAACTCCCCCAGTGTCTGCTTTTTGAACTGAGGAAAACCTGAGTTCGAATTCTTGCCACTCACTAGCTGGGTGATTTGGGGCAATTCACTTAACTTAGGATGTCCATTTATGACTTGTTATCCAAATGGAGGCATTTTTGAGAATGGAGGGGAAAGCTATTATTAATTATGCTGGGACAACAGCATAAACTGAGACTATTTGGAGCAAAAATGGGACACCCTGCCTGCCTTCACCAAGGCCATTTCCACATTGAGAAAACGGCCACTGTGATACATGCATGTGCTTCATGTGGCTGGGCTGAAGCTGCAGGGAACGGACACAGCATTTAGTGGGTGCTCAGGAAGAGAAGGCTCCATGCTGACCTTTCCCTCTTCTCGCATTCTGTATGTCTAAAAAAAGGCTCTGAGACAGGGCTAACTGGGGTCCCAGAGAAGCTGTGCTAGGGCCTCCTTCAAATCTGTGTGTGCTTTCCTGGAGGGCCGGTGCCCAAAGCCAGCTGGGACTTGGGCCTCCCTTTGGGATCTGTTTGCCTTTTCATCAACACAGACACAGGGTTTTTCTTGGCTAGGCCCCTCTGCTCACAGCTCAGGGATTGTACCTTGAAGCATTCAGTCCCAAGTGATATGAATCAGGATCTACCAGGAAGTTTGTTTTCCAAGGCCTTAGTCAACATGTGGGTGTGGAGACACCAACCAATTTCAATGTAGAGTCAACTCCTTCTTAAATAGGGACTTTCACATTAGTCAGACTTTTCAAAACAACATAATGTTTAAACAAAATTCCATTTCCACTTTTCCATCACCAGCAGCAGTTGCTGAAGAAACAGAGGCTTCCCCAACCCATGTCTTAGCTGGTTCCCTTACTATGTCAGAGCCTGGGCTATGATGTCACATGCTGGGGGTGTGAAATCACCCTTACTAGGGTCTCAGTTTCCCCTTCTGGCTCTTCACGTAGACTCGGACTGCTTCGGCCAGTGTCTTCTTTTGCTTCGCTCTGATTCTTTGGTCTGTTGATTGCCTGGAATAGCAGCAATCCAGCTCACACCTTCCGAGATACCTCCCCCTTAAGCCCCGGCACAATCCCAGGAGTTCCCACATTTCAGTATGCGACGCTCATAGCTCAGACTGCCGCTGAGGTACTGCCATTGAGGTACCAGGATTTGGCATGAAATACCTTCAGCAGAGACTCATGGGTCCCAAACATGGTCACCCTGAGCAGGCTCAGGCTTTCACCTTACCGAAACCTGAAGGTTGGCTGGGTACACACACACCTGGCATCTTCCCGTGGCCCTGGGCCCCCGTCAGTGTCTACTTTGATCCCTTCCGTCCTGGCTCCTACATTCCCAGGGCCTGTCCTGTGTCACATCCCCATGCAGCTAGCTCTCTTTGCTGGTTTGGCAAATCAGGCAAAGTCCGAGAACTCCTCAACCTGTTGGTTGTGTACTCCAGAGCTCTACTAAGTGTAACATGCAGTATTTCACTTCACGAGCGATGCTCTAGCTTGTGTTCAGAACTTGGGCCTCATGTAAGTAGCTGAGTAACCCCTCTGTGCCTCAGTTTTGTCACTTGTAGAATGGGGATGTTAACAGTAGCTCCTCTCTCACTGGACTGGTGTGAGAGCTCAGTGAGCTCATGAGTATAAAGTGCTCCATTGCCATTGGCCATTGTTACGATAAATCTTCACCACCACCCTATGAGAGGGGGACTCTGTTTATCCCCATGGGCAGATGAGGAACTGAGATTTGGAAAGGTTAAGTAAGTTGCCCAAGCCGTGTGTTAGAAAGACGGGCAATAAGCATGCTTTGGGAAGTCTGGGGCCCTGCTCTCGGTGACATGAGAGTCCAGGTTAAATCCCAATTCAGTTGCTTTCGCATATATTTGGAGAGACCAATGTGTCAGGCCCTGTGCCAGGAGCCAGGGAGCCAGCAGGTAGCTCCACCCGGTGTTCAGCCCAACCCGTGTGGGCCCCTCTGGACTAGGCACAGTTAATCTCCTGCCATCCCCCCTGGCTTCACCTGGCTCCTTAAAACCAGACACATTACTTAGCATCTGCATCTTAGCACCTTTCATCTTCAAAGGATTCCCGAAGCACCAACCAATTAGTGCTTACAACACCCTCATCTTGTGGACAAATATTTATCCTCACTTCATACCCAGGAAAACTAAGGCATAGAGAGGAGAACAGACGGGGTGGGAAGAGGAAGAGTGAGTGACAGAGCTAAGCAGAGAATTCCGGAGCCCCAGACCCTGCTGACTGCCCAGTCCATCTGGGGGCTGCAGGGAAATTCTTCCCATAATATCTTTTTTTTTTTTTTTAAATGGAAGCAGAACCTTTTGCAAGTTCAGAAGATTTAGATTTCTTTAATAGTAACCTCCAGGAAATACATTAAAAACACATTCTATCCATTACAAATCTTAATGTCACCAGCCAGGGATGAGGGAATTAATGCCGGACCCAAAAATACATATAGTCAGCAACTCCAGGGCAAGGGCAGAGACGATTTATAGAGTGCGAGATCTGGATGTCTGGAGCAGGCAGGCCAAGCTCAGCGGCGAAATTGAAACAGGGCTTGAAGGCAGCTTTGATTCAATCATTGTTCCCCATTTCTTCTCAATCAATGTAAAAAAATTTTTTTTAATGCTATAAAGGCCAGGTTCTGATCTGTCATGAGAAAACTGCTTTCATTAACATAAGTTCCTGTTAAGGGCCCTTTAAAAGAATCAACCCCTCCCCCCTCTCCCTGCCCGCCAAGTGCCCCCACCAGAACAATCCCAACCCTGATCATCTCCCATGTCTACCTGGGTCAAACAAAGGGGGAATCCAAGCAGTGGTGCAGCTGGAGAATCTATGCAATGAAGACAAAACGTGTGTATAATTAGTGTGGTTTTACTTCCCTTAGCAGAGGGTATTTTTCTTTACTTTTATATTGTAAAATAAAATACAGTTATAGAAAACGACACCAAAAAAAGGTGTAGCTTAGTAAACTGGGATAAGGGAAACAGCGCAGGGCTTTTAAATTGTTTTCATTTTTGGACTCAGCACTCCGTTTTGCCAAACTTGAATCTAACACAACCTTGGAAAAGCTTTGAACCTCAGGGGTATTATTGCACTCATTTTAGGAAGGACAGTGACCTAAAGAATGATGTAGAGCACTCAGCTGTTAGTTTAGGGCTGCCACGTTCCCAGCCACGTGCTTGCTGCTCAGAGAAAGGGTATTAAAGGACTCAGTGAGCACTAGGAGCTGAAGCCCACAGCAGCGATGGACTTGGGTCCCCAGCGTGTTCCCACTGCCCACCTCTCTTGTCGAAAACCACACAGCATCGCCTAGGGCTGAGTGAGTTAATGGGCAGGTCTCTGTGCCCTTTTATCCTGGAGGAAAGGATGAGAAGGCATTACATCACGCCCCTCCCTTTACAGGGGAGGAAACTGAGGCCACAGGTCTGATCTGAGGTCAGTAGTAGCAGAGCCAGGACCGAGAGCTGGATTGGAAGACTCCCTGTCCGGTGCTTCTCTGCCCCATGCCTGTGCTGCTTTTTCCGTGATACACCTTGTTGGGTCAATAGCTACTTGTCAGGAACTGGTAACCAGCACTTTCTAACCAGCCCGAGTACTCAGTAGGATGACCGACCACCCCACTTTGCCCGGGGTTGGGGGTGGGGATTCCAGTGCTAACCCTGGGACAGTCCCAGGCACACAGGGCCAGCTGATCACCCTGTGGGCTGTGTCCATGTCACTGGCGCCCAATCACCTTGACTAGTTGGTGGGCACTCAACCTGTGGGGGCGAATCAAAAGTTAGAGAGGAGGATGGGGTTCCTTATGCCAAATGAGTTGAGTTGGAGTACAATTATCCAAATTATTGAGATTTTTAAACAGTTACTGAAGGAAACATAAGGGTTTGTCCTGAATTATAATAGCTAACACTTTGAGCACGCTTTATAACTTTAATGCACTTTCACACTCCAGATCTTAATTATTTGGGCCCTTCAGGCAAGGATGTCTGATTAAAATCATTTTTATGAAGTAGGAGACTGAGCTGGCCCAGCCACCGAGGAGGGCACACCTAGCTGTGAGTGATGGAGCTCAGAAAGCACCACCCCCTTCTCTGACCCTTGGCTGAAGCTCTTCACCACTCCCTCTCTGGTCAGGAACCCTGGCTGGAGGCCAGATCTTGAGTTCTCTCTCTATTTAATTGTTAGGAAGCAGGAAGCCAGAAACTGGGGGTTTCTAAATTGAATTCCAAGGATCTTGGATTAACACCAAAATAATACCTGTACTGTAGACTTGCTATTGGAAAAGAACCTTAGTGGGGCCAAAGAATGAGTTTGGTTTGATCAAGCGAAGCTATTTGTTTACCTTTAGCCTCTGCTGAAAGCCGAGTTCCAGTATTAAGGCTCTCCCTCTCCAAATGCCATTCAAACAGCCCCCAGCCACGGACACCCGCTTTCCACTCACGCTGGAGCAGGAGACTCTACACTTCTGAAATCAGAGCTGGAGGTGAAATGCTTAGCTGAGCTTTGTCTTTCAATGCCTTTCTTCTCTCTGGGGTTTTAACTGCTTTTTCTGGCCTCAGGGAATCCCTTGGAAGTTAATAAAACTTACTACATCAAAGGGCTCTACAACCATTACTCTATTAAAACCTCACAGCACTCCTGCAGCAGGTAAGCATTATTAACCCCATTTTACAGATGGGGAAACTGAGGTTAATTGGTTTGCCTCCAGCTACTGAGGAAATGAGTGTCCCAGCTGGCTTGAAAACTGGGTGGTTTGTTCAGATCACCCAGGGGTGGTTGTTTCTGCTGAAATCCGTTTTTCAAAGCACCTTGACTGGATTTCTTTTTCCTTCACGAAAACTGATTCCTCACTGGCTGCACTGAGGATGAGGAATTTCTCCAAAGCTGGCTAGTCCGAAAGCAACAGCTCCAGCCTTCCACCAGGAGAGGTGCCATAAAAATAGATGAAAGCTAAGAGCTCAGTGCAGTAATTTAGGAAACAATTTGGGCCTTTCAGAAATTAATGTTATTTAAAGATGCAGATTCATCCACCCCAGGGGCCTCCTGGGAGTGTTCCCGAACCATCTGGTTCAATCAGCTCATTTTCTTTCCCCTAATCCTCCTGGCTCTCGTGTGTGTATGTACAGCGAAAGTTCCTGGGGAACTTGCAGCATGAATAAAAAGCAAAGACCTTTCTCTTTCACCAGCCACCTCTCCTCTTTTCCAAACAGCCTTAAATTCCTAATCCTGTTTATTCTTAGTGGGGGTATAAAATTCATGTTCCAACAGACAATGAGGAGATCTGTGGAGGCCTCCACCCCAGGGCTCATGTCCTCTCAGTTTGGGTCCATCCAAGATGGTTGGGGTGTCTTTACCCCATTCTCTGAGAAGACCTACAAAACCTGGTAGTGTTTGGGAATAAATTTGCCCAGGCCTGCTGAAGGAAGAAGCCAAAAAAAATTTTCTTTGTGGGGAGTGGCATGTCTGGTTAAAGCTATCCATGAACCACAGCGATGATTTCAAAGGCTCAGGTAAGTGTTTTCAAAAGGAGGGTTTCAGCACAGTCCCAACCGTATGAGTCCCCGCTTCTTGCTGTCGGAGTCCAATTATCCACAAAGGCAGGATGCTGTGTTTACGTAAATAATTACCAGATTTCGGATAGCCAGACGTGTTGCAGCACACAGAAGGCAAGCCCATAAATTACATTTGGGGAATTAAGGGTCAGATTGATCTTATCTCTCTAAATCCGGCCAGACTCCCGCAAGCTAAAGGCACATCCGGTTGACTGAGCCTTGGGAGGCATGGGCCCCAGAAACTAGTGATCCTGAGGATGGCGCTACCCGTCCCCCTCAACACCTCCCTTTTCTGCTTCTCCCTGCTCCAGTTTGCTGGCTGGCTCTGAGAGCTAGGGGGTGGCAGAAAAAACTGTCCCAACTCGCTCTTTGCCCAACCTGCAAGGGAAGAAGGCAGGAGAGGGGTGTAGGCATCTCACTTCTATCCTCTTTTTCCTCCTGGGCCACACAGGATCTCACTTCTGAAATAACAGCAACGATGTGGGAGTAGTGATAGGAAACATCAAAGCAATGAGAGTTGTAGAACAGGGCTTCTGCTGGAGATTTCCCTCCTGCACAGGCCAAACCTCTGTGTTTTCATTCATTCAACAGAAATGCATTCAGCACCTACTGCAACCCCAGTGCCACGCACAGTGCAGTGGTGGAGGGCTCACGCTAGCCACAACGCTTGATTGGAATCCTGGCTCTGCTGGCCACCGCAGGCAAGTGACCTAACCCTCCTGGCCTCAGCTTGTTTATCTAGAAAGTGACATAATGATAGCACCACTCCCTGAGAGTGAGGTGAGGATTAATTAAATCATTCATAAAGAGCTCTTTGAACAGGCCTGGCACATAGTATGTTGGTTATTGCTATTATTATGATGATCATTATTATGACTCTGCTAAGCACATGTGAGCCTCTGTTCTGAAAGTGGTTACAAGCTGGTTGAGACAGAATTCCCACATAAACACAAAGAGTATGACAAGGCAGTATGGTTGATTAGGTACCAAGTGAATGGAAAAGACAATTAAGTTCTATAGGGAGCAGGCAGAGATCGCTGTGCTGGAAGAAGGCGTCACAGAGGAAGGAAGGCTTAGGCTGTGCTTGAAGGATGTGCAAGATTTGGCTGGGCCACAGAGGGAATAACGGATGTAGGGAGGGCTTGAGGCGGGGGCTGGGGGTAGAGCCCCAAGAATCCACAAGACTTAAGCTAAAAGTTAGAGTGTTATGCAAGTCTGATGCTTCTAATAGTATAAGCCAAACCTCTTCAATTAAGATTTCCAAATCCAAATGTCAGCCTCTCTTACAGAGAAAGAAATATTGATTTGTGTTAACTTCATCTGACAAAATAATGTTACAAAGTGGGGCAACAGAGTGCATTGTGAAGAGACCAGAAGAGGCATGGATAAATAGAGCCTCAATTTATAATATGGGGGGTTAGGTATATTGATAGAGATGTCACTGAAACAAAGTAATATTGTTTGGTGAATTAGAAAGTATTCTACCCCAAAAGTGTTCTATTCATTCAATCATTCTTTAAATATCGAGTGCTTACTATGTGCCAAGTATTCAGGGAGACTCTGGTAGTGACAATAAATATGGTTTTTATCATTGAATAAGTGTGTATTCTTAATTCCTGGCCAGAAGTACAGCTCCTCTTTCCCACAGAGACACAGGGAGGAATGTGAACACAGAGGCTCGGACAGTCATCAGAGTAGAGGCGTTTCCTTGATCATTTTGATGAGAGTTGTAATGTACAAGTAGATAGGGAGTGAACTCTTGTGTTCTCCCAGATTTCCACTCCTACCTCTAGGTGCCTCATTTTGCACCTGATACAAAAGTGCAAAATATATTTCACAAGTAATAGGGGAATTTGATTTATTCACTGTTTTAATCTTTCATGCTACATGTCTTAAATGTCAATCCCTTTTTTGTAACTTTAAGGTTATAAACAGAATATAACATTTTTGCTTCATTTAAAAAGTAAATATATGTTCACTAGAAAAAATTAAAAGCATGCATAAAGGTAGCCAGATTATTCTTTTATTTTACAATTTCATTTCCAAAAGCAGATAGTGGGCATACAAGATAACTGGTAAGTTAAAGCTGTAGCTACTTTGTTTTCAGATGTTCTGGCCCAGTGCTGTCCAGTAGAAGGATGGTGTGAGCCACATGTAATTTAAAATTTTCCAGTAGCCACGTTTAAAAAGATAAAAAGAAACAAATGAAGTTAATTTTGGTAATTTATGTAATATATATAAAATAACAATTTAAAAATTGGGTTCTTACATTCTTTTTTTCATACTAAGTCCCCCAAATCTGGCAAGTTTTCCATTTATAGCACATCTCCGTTTGAACCAGCACATTCCAAGTGCTCAATAACTACATGCCAGCAAGTGCAGTTCTGGAATAATCATTTACAAAGTGAAATGCTTTATAAAACACAGTTGAAATAAATCTTAGTGAAATTATAGGTAGCAAATGTGAAAATTAAAGGAATGCAATTAATGTCCAGAATTTTTTTTTTTTGCGGTACGCGGGCCTCTCACTGTTGTGGCCTCTCCCGTTGCGGAGCACAGGCTCCGGACGCGTGGGCTCAGCATCCATGGCTCACGGGCCCAGCCGATCCGCGGCATGTGGGATCCTCCTGGACCTAAGCATGAACCCGTGTCCCCTGCATCGGCAGGCGGAATGTCCAGAATTTTTAATGTCCTTTTCCTAAGAGGGTAGAAAGCATTAATTACAGTTTGTTGTTGTTTATGTGAAAGAATTTTAAGTTATAAACTATTTTGGTTATTAAAATAAATATGGTTTTTACTATTGATGTATTGACCTCATATTTTTCATTTTCTATAAGTTAGAAAACAATTTAAAATAAATAAATAAAAGCGGGTACATGTGAAGCAAGCATTTCAAAAATGTTTCTGTATAGCATGTTTCTAAAAAAAATTTTAATCTGCCTCTGTGCAATTTCATAAATTAATTTGGTCTTCATTTGAGTAAGAATTACAATAATTTATTATTAAACACTTAAAAAATTAACCCAGTCATTGACAATTGAATTTCTGAAAAATTTTTGCTTGGATATCATTACTTACAAAGATGAATTAATTCAAGAAGCATTCAGTGAATGAACCAACCATGTGCCCAACACTGTTCTACCTGCAACAAAAGATAAGAAAGGATTTGAAGGGAAAGAAGGACTTTCACTTCCAGCCAAGGAGCAACAGGGACTGGATATACTCTCTTCCATGAAACAACCAAAAAGACAGACAAACAGACAAAATATATGAAACAATGGTTTTCAAACCATTTCAGGCAATGAAGGACAGTTACTGAGAGAGGAAAACAAGGTAAGTAAGCCCTACAATTGCCCAAGCTTTCTGCCTTATGAGGGTTTCCAGGCTGTAGCACAGGGAGGGAAAACCCAGGCAGAGCTCAGCCAATTCTCTGAGTTGAGAATTCTCTGCCTGAGGACAGAGCTAAAAGTTTGGGGAGACCAAGGTGGCAAGAATTTGCAGGACAGAGTACCAAGAGCAAGAGAGCTGCAGAGGTCTGGAGATCTGCAGAAGGTCTCCCTCAAGTATTCAGCATGATCGACCCATGAGTTTGAGGAAACTATCCAAGGCAGGGGAAAGAAGATCTGAAAAGATTAGAGAAGATGAGAGGTGTTCACTCAGAGCTGGGAACAGTGTCTAATCACCACCAGGCAGACTGGAAAACTTCATAAATCATGGGGCATTGGGTAGAATACTCAAAAGGGTATTGCCTCAGTAATGGGGAATAATTAGCCCTATATTAAACATGGCTCTGGTCCTACCTGACGATTCTCAAAAATAAGACCAAAAGGATCAAACTGTGTCCAAGTAATCTAGCTCCCATACAAATCTCAAGAATATTTGTAGAAATACCAAAATATCCAGCACCCAACAATGTAAAATTCACAATGTCTGGCACGTAAACAAAGATTATCAGACATGCAAAATGTGACCCATAATGAGGAGGAAAATAAATCACAACTGACCCAGAACAACACAGATATTATAATTAGCAGCTATTATAACTGTACTGCATTTGTTCAAAAAGATGTATGTTATGAAAAAGATTTAAACCAAACTTTTCAAGATGAAAATTACACAAGTGAGATGAAAACCACACTAGTTAAGATTAATAGCAGATTAGACATTGCAGAAGAAAATTTTAGTGAACAGGAAGACATAACAATAAAAACTATTCAAAGTTAAGCATACAGGGGAGAAAAAAGTTTAAAAACTGAAAAGAGCATCCATGCACGATTAGACAACTTCAAGCAGCCTAATGTATATAATCGGAGTCCCTGAAAATGAGGCTGGAGGACAGAAAATTCACTTGAAGAAGTAATGACCAAAATTTTTCTAAATTTGATGAAAACTATAAACTCACAGATCCAAGAAGCTCAATGAGCCCCACGTACAATACAAAAAAAACCTGAAAGAGAACTACACCAAGTCACATTTGATCCAAACTCTCAAAACCTGGGATAAAAAAGAGCATCATTGAAGCAGCCAGAGAAAAAGACACATTATATGGAGAAAAACAATATAAGGATAGCTGCAGATTTCTCACTGGAAACAGTACAAGTGAGAAGACAGTGGAGCAAAATATTTTAAATCCTGAAAGAAAACAAAAAAAAAAAACCCTCTCAATCTAAATCCTATACCCAGAAAAAAAAAATCTTCAAAAATGAAGGTATTGGAAATTCCCTGGTGGTCCAGTGGTTAGGACTCTGCACTGTCACTGCCAAAGATGTGGGTTCAACCCCTAGACCAGGAAATAAGATCCCACAAGACACGTGGTGCAGCCAAAAAAAAAAAAAAAGGTACTATACAGATCCTTTCAGACATACAAAAACCGAAAGAATTCACCACCAGTAGAAGCGTACTCTAAGAAATGTTAAAGGAAATCCTTCAGGCAGAAGGAAAATGATACCAGACGGAAACATGGATCTACCCAAAGGAATGAAGAGCACTGGAAAAGTTAACCACATGGGTAAAATATGTGTTTTTTTTAACCTCGTATGTCTCTTTCAAAGATAACTGACTTTGGGACTTCCCTGGTGATCCAGTGGTTAAGACTCCACACACCCAATGCAGGGGGCCCAGTTTCGACCCCTGGTTGGGGAACTAGATCCCACATGCATACTTGCAACTAGGAGTCTGCACGCGGCAACTAAGAAGTCCGTGTGCTGCACTAAAAAAAAAAAAGATCCCGCATGCTGCAGCAAAGCTCCCACATGCAGCAACTAAGACCTGGCACAGGCAAAATAAATAAATAAATAAATATTTTTTAAAAAGATAACTGCTTAAACAAAAATTATGATGTATTGTGTGGTTTATTTCACATGTGTAAGTAAAAAGTGTGACAATAAAAGCTTAAAGGCCAAGAGGGGGGAAATGGACGTATTCTATAGTAAGGTTCTTATACTATATGTGAAGTGGTACAATGTCAATTAAAGGCAGGCTGTGTTAAGATATAAATACCATAAACCTCAAAGCAGCCACTAAAGTAACAAAGAATTATAGCTACTAAGCCAACAAAGGAAATACAACGGAATCATAAAAAATACTCAGCTAATCCAAAAGAACACATAAAAAGAGAAAAAAGGAAACAAAGAAAGAAATGGAACACATGTAAAACAAATAGCAAAATGGTAGACAAACTTAACCATATCAATAATCACATTAAAAGTAAATGGTCTGGGCTTCCCTGGTGGCGCAGTGGTTGACAGTCCGCCTGCCGATGCAGGGGACACGGGTTCGTGCCCCCGTCAGGGAAGATCCCACATGCCGCGGAGGGGCTGGGCCTATGAGCCATGGCCGCTGAGCCTGCGCGTCCAGAGCCTGCGCTCCGTAACGGGAGAGGTCGCAACAGTGAGAGGCCCGCGTACCACACAAAAAAAGTAAATGGTCTAACAAATGAACCTATCTACGAAACAGAATCAGGCACATAGAGAATAGACTGGTGGTTGCCAAGGGGGAGGGGAGTGGGAGAGGGTTGGATTGGGAGTTCAGGATTAGCAGATGCAAACTATTATATATAGGATGGATAAACAACAAGGTCCTACTATATAGCACAGGGAACTATATTCAATGTCCTGTGAAGAACCATAATGGAAAAGAATATGAAAAAGAATATATATAGGTATAACTGAGTCACTTTGCTGTACAGCAGCAAATTAACACAACATTGTAATTCAACTATACTTCAATAAAAAATAAATTTAAGAAAAAGGAAATGGTCTATACTGTATGATTTCACTTATATGAGGTAAATAGAGTAGCCAAACACATCAAACAGAAAGTAGAATGGTGGTTGCTGGGGGTTGGGGGAGGGAGAAATGAGGAGTTATTGTTTATGGGTATAGAGTTTCAGTTTTGCAAGATGAAAAAGTCCTAGAGATTGTTTGCACAACAATGTGAATATACTTAACACTACTAAACTGTATACTTAAAATGGTTAAGATGGTAATTTTTATGTTATGTATATTTTATCGTAATTAAAACCAAACCAAACCAAACAAAAAAATTCACATAATTCTTTGAGCTTACAAAAAAAAAAAAATGGTCTAAATGCTCTAATTAGAAGGCAGAGATTGTTAGATTGGATAAAAAAGCAAGATCAAATTATATGGTGCTTATAAGAAATACACTTTATTTTTTCAGTTATATATATATATATATATATATATATGTACTCTTTATTTTTTTATATTCTTTTCCATTGTAGTTTATCATAGGATATTGAATATAGTTCTCTGTGCTACACAGTAGGACCTTTTTGCTTATCCATTTTATATATAAAAGCTTACATCTGCTAACCCCAACCTCCCACTGCATCCCTCCCCCAACCCCCTCCCCCTTGGCAACCACCAGTCTGTTCTCTATGTCCGTGATTCTGTTTCTGTTTCACAGATAGGTTCATTTGTGTCATATTTTATATTCCCTGTATGTGGTATCATGGTATTTGTCTTTCTCTTTCTGACTTACTTCACTTAGTATGATAATCTCTAGTTGCATCCATGTTGCTGCAAATGGCATTATTTTGTTCGTTTTTATGGCTGAGTAGTATTCCATCATGTATATGTACCACATCTTCTTTATCCATTCATCTGTCGATGGACATTCCATGTCTTGGCTATTGTGAATAGTGCTACTATGAATATAGGGTTGCATGTATCTTTTTTTTTTTTCTTTTTTTTGCATGTATCTTTTTGAATTATAGTTTTGACTGGATATATGCCCAGGAGTAGGATTGCTGGGTTATATGCTAATTTTATCTTTAGTTTTCTGAGGAACCTCCATACTGTTTTCCACAGTGGCTGCACCAACTTACATTCCCATCAGCAGTGTAGGAGGGTTCCCTTTTCTCCATATCATAAGAAATACACTTTAAATATAAAAACACAGATATGTCAGAAAGTAAAATGGTGTAAAAAGATATATCACGCTAACACTAATCAAAAGAAAAGATGGACCTGGGGATGTGATGTACATCACGGTGACCATACTTAATAATAATACTGTATTGTATATTTGAAAGTTGCTGAGAGAGTAGATCTTAAAAGTTCTCATCACAAGAAAGAAAATTTGTGATGAATGTTAACTAGATTTATTGTGGTGATCATTTTGCAATATATATGTATATCAAATCAAAATGTACCCCTGAAACTAATATAATGTTATATGTCAATTATATCTCAAGAAAGATGGCTATGTCTTAGAAAGATGTCTATGATATATTATTAGATTAAAAATAGTTGTGAAACAAACAAACAAAGAAACATGTAGTGGCTATATTAACGTCAGACAAAGTAAATTTTAGAGCAAAGAGTGTTTCCAGGTATAAAGAAGATCATTTTATAATCATAAAGTGGGCAATTCATCAAGATGACTTAATTCTAAAAGTTTATGCACCTAATAACAGAACTTCAAAATATGTGAAGCAAAAACTGATAGAACTGCAAGGAGAAATAGACAAATAACAATTATAATAGGAGATTTCAATGCTCTCTCTTATTAATTGATATACAAGTAGGGAGAAAATAATCAAGGGTATAGAAGACAAACACCATCAGTCAACTTGACATAACTGACATTTGTAGAACACTCTATCCAACAACAGCTGAATGTACATTATTTTCAAATGCACATGGAACATTTACCAAAATAGGCCATATTCTGGATTACAAAGTAAGTCTCAATAAACTTTAAAAAGTCAAGTCATAAAAAATTTGTCCTCTCATCACAATGGAATTAAATTAGAAGTTAATAACAGAAAGATTCTTGGAAAAATCTCCAAATATTTGGGAACTTGATAACACACTTCTAAATAACCAAGGGTCAAATAAAAAATATAAAAGGGATGTATTTAGAATGTATTTTGAATGGACTGAAGATGAAAACCCAACATGTCAAAATTTGTGGGCTGCTACTAATTTGGTACTAAAAAGGTCTCAAATCAGTCATCTCAGCTTCCACTTTAAGGAACTAGAAAAAGAAGAGCAAATGAAACCCAAAATAAGCAGAAGAAAGGAAATAGTAAAGATCAGAGCAGAAATTAATGAAATAAAATACAGCAAAACAATGAAGAAAAATGAAGCCAGAAGGTAGTTCTTTGAGAAGATCAATAATACTGATAAATATTAACCATGTTAGATCAGGAAAAAAGAAAGGAGACACAAATTACCAATATTAGTAATGAGAGAGGTGACCTCACTACAGATTTTACAGGTAAAAAAAGATAATAAGGGAATATTATGAACATTTTGCCTATGTCAACAATGAACAATAAATTAGACAACTTATATGCAACAGACAAATTCCTAAGACAAACTATCAAAACTCACTTAAAGAGAATAGGTAACCTGAATAGCACAGTATCTTTTTTTTTTTAATTAATTAATTAATTAATTTTTATTTTTGGCTGTGTTGGGTTTTCGTTGCCGCATGTGGGCTTTCTCTAGTTGCGGTGGCAGGGGCTACTCTTTGTTGTGGTGCGTGGGCTTCTCATTGTAGTGGCTTCTCTTGTTGTGGAGCATGGGCTCTAGGCACGTGGGCTTCAGTAGTTATGACTCACAGGCTCAGTAGTTGTGGCTCGCGGGCTGTAGAGTGCAGGCTCAGTAGTTGTGGCACATGGGCTTAGTTGCTCTGCGGCATGTGGGATCTTCCCGGACCAGGACTCGAACCTGTGTCCCCTGCATTGGCAGGTGGATTTTTAACCATTGCGCCACCAGGGAAGTCCCCAGTATCTGTTAAAGAAATTGAACTTGCAACTTAAAACCTTCCCCCCAAGAAAACTCCAGGCCTAGATGGCTTCACTGGTAAATTCTGCAAATATTTAAAGAAGAAAAAATACCAATTATATACAAACTCAGAAAACTGAAGAGGAGAAAAACTTCCCAAGTCATTCTGAAGCTGGTATTACCCTGATACTAAAACCATACAAACGAATTTATAAGAAAATAAAACTACAGAGCAATATTCCTTGTGAACGTAGATGCAAAATTTCCAAACAAGATTTTAGCAAATAAGACCAATATATAAAGAGACAAAATACATCATGACCAAGTGAGATTTATTCTAGGAAGGCAAGGTTGACTTAACATTTGAAAATCAATATAATTCATGTTATTAACAAAGAAAGAAAGAAAAAACATACGATTATCTTAATAGATACAGAAAATAATTTTGACAAAAATACAGCATCCATTCCACATTAAAAACTAAGCAAACTAGGAAATTCCTCAACCTCATAAAAAGCATCTGTGAAAAACCTACAGCTAACATCATACTTAATGGTGAAACTTAATGCTTTCCCTCCAAGATGAGGAGCAAGACAGGGATACCTCCTCTCACCAATTCTATTCAACATTGTATTAAAGGTTTTAGCCAGTACAATAAGACAAGAAAAAAACAGGCATCCATATTGGAAAGGAAGAAGTAAAACTCTTTATTCAATACAACATGACAGCAAAAGCATGATCCATAAAGAAATATTGATCAACCAGACTTAATGAAAATGAAAATTTCTTCTATATGAAAGACACTGTTAGGAGAATGAAAGTCACAGAGTGGGAGAAAAATATTTGCAAAGCATATTACTGATAAAGGAGTTGTATGCAGAATATGTAAAGAACTCTTACAACTCAACAATAAGAAAACAACCCAATTTTTACAGTAAGCAAGAGATGTGAACAGACACTTCACCAGAAGAGGAATCTGAATGACAAATAAGCACAAAAAAAGATGCTCAGCATTGTTAGTCATCAAGAAGATGAAAATTAAAACCACAGTGAGAAACCACTACACCCTTACCAGAATGGCTTAACAGAAAAAAAAAAAAAAAAGAAAGAAAAGAAAAGATCGACAATACCAAGTATTAGTAAGGATGTGGAACAACTGAAACTTTTGTATACTGCTGGTAGAAATGTAAAATGAGACAACCACTTGGGAGAAATGTTTGGCAGTTTCTTATAAAATTGAACAAACTTACCATATTATCTAGCAATTCCACTCCTAGGTATTTACCCAAGAAAAATTAAAACATGTGTCCACAAAAAGACACTAGAATATTTATAGGAGCTTTGTTCACAAAGTCAAGAGCTAGAAATAAGCCAAATATCCACCATCAGATACATGGATAAAAAACTGTAGTATAGGGGCTTCCCTGGTGGCGCAGTGGTTGAGGGTCCACCTGCCGATGCAGGGGACACGGGTTCGTGCCCCGGTCCGGGAAGATCCCACATGCCACGGAGCGGCTGGGCCCGTGAGCCATGGCTGCTGAGCCTGTGTGTCCGGAGCCTGTGCTCTGCAGCGGGAGAGGCCACAACAGTGAGAGGCCTGTGTACCGCAAAAAAAAAAAAAAAAAAAAAAAAAAAAAATTAATCAAAAAAAAAAAAAAAAAAAAAAAAAAAAAAACTGTAGTATATTCATAGAATGGACAAACACTCTACAATAAAAAGGAAAAAACTGATAAATGCCACAAAAATGGATGAATCACACAGACATTATGCTGAGTCATAGATGTTAGACACAAAAGACTACTGTTATGGACTGAATTGTGTCCCCAGATTCATATGTTGAAGCCCTAACCAATATGACTTTATTTGGAGACAGGGCCTTTAAAGAGGTAATTAAGGTTAAATGAGCTCATAAGGGTGGTGGGGCCCTAATCCAATAGGACTGGTGTCCTTATAAAAAGAGGAAGGGACACCAGGGATGTGCCCACACAGAGAAAGGCCATATAGGGACACAGAGAGAAGGAGGTCATCTGTCAAAGAGAGAGAGGGTTTAGGAGAAACCAAAACTGTTGACACTTTGATCTTGGTCTTCCAGCCTCTAGAACTGTGAGACAATAAATTTCTGTTGTTTTATCCTCCCAGTCTGCAGTATTTTACTAGCTGACTAATATAACTGTATACTGTATAACTCCATTTACATGAAGTCAGAACCGGTAAAATTAATCTGTAGTGACATAAAGCAGATCCATGGTTGCCTGGGGACTGGGATAAGGAGATGGGTATTGACTGCAGATGGGCACAAGGAAACGTCTGGGTATGAGGGAGGTATTCTATTTAACTGTGGTGGTGGTGGTGGTTCCCTGGTATATATATTTGTCAAAACTCATCAAAATGTACGCTTCAAATTGGTGAATTTTATTCACGGAAATGATACCTCAATAAAGTTGATTTTAAAAAGAAACAAAATATTATGTCAAAAGTATAGACAAGAATTCTGGATTGCAGTGTAAGAGAGTCATGAAGTCTACCAATGCTTCATGTCTTTCATTTTGTAAGTTTGGATTTTTAGAGAGGTGTGTCCCCAGCAAAGGAAGCTGTGGGTAGTTTCAGCCCTATATGCAAAGAGGGATGCAGATGGAGCTTTCCATGTTAAAGGCCCGTAGAGTTATAACCATGTATTTCCTTTAATTTGCTCATGAAAAATAGCCGACATTAAACATCAACCAACTAACTATTACACTCAAAGGTACTTTTGTACTTAAAAAAACTCTTAATATAAAAATTTGTATTTTTTTTTAACTGAGTCCCCATTTCTATAATCAACTGATGGTGAAGTTTTATTTAGCCTGGGGGCCTAGCCCTTCCTGGTGTCTAGTTCTCCAACTTGGACTGTGCAAGGCATCAAATCCCCCCTGAGGGCTTGCCTCACAGAGATTGAAGATCCTCACTATGGGCGTTAGAGGCTGCCTGCCCTAATTAGAGGGACAACTATTAACCTTTCTAACACAGCAACTCTTGCTTCTTTTCTCACGGTAGAGTAGAAAAGAGAGAAGACTTGGATTAGGTGATTTAAAAAGTGTTTGCTAGCTATATTATCCTCTGAGCCTATATTAGGTCTATGCTTCTCTCACTCACTCATTCAACTATAATGAGTCCTCTCTCCGTGCTTAATTCTATAGGAAGGGCTCAGGACACAGCAGTGAAGGAGGCAGACATGGCTTGTGCCTTCATGCTGCTTGTATTCCAGTGGGAGTTGGGAGCTGCAGGCATCCCAAGTCGAACCAGCTTAAATGATAAGTAATGTATCGGCTTGATACTTAGGAATCTTAGGCAGGGTTTTCAGGGGTTCCCCGAGACTCTGTGCAGTGAAGCTGGTATTAAGATGGCCGTCAGGGACAGTTCCCCGCCTCCCACCCTGGGAAGACAAAATCAAAATCCAGGAGAGAGACTCTCCCTTCCCTAAGGGTGTGTGATGAAACAGGCTGATGAAGAACATTGCCGGAAGCCTCTAGCTGACCTCTCCTTGTGCCTTATTTGCCGGACTTGTGTCACGTGCTCTCTCTGAACCAATCACTATAATGGAGATGGGCTTCCCCCCCCCCGCAATCAGGGTTCTCCATGGAACTGGGTGTGGTAGGAATTCGCTGGGCGTGTCTCAGGAACCAGAAATAAGAGGCTCTGCATTATTCTAGTTGGGTTCTATTAATCCGAATATTCACGTAGTAAATTTCAACATTGGTTCAAGGCAGCTGATAACCCTTTGGCAACTTCTGGAAGCACTGACTTAAGATACTGGTTTCAACTATAAAGTAATTAAAGGGAGTCACCTTATAGAAAACATATCAGAAATATTCAGAGGTTTCATTGCATGACTGTTGAGGGGCAGGCGGGAAAGACTGCTTGGGGGAGGCAATTCTGGAGCTGGCTCCAGAAGCACGCAGCTTGGTTTTAAGTTCGTGTCTCTGAGACTTACTAGCTGGGTAAGTCCCTTAAGCTCTTGGAACCTGTTTCCTTTCCTGTAGAATGGGCGCTATAATACCTTCTTTATAGCCAGTCTAATTGACCACATTAGGAGGTACACCTGGGTTGTTTCTGACCCACTCCTTCATCTTCTCAGAATCTGACTTTAGGTCACAGCTGATCAAGAATGGGCGTACCACTTACAGGTGTTTGTCAAGGTTCTGTCCTCCATCTGCATTGCTTTCCTTGTTTGCTCCAACACCTCCACTTTTCAGGAGGTGGTAAGAAAGACTGGTCAAGAACTCTGAGGTCAGATTCCCTGGGTTCAATCCCTGTCTTACTACATATTCACTGTGTGACCGTGGACAGGATACTTAAGTTCTCCTCATCTGTAAAGTGGGTGTAAAAGCACCACCTTTGTCGTGGGATGGCTATGAGAATGATAGTCGCATATCTGTGTGAAGGGCCCCCTGAGGGTCTGGCACATCGTAAGCACTTGATATGTGTTGTCTGGTATTATTACTATTTCATCTATCAACCATGACTCCTAACACCATTCTTGTTATCAGTCTCAATCTCTCTCCTTAAAAGTTCCAGCTGCTTCTTTCCACCTGCCTGCTGAATATTTTCTCACAAAGATCCAACCAAAACTTCATTCTCAACCTGTCCTAAAAGAAATCTAAAATATACCCATCCACTCTCTCCTTCCCCCAAGTTTCCTCCTCCGCCTCTCTGCAGCCATTCTTTCCATTAATATCAGCACCTATGGGAAACAGCTGTTTCCTGTTTCAAGAATTCCAGATTATCAGAAAGCCTTGCTTCTCTTCCACTTCCCACAAATTCTCATAGTTGGGGAGCACTTCCACCCAGCTTAAGAGAAATGAGGCCAGAGCTGTGAAGTGACTTGCCCAGGGTCACCAGCACATGGGCAGCATAAGGAATTCAGGCCTCCTGTTTTTGAGGGGATTCCCCTTCCACCGCCCCATGGCTCACTGTTCTCTGTGCCGCGGAATCACTTTGCCCCAGTTGTCCTAAGGGCCCCTGGCAGGCTCACAGCCCCGGGCTTGGTGGGGCAAGGCTCTATGTAGTTCTTGAAACAATTAATCAGATTTCAAAAGCCAAGTCTCCTGTTATCCTGAGTTGTGCACTGGGGAAGCGGGGTGGGCAGAGGTGAGGAGATCAGCTCCTTTGAGACTTTCCAAGCATCGTGAGCAAAGTAAAACCCAAACTGAAGGATGTGAGTCATTCTGAGTGTGCATCTGTTAGCCGCAAGTGGGTACAAGAGATATAGGTTCTGCAGGGGTTATGAGTGGTTTAGCCAGTGTTTTTCAATCTGAGAAATTCCATAGCATAGAATTTGAGGGTGCCCGAGGGAGCCCTCCATGGCTCTTCTTGCATTCCCACCTTTCTGAGCCCTGACAGGTCTCAGGTACTCACTCTGTAGCTAATGGGCACTGAACATGGGCCACATGCGGGCTCCATGCAGGCTTCAGACACCAAAACAGCCGTCCAGCTCATCATGTTCCTACTTCCTCAGACTATTGAAGTCAGAAAATTCTTGCCATTCCTGAGCTTGTAACAGAGACTCAGACCCAGTGACCTCTTTTTGTTCCCGCAGGGGGCTGCAGCCCCTCTGCAAGTTTAAACCGTTTAAATGAGCTCCGGCTTCATCTCATAGACACTGTTGGAGGAACGGGGAGGGGGGAGGCAGCGCTAGGAAGAGTCACCAAGGTGCAAAGAGAATGCCCACGGTTTCCCCATTCTCCCCCCACGCCATGGGAAGAAAAAAAGCCCCAAAGTAAAACTGGAGTTTAAAACTTTTCTCTGTTCATAGAGACAGAAACTAGAATAGAGGTTACCATGAGCTGAGGAAGGGGGTGTTGGAGGAGAGGAGGAGGAGTTATTGTTTAATGGGTATAGAGTTTTTGTTGGGGATGATGAAAGGTTTTGGGTCTAGATAATGCTGAAGGTTACACAACATTGCGGATTTAATTTATTTGACGCCACTGAATTGTACCCTTAACAAATGGTTAAAATGATAAATATTATGCTATGTATTCTACCACAATTAAAAAAAAGACAATAACTTAAAAAAAAAACCCTGTTCTCTGCATTTCTTTTGAAACTGACTTCAAATAGACTGGCCCTCAAATCTGCAGCTGAATTCTTTGTCGGGAGATCATTATACTTTGCTTTAGGCTGGTGGTTCTAAAGAATTATGGATGACGGGAATGATTGAAACTGATTTATTTCTCAAGTGTTTGAGATTCCTTCATCCTGGTCCAATAATGTCTATTCAGGAAAAGCTTGTCTTTACAAAAGTCAGAAAAATAAAAGAAAATGCACAGGCCACCATCTAAAGTGGGCCTGGTTTAAGAAAATCTCTTATGTGAAATCTCAGATTTGGAGAACAAATTGGTAGCTGATGATTTGCCTTACAAAAGACTGATTCACTTGACAAAAGAGTTTTACTCAAAGGTTCCTTTAAGAAGAGAGCCCCCTGGTGCATTTAATGATATTATTAGATTAAAAAAAAACCCCATCCCAACCTTTCAAGGACATTGCACTGTAAATATGTGAATGCATTGTATTGTGTTGTAAGAGTGGGAATAAAGAAGTAAGGGCTCTTTGACAAATGGACCATTTTGGCCCAAAGTAACACAAGGAGGAAGCAAGATGAGTGTTCTTGGCCTAAAATCCTGGTGGCTTTCTGGGAAGGCTTTGGGAGTTTGTGATTTATTTCAGACAGCTAAGCCCGAGGCCTGCGATGTGTCCATTTTGAGAACTTAGGGTCCAAGTTCTAACTCTGCTCACGCTGACCCCTGTCACCTGCCCTAATCACAAAGGCCCTCAGCCGTGAGCGCAACTCTGTCCTGCGATGGCAGAAAAATATATCTGTTGCCAGAAAGTGGATTCTCTCCGGTGATGAAGAATGATCCTTATTTATGTCTGCATAGGTACATTCTGGGGCCCATAAAGGTTTAATTGTCCCTCTAACTAGTTTTTTTAAAAAACCCACAAAGAGGCTGCCAGCTTTCCCCAGAGTTTAAAACCAACTGAATGCGGTTCTGTGGAAACTGCTTTAAGTGTGTAACTCGCGCTGTGTCCTGGGGCACAAGGCACGATTGTTTGGGGGAGTCGAAAGATGCAGCTCTTAGAAGGACTTTGAAAGTCAGTTTTTGTGGCTTTGGGCTGCTGCTGACCCTGGCTTGCTCTACAGAGAGAGAGAGAGAGAGAGAGAGAGAGAGAGAGAGAGAGAGAGACTCCCTCTCCCTCAGCAGAAGCCTGCCTCTGCAAGTTACTCCCAGGGTGCCACTGCCCCCTGCTGCCACCTCCCAGTTCAGGGGGACCCCCTGTCACAGGACCCTAAACATCCTCCCTTTTCTCTCTGATGTTGCCTGTGCTGGTTTAAAAGACTTACAGGAAGCTAAGGAGAGAGGAGACACAGAAAGAGAGGAAACATGTCTGTGAGACAAAAAGAGAAAGACAGACACTGATAACCAACACTGGGCCCAGAGAGACCCCTCAGCCCCGCTGCCTCTCCTGTTTGTGCCTGGGTGTTCATTTGACAGTTATTGGCAGGGCACCTACTGTGTGAATGAAGCACACACAGTTCCTGCTCTCAGAGAGCTTACAGTCTCCCGATGGAGTTACTCATCATGCACAAATGTGTAAGGACAAACTGCGGCAACTGCTATGAAGAAAAAGGAATGGGTGCTGAGTGAAGCTAACCAAGGGCCATGGAAGGTTCTGTGAGGGAGTTAGGCCTCGTAAGTTAGACCTGAAGAATGAGAGGGAGTCAGTGAGGTAACCAGAGGTTAGAGGAAGGGACAGTATGTGCAAAGACCCCGACGTAGAAAGGAGCAGGACTGGAGAAGGAGGCTGTCAGCACTGCTGCCAGCATCTTCTTTGTCTTCTCTTTAAGCCCTCTTCCCTGAAAAGATCTGTGATGGTTTCCCATCCATCACACTTCCCTGTGAGCTTTGAAGGGCCTCGTCGGGACTGCCCCCAGATTACCTTGACCCTTCTCACCCTCCTCCTGGGTTCTGCGAAGAAAACACATTTGTCAAAAGACTAAAGCAAATAGTTTTGACGTGTGGTTCTGTACCATAAGGGAGGTTATAATGAAGCCGATCCCAGTTTACACGACTCCAAATGGTTCCATTTAAATGTCCCACCCTGTATTTATGTGTCCCTACCACTTTAGTTGACTGTTTATCTTCCAGTATACTCTACTTGCAGTCCAGGCCTCTATTTAACATCATCTCTTACTATTTCCATTCCATGGTCTATCATTTACATTTTTCTTTAGGAAATGTAAATATTTATTTACAGTATTAGCTTTTACTCTTGCTTAGCTCTATATATTATGGAATAAACAGACTGTGATATGGGTTCTAGTCCTGAATTTTCTGTAAACTGGTGGTGACCTTAGCAGAGTCATTTAACCTCACTGAGCCTAAGATGCTTCTGTGTAAAATGAGGCATTTTTTGTTTTTGTTATTTTGTTTTAGCTAGCGGATCCATGTTCAGGATTCCTCTTAATCCCTGTGCTTCTCTACTTCTTACAGACAGCCACCTAGGAGTGCTTCTCTGACATCCTTCTCTATATCCACCCCTCTTTCAGAATGTCTTTGCGGTAAGATCAACTTTCTGTATAATTTGCTCTTGTGGGGTGGTGTACAGGATAGTGTTTAACAAATGAGGATAGATCGTACTATTGTGCTTGGGTTAAAGCGCACATATGTGGGGAAATAGTGGAGAAGTAGGAAAATTCTAGCTGCTGCCTAAAATTCCCTTAGACTGCTTCTCAACCTGGGGTATACGCACCCATAGGGGTACAGAGGTGTGCCAGCAAGTACAGGAAGCCCTTCCTCCTCGAACAAGAATTCTACTCAAAGATTTGAGGAGAGAAAATAGACTTCAGTGTTAAAACAAACATATGACATCTTAGTTTAAAAGGGGAACCCTGGGGTGGACAGCTTTGGGCACACTGTGATGTGAGCGGAAACGTGGCCTTTACCTCTGCCCTTGGGTTGTTTGAGAAATACTTGCCTTATGGGTCTTTTGAAATATGTGCACTTAAATAGGGTAAAGGTGTTGAGTTACTCAGGAGGGCCGCTCCTGCCAAAGAATGGACATATGTGGAAAATCCATTTTCACCCATTAGGAGAGTTTAAAGAGGGGTCCTGAGGTTGAAGGGGGAGCCAGGCTGAACAAGAGACCCATTTCTAAAGACCAAATCGGTTACACAGTCTTGCTTAGGATTCTGGCTCACGGCTGGGTTTGAACTGATCCAAACATCTGGAAGGTCTCTCACCCTTTCTCTGACCTCCAGTAGCAATTCTTATTTGTACTCCATTCTGGGACTTACCATACCATTATATGTTAGTTATATTTTCTTTTTTATATAGCTTCTCAGCCAGAGTTAGGGAGGTGGTGTGAATTAATAAGAAGTATATGATCAAGAGTCAAGACCCTGCTTGCCGTGTGACTTTTGGAAACTCCCTGAAATCTCTCTGATCCCCAGCTTGCTCATCTATTAAATGGTCCAATATAACACCTGCCTTGCCTACTGAACAGGTAGGATTGCATGCAGAGCGTATACATTACATTTGCAATGTAAAAGCATTTTGTAGATCATTAAACAAAAATCAGTTATTATTAACTAAGACCCCAAAGGGAAGGAGAGTTTATCTCTCACATCATCTTTCTATTCTCCTCAACCTCTAACTTTTGCCTAGTTGGTTCTGAAAACTATTAAAGATAAGATCGTGAAATGCTGTCCCCACACTGACCCTGAGAAAAGTCCAGTTCTGTCTCTCCTACCCCCATCCTTTCCTCCTCTTCTGGCCTGTCTCCTCCCCTCTTTCACATGCTCCCACACTGCTATTTCTTCCTACTGCCCCTTCCAGAGAATTTGGGTAAGAAGAGGATGCTTAAAGGTGCTGTGTAATGTATATGAATGAACTACTCTCATAATTTCAGGCATCAGCAGGGCAAGTTTTATGGCAATGCCATTTTTGTGGGAAAACAAACTGGTGTCACTCTGGAGACTTTCTCCCAGAAATAAAAATGCCCAAACAGAATTCTGGAAAAAAAATTTTTTTAATAGAGAAATCAACAACCCAATCTAAATATATCCCTGTAATAATGAAGAATCATATTTTCATTTAACTCTTTGCTGCAGTCAGACAACTTCCTCCCACTTCTGGCTTTGGGGTGTAGGCCAGCCTGCTTCACAGTTGACATCCCTGAGGGAAACACTAGGAAAGGGTGATGGGGAGGAAGGGGCAAGTTTAGTATGTATTGATTTGAGATACTCTCTGGCTAAACAGTAAATTTGCTAGGCCATTCCCCTCCTATCTGCCTGGGCCTCAGAGTGAAGTGGATTTTCTTAAGCAGAAATGTTCTTGGATCTCTTCATAATTTTCCCCTTCAAAATATAGGAGTTGTGCAAGAAAGATCCACATTCCACACTAACAAGGCAAGGGTTATAATGAGAACTTGGTTTCTTACAGGCAATACTGCATCGGCAGGCGGACTCCCAACCACTGCGCCACCAGGGAAGCCCACCTTCATCTTTTATTTATTTATTTTTAAAGTAAGCTTTTGTGGTAAGAAATCAAGTCAAAGTAATAAAGAAGGATGGGAGAATGTGGAACGGAAACTTCCTTTTCATTTTTTCCCCCAAAGTGCAGGGATTGGAGAGGAGGGGTCACTCCAGGTCCTCACATCACTCCAGGGGCAACAGAGCTGACTAGGAACCAAGAAAGGCTGGTGACCTGGGGCCTGGAGCGGTGGGATCAGCCCCCAAGCCACAGATGAGCCCGTGACCAGGAATTCAGTGGGAGGAGCCTACACTGCCTCCCAGTCCCCGCGCCTGCTCCGACAAGCACCTGGCACGGTTTCTCAGCTTCCACACCTGGAGAATGGGAGAAGGGCCCACCTCTCACAATGGGCCCAGGATGTGCTAAGGAAACAACCCGCCTGAGTTCTCAAGTTTTATGAACAGGCTGAAGAGAAACAAAACATAGTGCTTCTTCCCTTCCTAAGTAGTTTCAGGTGATCTTTTTCGTGGGGGGCGGGAGATGTCAGGCAGGGAAGGGACCCAGGGACCAGTTAACCAAAGGCCTGTGGAGGCTTCGAGCCCTCGAGGACCGAGGCACTAGCCGGCCGCTTCCACCAGAGAAGGTGGCGGCGGCCGGCACGTGCCCCTCCCCGTTGCCCCGGAGACGGGCGGCGGTTTACGTTCAAATCCCGGACTCTCCCACCATGGCGCGGCGGCGGGGGTGCGCGCGGGTCGGCCCTGCACGGCCGTCGCCCCTCGCTGCCCAGCCGCGGTGGTACGGCCCCAGTCTAGAGGTGCGCGGGAGCCCGCCCGACTCCGCAGTGGCGGCTGGTCGCCGTGGAGGAGGTGAGGGGCTTGGAATTTGAGCGCCGTGGGCTTCCCCCTGCTGCTGGAGCCCGGGTGGGCCTGGGGCGGGCGTTTCGGGCGAGCAGGCCGCCCCTCTGGCCTCAGTTTCCTGGTTGCGGAGCCAGCATTCACTTCTCTGTGATTCCACAGCCCCGTTCCTCCAGTCTCCTCTGCCCCTGTCGGTCCCCGAGAGACGCTGAAGCTGTCCACCCTCCTCTTAGTTTGTCCAGGTCGGGCGCGATAGGCCGGGCCCCAGACCCCTTCGGTAGTTGGAGAGCCCCCTTCCTCGCCGCCCACAGCGCCCCATTTCTCCCCCACCCAGATTCCATCAGCAAAATGACGGACGTGGAGGAAAACGTGCCCCTGAAGGACCCTGGCGATGCAGAGAGCGGGCCCTGTAAGCCCGAAACCTCAGGACCGACCCGGGAAGACATGAGCAGCCCCAAGGACCACCCTTTCCGTAGGTCCAGCCC
>NW_020175393.1:2840420-2867900 GCF_003031525.2 Neophocaena asiaeorientalis asiaeorientalis | reverse complement strand
CCCCCAATCTCTACTTTCAGGCCCCAGGCCCTCTGTTGACCAGAAGATCTTCAGAGTTTTTAGTCCTGAAGAAAGGTGTGACCCAAGAGCGATTTCTTGAATCTGACAAGATGTGAGGTTGAGTCAGTTCAGAGCCAACTTTGTATTCTTTTATTTTGAATTTGTAGGTGGAAAATGGCAGACACCTGGGGTAGATCTTAAAGAACGGAAATGGTCCCAGATGGGCATTGTGTTCTCTCGGCGCTTCGTTGACTGCATTAGTAATGCTGCTCTGGCCTCATACTCTTTAGCTCATACTGTAAGAGATGTTCTTTTATAGTTCCAATTGGGGCACAAAGTATCTTCCACACTTTACGTCTCATCTCACTGGGACTCATACAGCATTTCCCTTGTAATAATCACCAGGCAATTTCAGCAGTCATCAATCTGAAGGCCTGTCCACGTGCAACAAACTGCGTTAAATTCTTTAAATTCAATCGCATTTCTTTCTCTTGTAGCCACACGGGGTCGCTGCTGGTTAAGGAAAAGCAGCAAATGGGTTGCTTTGGAATCCTGATTTAGGCAATACAACTCTCTAACCTGAATAACCAAACTCCTCTTTTTTTAAATAATTTCGAAATTTTATATATCAGGTTGACTTGGTTAAGTTACCAAATTATCTTGAAAATGTCTTTGTCCTTGGGATCTGGGTTTTAAAAATCTATTTTAGTTTTTACCTCTAATTTCTCTTTGAACCCTCCCTGTTCCTGAATTTTACAGCTGTAGGAGTTGCATAGTGCTATGGTACTTTTGAGCGACAACAATCTTGTCAAAGCAGGCTATGAGCTTTGGGTTGTTGTAGTTGGGAAGTGTTTCTGTGTATTTTCCTCAGTCCTTCAATAAGCTGCTACAAGCAGCTCAATCTCCCTTTGAAGATTTTCTCTTTGTTCTGATTTTGCATTACTGAATTAGCAGTACGTCTGTTTGCATATTTGACTGTGTTTTGCCATTTTGGCCAAAACTGAAGACTTCAGAGAGACTGTAAAAATAAAGGGAACTTCCCGTCCACCTAAGGTTCAGTTCACCTTTACATTTACCTAAACGGAAACTCTGCTGGTGGCTTTTTGGTAAATTTTACAATCACCTTTTACCCTTAACTTTTTATTTCGATATATTTCAAATCTGTTGAAAAGTAAAAAAAAAAAAAAACGAATGCCCACATTAACATTTGCCACACTGTTTTTTTCTCTTATTGTATTTTACGTATGTATTTTTTCTTTCTTGAAGTTATAGTCATGACTTTACCTCTAAATATTTCATGTCTCTTCTAAGAACAAAGGCATTCTCTTATGAAACCTCTTTTCTGCAATTTTTCCTTTTTACATTTTTAAACCTTTTTGCTTATGGAAAACTTAAACATATACAAAAGTAGAGAGATTGGAATAATGAACCCCCATTTACTCATCACCCAACTTCAACAATTATCAACTCATGGCCAATCTTAGTTCATTTATATCCCTTCCACATCTTGGAGCCAAATACTTTTTTGTGAACAAATTTTGAAGCTTCATTGAAAGAGAGTGAGAAAATATGATTTATTGTGTGCAACACTTTTATACCAAGTAATAATAACTACCATGTACGCCAATTATGTAAGAATGCTATCAGGTAGGTCTGTACTAAGAACTTAGAATAGTGGTTGCCAAATGCCAGAGCTGGTTTGTGACAAAATTCTTAGCATACTGTGTGAAATGAAATAAAGATATTGTAATGAGTTTTTCCTAAAGCTAAATTGATTCAATTTTCAGGACTAGTCTTTTTTCTGACTGTATTCCCTTTCCACTTTTTGGGAGTTTATCCTTTTTCTTTTGTGAAATGGTTTTGGTGGTGGTAGAGTGGAATTTTTTTTTCTTGGTTGCACCAGGTCTTAGTTGCGGCTTGCGGGCTCCTTAGTTGCAGCTCACCAGCTCCTCAGTTGTGGCATGCACACTTTTAGTTGTGACATACATGTGGGATCTAGTTCCCTGACGAGGGATTGAACCAGGGCCCCCTGCATTGGGAGCACAGAGTCTTAACCACTGCTCCACCAGGGAAGTACCTACAGTGGATTTTTTTATTTGCTTATTTCATACTATCCATACCTGACAGAACAAAAAGTTTGCAAGCTGTCGTCAGTTGCTCAAAATCTTTTTGGATATTTACTAGTCTGTGAAATCCTGAATTCTGGAAACTACTTTAAAAGACCAAGTGAGATTGATGCCATTCAGTACCCTCTGTGTGGAGAATTTGACTTCCATCAGAGGCAGGAAGAGGAGAGTGGAATCGTAATATCCTTAGATAAATGTTATTTTTGCAAATCACAAATTATTTCTGTGCCACTTCATTATTTTATTTCTTAAGAGAAAAGTTTTTAATCAGTTTCACTTTGTTTTTTATAAGATAGCTTCTTTGTCCTCCCTTACCCCCATGCTGGGCTACTGAGAGGCTCTGTCATGGGGCCTAGAGTTCAGAAAACATAACTGACTGGAATGGTCGAATGAGTGTGTATAAACTCACTGTGATGAATCTCAATTTGGAGCCTACTCAGTGGAGTGAATCTCTGAATAAAATAGAAATTCAGACTTCTTTGAATTCACTGGTGTCCCCCATAAGTTCTTTTTTTTCAGTTGAGGTATAAGTGACATGGAACATTAGTTTCAGGTGTACCTCATTATGTTCTTTCTGTCACAGGTCTGATAGATACAGTTAATGATGTTTCCAAGCTGAGCAAGGAGAGTGGGATGAATCATGATTTCCACATGGAAGAGAAGGTTTTGCCTCCAAGCAGGTACAGGCTCTTCTAATTTTCCCATTTTATTCATCCTGGTATAGGCATTTAGCACTAATGGATTCTGACCAGACTCAAAGCATTTTTATTTAATAACACAATCAGTGCTTGAATCTAAGCCGTTAGAGGTCTCAGCAACTGAAACAGAAGAGTAATAAATTGTAATTATTAGTATCAGAGGGTCAAGAAGCAAATGTTATTTAACCAGTGAATAAACCCAAGCAATTTTTGGGATGTTCACTTTGGGACCCCCACTTAATAATAAAATAGTTAGGGTGGATTTCAGATCTTCTCTGACAGATGGGGAGGAATTAGCCTGTAGTAGCTATCTATTGCTGCATGACAAATTACCCCAAAACTCATCAGCTAAAACAGTGTTCATTATCTCACAGTTTCTGTGGGTCAGGGATTACGGACGTGGCTTCACTGTGTGCTCTACTAGTCTGTTGATGTTGGCCTGAGCTGCCCTCAGTTCCTTGCCACCTGGGCCTCTCCATAGGGCGGTTCACAAAACAGCAGCTGCCTTCCCTCAACCAGGGTGAGAAAGCGAGAGAGTAAGTGGGTGAGAGATGGTGCCCAAGACAGAAGCCACGGTCTTTTTGTTACGTAACCTCAGGGGTGACGTCCGTGGCCTCTGCTACATTCTGTTTGCTAGAAAGGAACCCATAAATCCAGACCACACTCCAGGGTACAGAATTACACCAGGGTGTGAATACCAGGGATCTAGATCTTTGGGGTCATTTTATTGGTATTGGTTGCCTACCACATGGCTCCTGTCTTATCAGTTACTCTCTATGTGATCACAGATTTAAACAGGCACAGATAAAAAGATCAACTTTCTCATTGTGGTGTTTTCAACTGCCCCCTCAACTCCTCACCCGCACCCCCATTCCCCACTTCATAAATCAGCTTAATTTGTGAATCAAGATCAGAACCCTGTTGATGAGGAATGCTCCCCCACCGCCATCAAGCCTTATTTTTCATTCTTCTTAGTTATATTGACATTGCAATAAATAAGAACCATTCCGTAAGTATGACTTGCTGCTTTATTGGCAGTTAAGTGGGTAAATTCATTGTCAGATTTTACATTTTAAAACAGTTCTGATTTCCCACCAATAGACAGATATGTGATGGCAGCTTGTGATAAGTCAATTTCCTTAAATGTTTTTGTCATTTGTCAGCTTCAGGGACTCTTACTAAAGTGCTGTTCTCTGCCACAAGTTGCTGCCCTGGTCTTCCTGGTCTGATCTGCTCTTGCCAGCAAATGTCCATGTCAAGCACAGCTTCTCTGGGAACAGGTTTTCACCAAAACCCAGATCCTCTAGCATCTCTCTCACTGCTCAGATGTTTCTGTTGCTGGCAGGAGAGGAGGAAAAAAGAGTAGAGGAAATGAGAGAGGGAGAAATGAAGCAGGGGAAATAGTACTATTCAGAGCTGGGTTTTCAAGTAAGGTAATACAAAATTTATATCAGGAAAAAGGTTGAAATCGAGTTTGAGGTCACTCCTTATTGGCAGTTGGCTTTACTTTGGGCTCATAGGATGAAGGTAATTACAATTGTAGGTTCCTAAGGGAAATCCCATGTTTGGGCATTCATTCATCAGGCATTTGTTGAGTCCTTATTATGTGGCAGGAAAAATGTTGAGTTCTGGGGATAGAGGTAGCTACAGCTACAAATAAATAAGACACTGTCTTTGCTGTCAAGAAGCTTTTGTAAGAGAGGCAGATGAATAACAGAAAGTGACTGATAAGTTCTCTCAGAGCTGTGTGAATAGAGTGCTATGACTGATAAGTTCTCTCAGAGCTGTGTGAATAGAGTGCTATGACTGATAAGTTCTCTCAGAGCTGTGTGAATAGAGTGCTATGACTGATAAGTTCTCTCAGAGCTGTGTGAATAGAGTGCTATGAAAGTTCTCAGCTGCCTAAAGATCAGAGGAGATTTGCCCATGGAGGAAGATTTAGCCTATGATGACTTGAGTCTTAGAGGTGGTCTGGGTGGGAAGGAATGCTCCTGGCAGAGGAATCATGTTGGAGGCACAATGGTGTGAACTGAACAAGTATCTTGATGTGATTGAGCACAGGGTATTGTGAGGTAGGAGGAGGTAAATTTGAAAGGGAGGTAGAGCAATATCAGGAAGGGTCATATGAGCTGTGTATACTGCTGGTGATGGGAAGCCCCAAAGGACTTTGAGCATGACCTCATGATCGGAGTTGCATCTTAGAAAAATCATTGATTTTAGGATGAATTGGTGGGGAACAGATTAAAAAGGGACAAGACTGAAGACAGAGGGACCAGTTAATGGCCTAATGTAGTAGTCCAGGTAAGTAGTCCAGGTAAGATGATGGTAGGAGGGGATGGATTCCAGAGACATTTAAAAAGCAAAATTTATGGAACTTGGAAGATGGGTTGGACAAATAGGGTGAGGGGAAAAGCTTTAAGAACAATTACAGTACACAACAGACTATTAGATTATAGTTGGTTACCTCTGCTGATTGCGATTGGTGTGTTGGGAGAGGAATCCTGATTTTTGTTTTATTCATCTTTGTATTGCTTTTGTTTGTTTTACAAGGAGCATGCGTTACTAAGGGGGGATGTTTAATGCCAGAAAACCAATCACTATTTGGCAATGACTAGGTACAGACTCAGAATTTTCAAATGATTCTTTTTCTTCTTATTAGTCTAACTGTATAGGTCAGAGAAATCATTTAAATAAAGGTCAGAGGAAAATTAATTCCTTTTAAAATATTAATAGACGATTTTTTAGCATAGTTTAGTTTTACAGAAAAGTGATGGAAAATAGTGTTCTCACGTTCCCCCTTTTCTCCTGCACACAGTTTCCTCTATTATTTATATTTTATATCAATGTAGTATATTTGTTACAATTGATGATCCAGTATTAATACATTATTATTAACTCAAGTTTACACTGGTGTTCACTTTTCGTGTTGTATATTCTGTGGGTTTTGAAAAATGTATAACGACATGTGTTCACCATTTCTGTATCACACAGAGTAATTTCACTGCCCTAAAAATCCCCTGTGTTCGACCTAGTCGTCCTTCCCTCCCTCACTCTGAAACCCTTGGCAACCACTGATCTTTTTACAGTCTCCATAGGTTTTTCTGAATTTCTTATAGTTGGAATCATATAGTATGTAGCCTTTTCAGATTGGATTCTTTCAATTAGCAATATGCATTTAAGGTTCCTCCATGTCTTTTGGGGGCTGGATAGTGCATTTCTTTTTAGTGTTGACCCCTTGGTTGCTTCCAAGTTTTGGCATTTATCAATAAAGCTGCTATAAATGTCCATGTGCAGGTTTTTGTGTGGACATAAGCTTTCAACTCATTTGAGTAAATACCAGGGAGCACTATTGTTGGATTGTATGGAAAGAGTATGTTTAATTTTGTTAGAAACTGTGGAACCATCTTCCAGAGTGATGGTCTTAACACTTTGCATTCCTACCAGCAATGAATGAGAGTTCCTGTTGCTCCCCGTCCTTGTCAGCATTTGGTATTGTCAGTGTTTTGGATTTTGGCTATTCTAATAGGTGTGTAGTGGTATCTCATTGTTACTTTAATTTACAATTCCCTAATGAGATGTGAGGTTGAGCATCTTTTCATATGCTTATATGCCATTTGTATATATATCAATACTTTGGTGAGGTGTCAGTTCAGACCTTTCCCTGTTTTAAAATTGGGTTGTTTTATTGTTGAATTTTAAGAGTTCTTTGTATATTTTGGATACTAGTTCTTTATCAGATATGTGCTTTGTGAAGATTGGAGCTTGCCTTGTCATTCTCTTGTCTCTCACAGAGCAGTTCTTAATTTTAATGAAGCCCAACTTACCAATTTTTTCTTTCATGGATCTTTCTTTTGGTGTTGTATCTAAAAGGTCGTTGCCAAACCCAAGATCACCTAGATTTCTCCTGTTATCTTCTAGAAGTTTTAGAGTTTTATGTTTTACATTTAGGTCTGTGATCTATTTGTGGAAGGTGTAAGATCTGTATCTAGATTCATTTTTTTGCATGTGGATGTCCAGTTGTTCCAGCACCATTTGTTGAAAAGACTATCCTTTCTAATTGAATTACCTTTGCTTCTGGTTTTTGTTTGTTTTTAACGTTTTTAAAAATAATTTATTTATTTATTTTTGGCTGCATTGGGTCTTCGTTGCTGTGCGTTGGCTTTCTCTAGTTGGCTAGTGGGGGCTACTCTTTGTTGCGGTGCGTGGGCTTCTCAGTGCGGTGGCTTCTCTTCTTGTGGAGCATGGGCTCTAGGCGCGTGGGCTTCAGTAGTTGCAGTACGCGGGCTCAGTAGTTGTAGCTCACAGGCTTTAGAGCACAGGCTCAGTAGTTGTGACGCATGGGCTTAGTTGCTCTGCGGCATGTGGGATCTTCCTGGACTAGGGATCGAACCTATGTCCGCTGCATTGGCAGATTCTTATCTATTGTGCCACCAGGGAAGTCCCTTTTTTTTTTTTTTTTTTTTTTGAGTGGGGGGAAAAAGACGGATATTTCTGGCTTCCATGACTGGCTACATGGTAGTGCCATTGAAATTGGGAATACAGGAGGAACAGGTTTGGAAGGGGAAGATAGTGAATTCAATTTTCGACCTGCTGATTTGGAAGTATCTATAGATATTCAGGTGTTATCAAAGAAGGAAAATCCTTTCCTAGATTTTAGGTCTATAACAAAGTGAAAGATCATTTAGTTCATTGCTATATGTATACATAAAGGGAAACTAAGTCACATCTTTTCTAAGCTAAATGCAAAATCAGTGCTGAAGTTCAGCCCGATCTCTATTCAGGGTTCTTCCTACTACAGAGGGCGGGCTGTGCTGGAACCACAAGGAGCCCTTCTGAGAGGTTGTGCTGGTGCCCTGACATCCAAGTTTAACCCCAGCTTATTCAGCTCTGCTACTGTCCAAACATAGTTCCTGGCCTTTCCCTGTCTGTATAATGGTCTTTGATCATATCAAACACTGTTTGGGGCTTAGGAGATAATGACCTTTTGGCAATTTTCGAGTAGAGAAAGTAATTTGTTCATTTAACCTTCTTACAGTCTGGAAGGCAGGGTCAAGGAGACAACGCACAATGCCTTTTGGGATCATCTGGAAAAGCAATTATTAGCTATTCCTCCAGACTTCAGCTGTGCTCTTGAGCTCCTAAGAGAAATTAAAGAGGTGAGTGACGAACCTTTTATTTGTAGATGTAAAGTTCCTAGACAGCCCCCACTCACTGGAATGTCAGTGGCTAGCAAATCCTAACTGAACATGGTCCATGAATCAGTCAGAGTCTAATCAATAGACAGAAATCACACAGTCATTTCAACAAAGAAGTTTTAATATAAAAATTATTATAACAGGGAATTGGAGAAATGAAGGCTTTGGGCTAGTAAGAAGCAAAGAAAACTCTACTGGAATATCATACATAAGGAGAATTCTTTCTCATCCCCAGGGGATGGGGAAAACCCAAGGAGCCAGTTACTCATTTGAGGGCATGTCTGTGCCAGGGGAGGTTGCTGGCCTGTGTGTGCTGCTGACCGCCATGTACTGCAGGAGCTGGCCCTGGAGAAGCAGCCACTTTCTCTGCAGAGTCCAGCACTAGAGAAGCCTCTCAGCTCTAGGAGCCAGCTGCCTGCAGAGCCACATGTATGTACTATAGGAACCTGCCATGTGAGCATTCCAGAACCAGGAAGAAAAGCTCTTGCCTTTTGCAATGTCTTTCTAGTATGTGGTAGATACACCCTAAGGTGACCCCCAGTGATCCATGCCCTTGTATAATCCTCTCTCCTTGAGTGTGGATGAGATCTAAAACTTACTTTTAATCACTAGAATATGGCAAAGGTGATGGGATGTTACTCCCAGGATTACATTTCATTATGTAAGACTTTATCTTAGAAAGCTGGAGAGAGAGACTTTCCAGCTGGCCTTGAAAAAGCAAACAGGTAGGGACTTCCCTGGCGGCGCAGTGGTTAAGAATCTGCCTGCCGGGCTTCCCTGGCGGCGCAGTGGTTGAGAGTCCGCCTGCCGATGCAGGGGACACGGGTTCGTGCCCCGGTCCGGGAAGATTCCACATGCCGCGGAGCGGCTGGGCCCGTGAGCCATGGCCGCTGAGCCTGCGCGTCTGGAGCCTGTGCTCCGCAACGGGAGAGGCCACAACAGTGAGAGGCCCGCGTACCGCCAAAAAAAAAAAAAAAAAAAAAAAAAAGACATAGCTATATGTCTTACAAGTTCTTATCCTTTTCCCCAAATGAGGAAACTCACATTCCCAACAGTTATAACCGTTGCTGTCTATGATATACCTCATATTCAGTCATAGTCTCACTGAATATTACCTACAGGCTAAACTGTAAAATTTAACTTCCAACAACCTGTGTATAAAATAATAATGGAGGTTCCTTAAAAAACTAAAAATAGAGCTATCATATGATTCTGCAATCCCACTCCTGGGCATATATCCAGAGAAAACCATAATTCAAAAGATACGTGCACCCCAAATGTTCACTGCAGCACTATTTACAGTAGCCAGGACATGGAAGCAACCTTAATGTCCATAGACAGATGAATGGATAAAGAAGATATGGTACACATATACAATGGAATATTACTCATCCATAAATGAAGAATGAAATAATGCCATTTGCAGCAATGTATACACACTACTATATATAAAACAGAAAATCATCAAGGACCTACTGTATAGCACAGAGAACTCTACTCAATTATTCTGTAATAACCTAAATGGGAAAGGAATCTGAAAAAGATATATGTATAACTGAATCACTTTGCTGTACACCGGAAACTGACAAAACTTGTAAATCAACTATACTCCAATATAAAATAAAAATTAAAAAAAATAATAATGGGAAGGAGAGAGAAGAAAATGGTTAGCATATACAAATAAAGCCATGCTTATAACAAGCAAAGAGAAAATGTATGGTCTTCGTTTCTGTAATTGGTTCTGAGGCTGTAGTTGGTATCTATGGCTTCATTTTACTAGTCATTCCATATTTCCCTTGTCCTTAGCTGCTGGGGTTCTTTATCTGATGGAGTGACTCAAACCTTCATTGCCAAAGAGTCTGAGTCCTTGGGCGTTTTGCTTTTGTTGTTTGTATGTTGTGGTTTTCCCTTGACCTATATTATTGGGTATGGAAGTATCAAAATGTACCTTAGAATCTGCTGGGTTCCAGACACAGTCCTTGTTCCCATTGTGTAGCAGCAACCCAGTTTCTCCTTAGTACTCACGATCAATTACTCTAGTCCATAGAGGAACTCCTTTTTTACCTTGTTGGTTCAGTGGTATAGGGAGCCCAAAATGACCAGGGGGGTAGTCTCATCTTCTAATTCATTGGAACCAATGTAAGCATTCCTCCCAAATCAGCAGAGCCCAAAGTTGGCAGGAGGGGAAATAAAAATTCTGCAAGTAGGTTATTAGATATAATGGTGAGAGGAACCAGTCCTACTTCCACCCCTTGATTCCTGGGACCATGTATTCTGGCTTTAGGGAATAGCACTGCATAGTGGTTTTGATTCAAAGTGTATATTGCATCTTATAAGACAGAACCTCTTCCTTTCAGGATATTATCTCTCAACTAATGCTGTAACTGAGTCTTCAATAAGCCATTCCACTTTTCAGTTAAGACCAGTCGACTCTCCGTGAGGGGTATGTGGGTATGAACCCATTGCTGTACTTTCTTGGCTGTAAAATGAGTTCCTTGATTAGATGCAATGCTGTGGGGCATACCAGGACCCAGGACAGAGGATAAGGCATTCTGTGAAATTTTGTGAGTATATGGATGTTGGTGCTGACAGAAGTAGTGCAGACAGGGAAGACAGCTCCATATTCAGAATGCGTCTATTCCATTGAGGGTGAATCTCCGCCCCCTCCACGAAGGAAGAGATCCAGAGAAATCATCCGCTACAAGGTGGCTGGCTGATCCTCCCTGGGGAATGGTGCCACATTACCAACTTAGTTGTTTGTGCTTTTTAGGATTTTTTTTATTATGGTAAACAAAATTTTTACCGTTTTAATAATGTTAAGTGTTACAATTCAGTGGCATTAAGTACATTCACAGTGTGGTGCAGTCATCACCACTGTCCATTTCCAGTACGTTTCATCTTCCCACATAGAAACTCTACCCATTAAACAGTAACTCTTCAGACCCCTTTTCCCCCAGTGCCTGGTAACTTCTATATTACCTTCTGTCTCTAGGAATTTGACTACTCTAGATTCCTCATATAAGTGGAATCATACAACATTTGTCCTTTTACATATGGCAGATTTTACTTAGCATGTTTTCAAGGTTCATCCACATTGCAGTGTGGATCAGAACTTCGTCCCTTTTTATGGCTGAAGATATTCCATTGTATGGATATACCACATTTTGTTTATCCATTCATTTGTTGTTTTGGTTTGGTTTGGTTTTGGCCACGTCACATCTTAGTTGCAGCACCTTCAGTTGCAGCATGCGGGATTTTTTTTTTCACATCTTTATTGGAGTATAAATGCTTTACAAGGTTGTGTTAGTTTCTGCTGTATAACAAAGTGAATCAGCTATATGTATACATATATCCCCATATCCCCTTCCTCTTGAGGCTCCCTCCCACTCTCCCTATCCCATCCCTCTAGGTTGTCACAGAGCATCAAGTTGACCTCCTTGTGCTATGCAGCAGCTTCCCACTAGCCATCCATTTTACATTTGGTAGTGTATATATGTCAGTGCTACTGTCTCACTTAATCCCAGCTTCCCCTTCCCCCCCCATGCCCTCAAATCCATTCTCTACGTCTGTGTCTTTATTCCTGCCCTGCCACTAGGTTCATCAGTGCTGCTTTTTTAAAAATTCCATATGTATGTGTTAGCATACGGTATTTGTTTTTCTCTTTCTGACTTATTTCACTCTGTATGACAGATTCTAGGTCCATCCATCTCACTACAAATAACCCAGTTTCGTTCCTTTTTATGGTTGAGTAATATTCCATGTATATATGTGCCACATCTTCTTTATTCATCTGTTGATGGACATTTAGGTTGCTTCCATGTCCTGACTATTGTAAATAGAGCTGCAGTGTACATTGTGGTGCATATATCTTTTTGAATTATGGTTTTCTCAGGGTATATGCCCAGTAGTGGGATTGCTGGGTCATATGGTAGTTCTATTTTTAGCTTTACAAGGAACCTCCATACTGTTCTCCGTAGTGGCTGTATCAATTTACATTCCCACCAACAGTGCAGGAGGGTTCCCTTTTCTCCACACCCTCTCCAGCATTTATTGTTTCTAGATTTTTTTTTGATCCACTTTCCTTTTATTTATTTTTTGAATTTTATTTTATTTATTTTTTATACAGTAGGTTCTTATTAGTTATCCATTTTATACGTATTAGTGTATATATGTCAATCCCAATTGCCCAATTCATCATACCACCACCGCCCCCCACCGCTTTCCTCCCTTGGTGTCCATACGTTTGTTCTCTATATCTGTGTCTCTATTTCTGCCCTGCAGACCAGTTCATCTGTACCATTTTTCTAGTTTCCACGTATATGCGTTAATATACGATATTTGTTTTTCTCTTTCTGACTTACTTCACTCTGTATGACAGTCTCTAGATCCATCCACGTCTCTACAAATGACCCAATTTCTTCCTTTTTATGGCTGAGTAATATTCCATTATATATATGTTCCACATCTTTTTTTTTAAAAAATAAATTTATTTATTTATTTACTTATTTTTGCCTGCGTTGGGTCTTTGTTGCTGCACGCAGGTTTTCTCTAGTTGCGGCAAGCGGGGGCCACTCCTTGCTGCAGTGCGCAGGCCTCTCACTGTGGTGGCCTCTCTTGTTGCAGAGCATGGGCTCTAGGCGCGTGGGCTTCAGCAGTTGTGGCTCGCAGGCTCCAGAGTGCAGGATCAATAGTTGTGGCACACGGGCTTAGCTGCTCCACGGCATGTGGGATCTTCCCAGAGCAGGGCTCAAACCCATGTCCCCTGCATTGGCAGGCAGATTCTTAATCACTCTTAGGGCTAAACTCTAAAGCTATTTGACTTAAAGCTGGAAGCTGGTCCATCAAAGGATGTTAGAAGTACAAAACACAGGTCCCCTTTACACAGCTTCGGATTCGGCAATTAGCTTGAAAAGACCGCTCGTCTTGGTGGGTCTCCTGGGGAGGTGGGGTTGGCTGTGGCTCATGCTGGGGCCATAAAAGCTGGTGGCAGATATACTGGGGATTATTCATCTGCCACCACATCTTCTTTATCCATTCGTCTGTTGGAGGGCATTTAGGTTGCTTCCATGACCTGGCTATTGTAAATAGAGCTGCAATGAACATTGGGGTGCATGTGTCTTTTTGAATTATGATTTTCTCAGGGTATATGCCCAGTAGCAGGATTGCTGGGTCATATGGTAGTTCTATTTTTAGTTTTTCAAGGAACCTCCATACTGTTCTCTACAGTGGCTCTATGAATTTACATTCCCACCAACAGGGCAGGAGGGTTCCCTTTTCTCCACACTCTCTCCAGCATTTATTGTTTGTAGATTTTTTGATGATGGCCATTCTGACTGGTGTGAGGTGATACCTCATTGTGGTTTTGATTTGCATTTCTCTAATGATTAATGGTGTTGAGCATTTTTTCATGCATTTGTTGGCCATCTGTATGTCTTCTTTGGAGAAATGTCTATTTAGGTCTTCTGCCCATTTTTGAATTGGGTTGTTTGTTTTTGTGGTATTGAGCTGCATGAGCTGCTTGTATATTTTGGAGATTAATCCTTATCAGTTGCTTCGTTTGCAAATATTTTCTCCCATTCTGAGGGGTGTCTTTTCGTCTTGTTTATGGTTTCCTTTGCTGTGCAAAAGCTTTTAAGTTTCATTAGGTCCCATTTGTTTATTTTTGTTTTTATTTCCCTTATTCTAGGAGGTGGGTCAAGAAGGATCTTGCTGTGATTTATGTCATAGAGTGTTCTACCTATGTTTTCCTCTAAGAGTTTTATAGTGTCTGGCCTTACATTTAGGTCTTTAATCCACTTTGAGTTTATTTTTGTGTTTGGTGTTAGGGTGTGTTCTGATTTCATTCTTTTACATGTATCTATCAATTTTTCCCAGCACCACTTACTGAAGAGGCTGTTTTTCCTCCATTGTATATTCTTGCCTCCTTTGTCAAAGATGAGGTGATCATATGTGCATGGGTTTATCTTTGGGCTTTCTATTCTCTTCAGGATCTTTTTTTAGTTGTGGCATGTGGACTCTTAGTTGCACCATGTGGGATCTAGTTTCCTGACCAGGGATTGAACCCGGGCCCCCTGCATTGGGACCACGAGTCTTAGCCACTGGACCACCAGGGAAGTCCCCATTCATTCATCTGTTGATGGACATTTGTGTTTTCACATTTTTGCTGTTGGGAGTAGTGCTGCTATGAACATTTGTGTACAAGTCTTTGTTTGAACATCTCTTTTCCAGTCTTTGGAATATATACCCTGGAGTGGAATTGTTGAGTCATGTGATAATTCTATATTTAATTTATTGAGAAATCACTAAACTGTTTTCCACAGTGACTTACCATTTTACATTCCCACCAGAAGTGTATGAGTATTCCAATTTCTCCACATTTTCACTTATTTTTCAACATTTATTTTCCTTTTCTAAAAAAAAGTATAGATCTTCCCATGGCACAGCCTGTATGAAGTGGAATCTTAATGTGGTTTTGATTTGCATTTCCCTAGTGGCTAATGATGTTGAGCATCTTCATGTGCTTGATGCCCTCTTCTGCATCATCTTTGGAGAAATATTTACTCAAGTCCTTTGCCCATTTTAAAATTGAGTTGTCTTTTTGTTGTTGAGTTGTAAGAGTTCCTTAAACATTCTGGATAGTTGACCCTTGTCTGATAACTGATTTGCAGATGTTGTCTTCCATTCTGTGGGTAGTTTTTTCACTTTCTTGATAGTGTACCTTGATGCACAAAAGTTTTAATTTTAATGAAGCCCCATTTATCCAGTCTATGGTTGCTTCTGCTTTTGGTGTCATATCTTATGAAATCCAAGATTATGAAGATTTACTCCTATTTTCTTCTGAGAATTTCAGAATTTTAGCTCTTACGTTTAGGTCTTCCACCCATTTTGAGTTAATTTTTTATTTGGTGTAGGTAAGGTTCAACTTCATTCTTCTTTTTTTTTTTTTTTTTGCGGTACGCAGGCCTCTCACTGTTGTGGCCTCTCCTGTTGCGGAGCACAGGCTCCGGATGCGTAGGCTCAGCAGCCATGGCTCACGGGCCCAGCCGCTCCGCAGCATGTGGGATCCTCCCGGGCCGGGGCACAAACCCGTGTCCCCTGCATCGGCAGGTGGACTCTCAACCACTGCACCACCAGGGAAGCCCCAACTTCATTCTTTTGCATGTGGATATCCAGTTTCCCCAGTAACATTTGTTGAAAAGACTGTCCTTTCCCCATTGAATGGTCTTGGCGTTGTTCTCAAAAATCATTTGACCATATGTCCAGGTTTTATTTCTGGGCCGTCTATTCTAATCTGGTCTGTATGTCTGTCCTTGTACCTGGACATGCTTGGTCTCTTATGGGTCATTTTCATCTGATGATAGATTGCTGTGGTGCATGTCCAGTCTTGTGGCTAGGTAGTTCAGACAACACCGAGTTCCTGGTGGGAATCTCAGGCCACATGGTCACCCAGTGTCCTGTGATGCGGTGTTTACTTTCTGCCAAGGGTCAGGCACAGGCCAGAAACTGTTTCTCAAAAGGCAAATAGTTATCTGCAGAAGAGGGCATAGATTTGCTCCCAAATCCTAGAAGTCTGTGCTGTGATGTTCCTGTTGGTGTTTGCCAGGGCTCTGGACAGCATCCTTACTTGCCATGGACACTTCAAGTATCATTGAGTCTGCTGGATCAGGCCTAAATGGTAGAGTCACTTGTATAGCAGCCTGAACTTGCTGCAGAGCCTAGTCTTACTTGGTTCCACTTGAAATTAGCAACCTTGTGAGTGACTCTAAATGAGTGTCGCAGTAGCAATCTCAGATGTGGTGTATGTTGCCTACCACATCCACAAAGTCCTACAAGTGTTGTGCCTTTTTTCATGATGGGTGGTTTGAGGTACAGCAACTTACTTTTCATCTTGGAGTGGAAAGCTTGACTGAGCGCTCAGACCACTGAAACTCTAGCAACTGCACTGAGGTCACCAGCTGCCCAATTCTTGTAGGGATTATCTGCCATCCTCTAGTTTGCATGTTTTTCTAAGGCATCTAAGGTACTTCCTACTTTCTGCTCATCAAATCCAGTGGACATATGGCCATTTGAGTTCAAACCTCACTCATGGTACAGATTTTGTATCAGTCAGGGTCCAATCAGGCAAAAGAAACCACATAGTAATTCGAACAAAGAGAAGCCGCTGCGCTGCAGGAGCTTGCTGGCAGGAGCACACCAGACCCAGGAAGGAAGACGTCTTCCTCTTGCATTGTCTCTTTAGCACCATCTACTATGACAACTTAACATTGTGCCAGCCAGCAAAGGAAAAATATTTAAAGGGCCCAGCACCATTTTCTCAGAGTAGGCACTGATGGGTAGATTTGGAATTGAGAGGCTCCAAGTGGATGACTGGTATACTTTGTCATTTAAATGGATAGTATGGAGCAACTTTTATTTGTTTAAGATGCAGCTAAACAGTTGGGATCTTGCTGTGACAACACAGTGTTTCATTAAATTAACCCTATCCCTAACCACCACCAAAGTCTAGATGTTACAGAGCCACAGAGATGAATAAGAGAGTCTCTGTCCACAGGGGACTTATACTTTTGGGTTAATAGTCTATTTCAAGGGACTTTTTAATTTTAATTTTATACTTCAAGATTTTTTTTTTAATTCATTTTTTATACAGCACGTTCTTATTAGTCATCCATTTTATACACATCAGTGTATACATGTCAATCCCAATCTCCCAATTCATCACCCCACCACCACCCCCCACTGCCACTTTCCCCCCTTGGTGTCCATACGTTTGTTCTCTACATCTGTGTCTCAATGTCTGCCCTGCAAACTGGTTCATCTGTACCATTTTTCTGGGTTCCACATATATGAGCTAACACAAGATATTTGTTTTTCTCCTTCTGACTTACTTCACTCTGTATGACAGTCTATAGGTTCATCCACGTCTCTGCATATGACCCAATTCCCTTCCTTTTTATGGCTGAGTACTCTATCCTGTTCCATTGATCTATATTTCTGTTTTTGTGCCAGTACCATATTATCTTGATTACTGTAGCTTTGTAGTATAGTCTGAAGTCAGGGAGTCTGATTCCTCCAGCTCTGTTTTTTTCCCTCAAGACTGCTTTGGCTATTCGGGGTCTTTTGTGTCTCCATACAAATTTTAAGATGATTTATTCTAGTTCTGTAGAAAATGCCATTGGTAATTTGATAGGGATTGCATTGAATCTGTAGATTGCTTTCTGTAATATAGTTATTTTCATGATATTGATTCTTCCAATCTAAGAACATGGTATATCTCTCCATCTGTTGGTATCATCTTTAATTTCTTTCATCAGTGTCTTATAGTTTTCTGCATACAGGTCTTTTGTTTCCCTAGGTAGGTTTATTCCTAGCTGTTTTAGTCTTTTTGTTGCAGTAGTAAATGGGAGTGTTTCCTTAATTTCTTTTTCAGATTTTTCATCATTAGTGTATAGGAATGAAGGATATTTCTGTGCATTGATTTTGTATCCTGCTACTTTACCAAATTCATTGATTAGCTCTAGTAGTTTTCTGGTTGCATCTTTAGGAATCTCTATATAGGAATCTCTTTAGGAATCTCTACAGTATCATGTCATCTGCAAACAGTGACAGTTTTACTTGCTCTTTTCCAATTTGTATTCCTTTTATTTCTTTTTCTTCTCTGATTGCCGCGGCTAGGACTTCCAAAACTATGTTGAATAATAGTGGCGAGAGTGGACATCCTTGTCTTCTTCCTGGTCTTGGAGGAAGTGCTTTCAGTTCTTCACCATTGAGAGTGATGTTGGCTGTGGGTTTGTCATATATGGCCTTTATTATGTTGAGGTAGGTTCCCTCTATGCTCACTTTCTGGAGAGTTTTTTATCATAAATGGGTGTTGAATCTTGTCAAAAGCTTTTTCTGCATCTATTCAGATGATCATATGTTTTTTCTTCTTCAATTTGTTAATATGGTTTATCACATTGATTGTACTATAATCTCTTCAAATATTTTCTCAGGTCCTTTCTCTCTCTCTTCTCCTTCTGGGACCCCTATAATGTGAATGTTGTTGCGTTTAATGTTGTCCCAAAGGTTTCTTAGGCTATCTTCATTTCTTTTCATTTTTTTTTCTTTATTCTGTTCTGCATCAGTGAAATCCACCATTCTGTCTTCCAGGTCATTTATCTGTCCTTCTGCCTCCGTTATTCTGCTATTGATTCCTTCTAGTGTATTTTTCATTTCAGTTGTATTGTTCATCTCTGTTTGTTTGTTCTTTAATTCTTCTAGGTCTTTGCTAAACATTTCTTGCATCTTCTCGATCTTTGCCTCCATTCTTTTTCGGAGGTCCTGGATCATCTTCACTCTCATTATTCTGAATTCTTTTTCTGGAAGGTTGCCTATCTCCACTTCATTTAGTTGTTTTCCTGGGGTTTTATCTTGTCCCTTCATCCGGTACATAGCCCTCTGCCTTTTCATCTTGTCTATCTTTCTGTGAATGTGGTTTTTGTTCCACAGGCTGCAGGATTGTAGTCCTTGCTTCTGCTGTCTGCCCTCTGGTGGATGAGGCTATCTAAGAGGCTTGTGCAAGTTTCCCAATGGGAGGGACTGGTGGTAGGTAGAGCTGGCTGTTGCTCTGGTGGGCACAGCTCAGTAAAACTTTAATCTGCTTGTCTGCTGATGGGTGGGGCTGGGTTTCTTCCCTGTTGGTTGTTTGGCCTGAGGCAACCCAACACAGTAGCCTACCCAGGCTCTTTGGTGGGGCTAATGGCGGACCCTGGGAGGGCTCACGCCAAGGAGTACTTCCCAGAACTTCTGCTGCCAGTGTCCTTGTTCACGGTGAAACACAGCCACCCCCCGCCTCTGCAGGAGAACCTCCAACACTAGCAGGTAGGTCTGGTTCAGTCTCCTATGGGGTCACTGCTGCTTCCCCTGGGTCCCAATGCACACACTACTTGGTGTGTGCGCTCTAAGAGTGGCGTCTCTGTTTCCCCAAGTCCTGTCGATGTCCTGCAGTCAAATCCCGCTAGCCTTCAAAGTCTGATTCTCTAGGAATTACTCCTCCTGTTGCCGGACCCCCAGGTTGGGAAGCCTCACATGGGGCTCAGAACTTTCACTGCAGTGGGTGGGCTTTTGTGGTATGTGTTCTCCAGTTTGTGAGTCACCCACCCAGCAGTGATGGGATTTGATTTTATTGTGATTGCACCCCTCCTACCGTCTCACTGTGGCGTCTCCTTTGTCTTTGGATGCGGGGTGTCTTTTTTGGTGAGTTCCAGTGTCTTCTTGTCAATGATTGTTCAGCATTTAGTTGTGATTCCAGTGCTTTCACAAGAGGGAGTGAGAGCACATCCTTCTACTCCGCCATCTTGAGCCAATCTCTCAAGGGACTTTTAACAGTTCCTTTGCCTATTTCATTCTTGCCCTTTGAAGTAAAATAATCTAAAAAATGCTTCCTTTGGTAAATTAAGAGTACCTCACCACTGTGTGATGGTGTGTATTTTATATTTGTTGTACCTTGCATTTCTTTTTACCATACCCCTTGACTCTATTCATCTCTTTATCTCAATCTGCATAGAAAATGATATACTGTTGCTATCAGTGATCCCCTAAACCCTCGAACTGTCATTGGCCCCTAAGCAAAGATAAATAATATCCTCTAGGAAATTTAGGGACCTAACTTTTTTTTTGTTTAATTTTTATTGGAGTATAGTTGATTTACAATGTTGTGTTAGTTTCTGCTGTACAGCAGAGTGAATCAGTTATACATATACATATATCCACTCTTTTTTAGATTATTTTCCCATATACGTCATTACAGAGTATTGAGAAGAGTTCCCTGTGCTATACAGTGGGTCCTTATTAGCTATCTATTTTATATATACTATTGTGTATATGTCAATCCCCATCTCCCAATTTATCCCCCCGCACCACTGCTGCTTTCCCCCTCGTAACCATAAGTTTGTTTTCTACAGCTGTGACTCTATTTCTATTTTGTAAAGAGGTTCATTTGTACCATTTTTTAGATTCTACATATAAGCAGTATCATATGATCTTTGTCTTTCTCTGTCTGACTTCACTCAGTATGACACTCTCTAGGTCCATCAGTGCAAATGATATTATTTTGTTCTTTTTTATGGCTGAGTAATATTCTGCTGTATATATATATATATATATATGCATGACATCTTCTTTATCCATTCCTCTGTCAATAGACACTTAGGTTGATTCCATGTCCTGGCTAGTGTAAATAGTGCTGCAGTTGAACATTGGGGTGCATATATCATTTTGAATTATGGTTTTCTCTGGGTATACGTCCAGGAGTGAGATTGCTGGATCATATGGAAGCTGTATTTTTAGTTTTTAAAGGAACCTCCATACTATTTTCCATAACTTCTTGATCCTTAAAAGACACAGGCTGAGATATCTTTGGCTAAAGGGATTGTCCATTAGAGAAAGTTTGGGGCTCTGAACAGAAAGCAACTTCTTTGACTTTCTTTCCTGGGCAGATCTTGCTGTCACTGCTATTACCACGCCAGAACCGCCTAAGAAGTGAGATTGAAGAAGCCCTGGACATGAACCTCCTTAAGCAGGAAGCAGAACATGGGGCCCTGAATGTCCCTCATCTCTCTAAGTACATTCTCAGCACGATGACTCTGCTGTGTGCACCAGTTCGAGATGAAGCAGTGCAGAAACTAGAGAACGTCACAGACCCTGTGCGGTTACTGAGGTGTGAAACTTGACCAGTTCCTTGAAACCTGCCTCAGCCCCTGGGCCGGGCACAGCTGGGCCAGGCACTGGGTCACAGCCTCTGTCTTGGCTGGCTCTTCCCTACTGAAGACCTGACTAACTCCTCTTTGCTCTGGTCTATTAGCTTTTCTTTTCCAAAGATGGCCTTAGATTGATTGGCCCCCTATACACCATCCTACCATAAATCATTGGAGTATGTAATCCTTTCTTCTAAGGAATTCAAACATCCCTATCCCAGGTTTTCTTATTGCATTTCACACAATATGGGGGATAGGGATGGGAGGTTACCCCTTTTTCAGAGCTATAGAAACCATGACACAGAAAGTTAAAAAAAAAAAAAAAGTGAATTGTCCAAAAATAGCGTCAGAAATAGCATCAGCTAAAATCCCACTTCCCAGAGATTCGTCGGCATGCTGGTGTGTTTCCTTCCGCTGACTACGCTTTTTTTAGGAGACACAGAATGACTGCTGTGGAAAGGTCTGAAGGCTTTAGCATCCAGAGACTTATCTGTTCCTAGCTCTGCCACTCACTCACTCACTCACTCTGGGCCTTGGGTCCTAGGCCTCAGTGCCATCTTTTGTAAATTTAGGAGGCAGGACTAAGTTAGTTTTAAAGCCCCTCCTACCTCTAGAGCATGGTGATTTAATGATATCTTGTGTAGGTTCCCCCTCACTGGATTTCCTTTCATAGTATAAATATCTATTTCCTCCTGTGTCAGAGGAATCTTCCAGGTTCTGGGCCTGATGAAAATGGACATGGTGAACTACACTATCCGGAGCCTTCAGCCCCAACTGCAGGAACATTCCGTCCAGTGTGAACGAGCTAAATTTCAGGAACTCCTCAACAAGCAGCCTAGTATGTATATAACTCGAGGGCAGGAGCAGGGAATATGACTTTGGGTCTGACTTTAATGATGTGAGAGAGTACTCTGCCTCTTTTTAGGAGCAGAAAGTTTCTTCCTCAGATGGGGGTGGCAGAAGGAATAGTTAATCTAAGCCAGAAAGACTTCCCCCCACCAAAGCGTTTACTTACTGAGGAGGAGGAGATCTTGAATCTTCGTCCCAAGGCCTCCGGGATGTAGGAGCTGAAGATGATTACGCACTCTTCCTGTCACAGGCCTCCTCGATCACACTACCAAGTGGCTGACCCGAGCGGCGGCAGACCTCTCCACACCGCCGCCTAGCTGCCCTGACACTCCCGACTCCTCCAGTGTGGTCTGCCCCTCTCCAAGTGAGGCAGCCAACAGCCTGGAGCCCCTCAGCCCCAAAATGGTGCTGTCCCAGGGCTTCCTGAACCTCCTCCTCTGGGACCCCGAAGATGAAGAGTTCCCTGAGGTAGGACTGTGGGGGGCCTTGCCTTGTTGTCTGGGACTGAGGACTTGCATGGGGACCCTCCTCTCCTGACCCGCTCTGCCTGCTTCCCCAGACCCTGCTGATGGACAGAGCCCAGCTGCAGGAGCTGGAGGCCCAGCTGCGCCAGTTAACCATCCTGGCCTCGGTCTTGCTAGTGGCCAGCAGCTTCTCTGGCAGTGTTCTGTTTGGCTCACCTCAGTTTGTGGATAAGCTGAAACGCATAACCAAAGCCCTGATGGAGGAGTTGAAGTCCAGGTGAGTTGCGTAGGTCTTTTTTAGAGTAACGACAGGTGATATGAAGGCACAGGCAGGTAATGAAGGATGCCTTACGTTCCGCAACAAACCACAGAAAGGCCCTTTGGAATCATTCACAAAGATTGTTGGTATCTTTCCATAAGTGGCCTTGAGGCTTGTAACAAAGAAAAATAAAACTTTCTTCCAAAAGGGTAGTATGGAGGATAATTTACTATAAAATGATTCATTATCTTGCTTGCGACAGAAGAGTCTTTATCTAGTTGAGTGGGCTGGTCGTACGTATCTCCAGGAGTCGGCCAGTCAGTCAGCAATGTTGATTGAATATCCAGTGAGTGCAGTGTGTCACACCAAAGGAAAAAGCGGAATCAGAAGGCCAGGTTTGTCATTGTAATTGGTGAGAGTAGGACAAATGACCATGGAAAATGTCCAAGAAAGTGTTAAAAATGTGCATATATGAATAAATCCCATGGGGCTAAAGAATACTGAGTGGATACGAAACCCTTGTCCAGAGTTGATCTTATAGTTTATCTTGTTTTCTAAGAAGAAGAACATGGTATCATACAGAGAAAGAAGTCAGTATCTGGAGGGTAACAGTGAAGACACTGACCCTACCCACTGGACTCTGTGCTTCCAGGGCCTGAGGTGAGGGCAGAAGGGTGGCTGGGCATCTCCCTCACATAGGCCCAACTTCTGGTGTGGAGCTTAGGGGCTCAGGGCCACCCCTGGGTACCAGCTTACTCTCCTTCGCGGTCTAGGCCTGAGGAGGAGGCTATGCTGACTGTGAGTGAACAGGTGTCTCAGGAAATCCATCAGAGCCTCCAGAACATGGGCCTTGCTGCTCTGAGCAGCGACAACACAGCATCGCTGATAGGAGAGCTCCAGAACATCACCAAGAAGGAGAACTGTGTCCACAGTGTCGTTGGTGAGCATGCCTGTGGGGTGGTGGGAATGCTGAGGGGAGAGCCAGTCCCCCCACTGGAAGGTGCTTACTGAACCATATAACCACAAAGGACATGATGATTGGGCAAGTCACTGTGTAGGTTTTAGTTGTTGCATAATGCTGGGTTGAAAATATATCCCTTTTAGTTTAAAGACTGACTCTATGGTTGAAGGAAGATTTGTACCAGGAATTCATGGCTTCTAGGTATGGCATACTGTCCAGCCAATCTGGTTAAGTCATCCCTGGCCTTCTGGGTCATTTTTGGCTGCAGTCTAAGACATGTGACACCCACTCCCTGCCAACAAGAAGATGATGCCGAATTAGGCTGGAGGATATGTTCCCAAAGCAGGGGTTTCCCCTGTCCCATGTTGGAATGGTGGCCATGAACTTGACCTTGCTCTTAACCTACCTCAGCCATCTGAAGGGTCAGTCAAAGATCCTCCTGTTATGTCAAATACCAGGATTTAACTGATGAATACTCAAGGAATCTTTTGAATAGACATGTGCTAGCCCACTAGTTTTGCATCTTTGCTTTGTCCTTGGGAGTTAGGTAGCAGCCCCCTTCCCAAACAAAACAAATTTCCTTATGTCTAGGTGAGTGGGTAGGCCAGTGAATATCTCAGTTAACTTTGAACTTGGGTGAGTAGAGTGCAGGGGGCAGTGTTTCTCCCTGAAAGTTGTTTGCTCTTTCCCTTCTCACTGTCTATTCCTGCTCACAGGTCAGCGGATCCACTTGTTCCTCAAATGCTGTTTGGTTCTTGGTGTGCAGCGGTCTCTGCTAGACCTCCCTGGAGGCCTTACACTCATTGAGGCAGAGCTGGCAGAACTGGGCCAGAAGTTCGTCAGCTTAACACACCACAATCAGCAGGTGTTTGGGCCCTTCTACATGGAGATCTTAAAAACCCTCATCCCCCCAGCCCAGGCACTGGAGACAGAAGTGGGGTCTCTCTGATGGCACTGGCTCCAAGCCCTGGTACCTTGGACCCAGGAGAGAAGCCCATCATTCTCTTGGGGTGACATCACCAGTGACCAGCAGAGCAGCAAGCCCTCTCCCCGTCTGCAGCCAGTGCACTGCGCTGCAGTGGCCAAGCGTGTAACCACTGGCTGGCCCAGACTCATTCACTAATAAACTTCTGAACTGCAAGCAAACCCCATGCTTCCTGTGCGGCAGCCGTGGCCAGGCCCTGTGTCCTCGGCCCCCCACTAGTGAGCAGCCGGCAGGCCCTGGTTTTTCCTCCAGGTGCTGCCTTCAGCACGCAAAGCTGAGAAGCCAAGACACGCAGGTACTATAACATTATATAACATTTTCTCTGAGGGTAAAGCATTTCTCTGAGGGCTCTGAGAATTCTGTGGAATTATCCAAAATGTGAGTATATTTCTGGAAGTCAGAAATTGGTTTTGTCTAATTCAGTTCTCAGGATTGGGTGTGATTGAAAAAAGTTATTAGAAACCTCATTTCCAGGACCAAATTCCCCTGAAGGTTTCAAATGATGCCACAAGAGGTCAGGAAGAGTGAGAGCCTCCGCTTTCTCTTCTGTTGCAGGGGTTCTGAAGCAGGGCGCTAGCTGGGGCCAGATGACAATGGATGTTGGCTCATAGCGGGCGTCCTGCTGAGGACAGGTCCGAGTTCCTGTGCTCTCTCTCTCTCAGGTGTCCAGAGTTCAGTCTTGGCCAGTTGGATCATTGACTGGTTCGGTCAAGTTTATCCTTAGTCCTGTTCTCTAGCTGAGTGGCTGAGTGAGTCTCCCTCACTCTCTAAGCTTAGAAGCCCCTGTTCTTCCCAACAGAGGCCGTGTGGGCGTCCCAGTGTGGAACACCCTCCACCCTTCTTCCCACTTCCAGACTGGGACTGTCCCTGGCAGTTGTGGTTGTGAGCTCTGCTGTTGGCATCACAAATGAGAGCTGTTCTAGGAAGGACCTGGGCTTGTCTCCTGGGCTTGTTGAGATCCAGCCCCTCATTCTCAGGCAGACCGCAGCAGACCAGCCCTGACCTAGGACAGCTGAAATGAGGAAATGTTCCCTTCACATTTGGCCCTTTTTTGGTAATGGATAAGAGAGGAAATGGAAACTCACTTACCTGCTCTCAAGGAAGGGTGAAGACAATCAATGTTCTCACCATCTCAGGAGATGGATGGAGCTGAATATAGGAAGAACATCTAGGAAGTCTAGGAAGAACATCTGAAGGGGGATTTGAGTTCCATTAGCCCAGGATTTCTCCTGATTGACTTCCTTTTTTAGAGAGTAGAGCCTAGATGGGTGACAGAGCCAGGCCAACAGTGGACCTTTACTATGACCAGAAAAGCTGGAGGACCTGGATCGTTCAGTTTCCAATCTTGTAGCTGGACATCCTCGAGATGGGGAAGCCCAGAAAAAGGATATGTTTCATAGACAGTGAGGCTTGCCTAGATGGAGTCTCTGATTTGCAACTATTTGAATTTGTTAAAAATCCATATTTTGGAAGCCTCCTTATCTTAGAGGCAGAAGTGCTCTGAAGGGGTTCCTGAGAAGAGGACTGCCTGGTTGGTGGGTGCAGATACTGGGCTGACAATAGAACTTTGCTTTGCACTTCATAATTAAAATCCAGAACGATTGATTTCTTAGAAATTTTGAGTTGATTTTCTTGTGCTTCCATGTGGAGGAGACAGGGATCCTGACCTCAACAAAGAAAGATAGCTCCATTCAATCCTGCCCACAGTTTGAGGGATATATACTTTGATTTGCGGTAAAATACACATAATACAGAAATGTACCATTAGTGACATTTTGTACACTCACAGTGTTGTGCAGCTATCACTAGTGTCTAGTTGCAGAAATAAAAAATCAGCTCATTGGGCTGAAATCAGAGTGTTGGCAGGACCATGCTTCCTATGGAGGCCCTAGGGGAGGATCCGTTCCTTGCCTCTTTCAGCTTTTTTTTTTTTTTTTTTTTTTTTTTTTATTTTTTTTTTTTTTTTTTTTTTTTTTAATTGCTGGTATTTCATTACCTGTGGCTGCATTAGTCTAGTCTAGGCCTCCATGGTCACCTCAGGGTCCCATGGTTGTCATCTGTGTGTATCTAATCTCCTCTCTTATAAAGATATTTCTGATTGGATTTAGGGCCCACTCACATAATCCAGGATAATCTCCCCATTTTAAGATCAACTTAATCACCTAGGTAATTGTTATGGGTTGTGTCTCCCCCACTCCCTGCCCCCAAATTCATATGTTGAAGTACTAACCCCCAGTACCTCACAATGTGACCTCATTTGTAAATTGGGTCATTATAGATGCACTTAGTTAATGTGAGGTTATGCTGGAATTGTGTGGGACCCTGATCCAATCTGACTGGTGTCCTTATGAAAAGACATGTGTCACATGAAGAGACAGACACATACAGAAGTACAACAATGTGAAGAATCAGGGAGAATGCCGTCTACTTCAGGCTACCAGAAGCTAGAAAACAAGAATGGGACGGATTCTCCCTCAGAGCCTTAGAAGAAACCAACTCTGCTGACACCCTGATTTCAGACTTGTACCTCAGATAAAACAAATGTATTATCTGTTTAAGCCACCCAGTTTGTGGTGCTTTGTTACAGTAGCCCTAGGAAACTAAAACAGTAACATTTACAGGTTCTAGTAATTAGGATCTAATATCTTTGGGTGGCCATTATTCAGTCTTCTACAAAGAAAGTATCTGTTTCCTTGACTTTTCCAGCTTCTAGAGACTGTGCACATTCCTTGGCTGGTAGCCCCTTCCTCCAGCTTCTAAGACCATCCCTAAACATTGCTTTCATCATGTGTCCATTCTCTACATCCGTGTCTTTATTCCTGTCCTGCCCCTAGGTTCCTCAGAACCATTTTTTAAAATAGATTCCATATATATGTGTTAACATACCATATTTGTTTTTCTCTATGGTATTAGGGAGTGTTCTAATTTCATTCTTTTACATGTAGCTGTCCAGTTTTCCCAGCACCATTTATTGAAGAGGGTATCTTTTCTCCACTGTTTAGTCTTGCCTCCTTTATCAAAGATAATGACCATAGGAGCATGGGTTTATGTCTGGACTTTCTATCCTGTTCCACTGATCTATATTTCTGTTTTTGTGCCAGTACCATACTGTCTTTACTGTAGTTTTGTAGTATAGTCTGAAGTCCGGGAGTCTGATTCCTCCAGCTCTGTATTTCTTTCTCAAGATTGCTTTGGCTGTTCGGGGTCTTTTG
>NW_020175393.1:2838172-2839281 GCF_003031525.2 Neophocaena asiaeorientalis asiaeorientalis | reverse complement strand
TTTTTTTTTGTGGTACATGAGCCTCTCACTGTTGTGGCCTCTCCTGTTGCAGAGCACTGGCTCCGGACGCGCAGGCTCCGGACGCGTAGGCTCCGCGGCCACGGCTCATGGGCCCAGCGCTCCGCGGCTTACGGGGCCCAGCACTCCGCAGCATGTGGGATCTTCCTGGACCGGAGCACGATTCTCCCACCTCAGAGGCACAGCACTGACTCTTGGCTGCAGCACCAAGAGCCTTTCATGCACCCGGCTCAGAATAAAAGGGAGAAAAAGTAGAAAGAAAGAATTAGTAGAAAAGGAAGGAAGGAAGGAAGGAAGGAAGAAGGGAGGAAGGAGGGAAGGAAGGAAAAAAGACAGAAAGAAGATAAACTAAAATAAAATAAAGTAAGATAAAATATAATAAAGTTATTAAAATAAAAAATAATTACGAAAAAACGGTTGGATAGAACCCTAGGACAAATGGTGGAAGCAAAGCTATACAGACAAAATCTCACACAGAAGCATACACATACACACTCAAAAAGACGAAAAGGGGAAAAAAATCATAAATGTTGCTCTCAAAGTCCACCTCCTCAATTTGGGATGATTCGTTGTCTAAAGGAGGGAAGGATGGAAAGAAAGAAAAGATAAAGTAAAATGAAATAAAGTTATTAAAATCAAAAATAATTAAGAAAAACAAAAAACGGACGGATAGAACCCTAGGACAAATGGTGGAAGCAAAGCTATACAGACAAAATCTCACACAGAAGCATACACATACACACTCAAAAAGACGAAAAGGGGAAAAAAATCATAAATGTTGCTCTCAAAGTCCACCTCCTCAATTTGGGATGATTCGTTGTCTATTCATGTATTCCACAGATGCAGGGTACATCAAGTTGATTGTGGAGCTTTAATCCGCTGCTCCTGAGGCTGCTGGGAGAATTTTCCCTTTCTCTTCTTTGTTCTCGCAACTCCCAGGGGCTGAGCTTTGGATTTGGCCCCGCCTCTGCGTGTAGGTCTCCGGAGGGTGTCTGTTTCTTCGCTCAGATAGGACGGGATTAAGGGAGCCGCTGATTCGGGGGCTCTGGCTCACTCAGGCCGGGGGGAGGGAGGGGGACGGAGTGCGGGGC
>NW_020175393.1:2754133-2838152 GCF_003031525.2 Neophocaena asiaeorientalis asiaeorientalis | reverse complement strand
CAGGGTGATGGTGGCCTTTTAGAATGAGTTTGGGAGTGTTCCTCCCTCTGCTATATTTTGGAAGAGTTTGAGAAGGATGGGTGTTAGCTCTTCTCTAACTGTGATAGAATTCACCTGTGAAGCCATCTGGTCCTGGGCTTTTGTTTGTTGGAAGACTTATTTTTTTAAAGATTTGTTTTTTTGCTTGTTTTTTGTTTTTGTTTATTTATTTAATATATTTTTGGCTGCATTGGGTCTTCGTTGCTGTGCGCAGGCTTTAAGCCCTGTTGGAAGATTTTAAATCACAGTTTGAATTTCAGTACTTGTGGTCGGTCTGTTTATATTTTCTTTTTCTTCCTGGTTCGGTCTTGGAAGGTTGTGCTTTTCTAAGAATTTGTCCATTTCTTCCAGGTTGTTTTTCCACTATTTTATCGTCCAGGTCACCTATCCATTCTTCTGCCTCAGTTATTCTGCTATTGATCCCTTCTAGAGAATTTTTAATTTCATTTATTGTGTTGTTCATCATTGTTTGATTGCTCTTTAGTTCTTCTAGTTCTTTGTTAAACCTTTCTTGTATTTTCTCCATTCTATTTCCAAGATTTTGGATCATCTTTACTATCATTACTCTGAATTCTTTTTCAGGGAGACTGCCTATTTCCTCTTCGTTTCATCTGGTGGGTTTTTACCTTGCTCCTTCATCTGCTGTGTATTTGTCTGTCTTCTCATTTTGCTTGACTTACTGCATTTGGGGTCTCCTATTCGCAGGCTGCAGGTTCGTGGTTCCCATTGTTTTGGTGTCTGCCCCCAGTGGGTAAGGTTGGTTCAGTGGGTTGTATAGGCTTTCTGGTGGAGGAGACTGGTGCCTGTGTTCTCGTGGATGAGGCTGGACCTTGTCTTTCTGGTGGGCAGGACTGCATCCGGTGTATATTTTGGGGTGTCTGTGCACTTATTATAATTTTAGGCAGCCTCTCTGCTAATGGGTGGGGTTGTGTTCCTGTCTTGCTCGTTATTTGTCATGGGGTGTCCAGCCCTGGAGCTTGCTGGTCGTTGGGTGGAGCTGGGTCTTAGTGTTGAGATGGAGATCTCTGGGAGAACTCATGCCAATTGATATTACCTGGGGCCAGGAGGTCTCTGGTGGATCAGTGTCCTGAAGTTGGCTCTCCCACCTCAGAGGCTCAGGCCTGACACCCAGCCAGAGCACCAAGACCCTGTCAGCCACATGGCTCAGAAGAAAAGGGAGAAAAAAAGCAAAGAAAAAAATAGTTATTAAGATAAAAAAATATATATTATAAAATTTAAAAGTTATTAAAAAAAAAAAGAAGAGAGCAACCAAACCAATAAAGAAATCCACCAATGATAACAAGCACTAAAAACTATACTGAAACAAAACAAAATGGACACACAGAACCCTAGGACAAATGGTAAAAGCAAACCTATACAGACAAAATCACACAAAGAAGCATACACATACACTCACAAAAAGAAAAGGGAAAAAAGAATTATATATGTGTGTGTACACACACACACACACACACACACACACATAAAGGAAGCATCAACCAAATCAATAACCAAATCTACCAATAATAATAGGCTCTAAATACTAAACTAAGATAAACATAAAACCAGAAACAAATTAGATGCAGAAGGCAAACCGCAAGTCTACAGTTGCTCCCAAAGTCCACTGCCTCAATTTTGGGATGATTGTGGTTTATTCAGATATTCCACCGATGCAGGGTACATCAAGTTGATTGTGGAGATTTAATCTGCTGCTCCTGAGACTGCAAAGAGAAATTTCCCTTTCTCTTCTTTGTTTGCACAGCTCCCAGGGTCTCAGCTTTGGATTTGGCCCGGACTCTGTGTGTGGGTCGCCTGAGGGTGTCTGTTCTTCGCTCAGACAGGACGGGGTTAAAGGAGCAGCTGATGAGGAGACTCTGGCTCACACAGGCCGTGGGGACGGAGGGGTACAGAATGCGGCACCCCCCCTTCCCTTTTTTAATAGCCCTGGTGATTATACTGGGCTGTTCTAGATAATCCAGGATAATCTCCCTGTCTCAAGACCCTTGATTTTAATCACATTTGTAAAGTATCTTCTGCCACATAAGGTAACATATTCACAGGTTCTGTTGATTAATTGGGATGTGGACATCTTTAGGGAGCTATTTCTCACCCTCTATTTCTGTTTTTCTGAGTGTTTTAAAAATCATGAATGGGTGTTTGTCAAATTTTTCTGTATCAATTGGTAAGATAATGTGATCTTTCTTCTTTAGCTTATTAATATGTTGGATTATATGGACTGATCTTCAAATATTGGTCAGCCTTGCAGCCCTGGAATGAACTTTACTTGGTTATGATGTATAATTCTTTTTACATATATCTGAATTCTATTAGCTAATATTCTGTTACAAATTTTTTTGTGTCTACATTCATGAGAGCAGTATTGGTCTGTAGTTTTCTTTCCTTGTATTTCCGTTTTTGGTCTTGGCATCAAGGTAGTATTAGCTTATAGAATAAATGAATTAGGAGGCATTCGTACACTTCTGTTTTCTGAAGCAGATTGTGTAGAACTGGTATTAATTATTCTTTAAACATGTGGTAGAATTCTTCAGTGAAATCATCTGGGCTTAGAGGGTTTTTTAAATTATGGATTCAATTTTTACAGTGCCACTCAAATTATCTGTTTCACATTGGGTGAGTTGTGATAGTGTATGTTTTTTGAGGAATTGTTCTATTTAGTCTAAGTTGTTAAATTTACATGTTTAGAGTTAGTGCATAGTGTTCTGTTATTATCCTTCTGATGTCTGCAGGGTATGTAGCAGTAGCCATAGTTTTATCCCTGATATTGGTAATCTGTCTTCTCTCTCTCTCTTTTTTTTTTCTTTGTCAGTTTAGCTACAGTTTTGTGAATTTTATTGATCATATCATAAAAGAAGCTCTTTGATTCATTGGTTTTTTCCTACTTCCTGTTTTCATTTTCATTTATTTCTGCTTTTATCTTTATTATTTCCTTCCTTCTCCTTGCTTTGAGTTTATTTTGTTCTTTTTTTGAGGTTCTTGAGGGTAGAAGCCTAGATTACTGATTTAAGACTTTTCCTCTTTCACAGGGTATGCATTTACTGCTATGAATTTCCTTCTCAGCACTACATTACCTTGTCCCACAAATTTGGGTATGTTGTATGTTCACTTTCATTCAGTTTAATATTTATTTTGATTCCCCTTGAGATTTATTTCTCTTTGACTCATGGATTACCTAGAAGTGTGTTATTGCCAAGTGTTTTAGAGAATTTTCTGTTATCTTTGTTATTGATTTCTACTTTGATTCTGTTGTTTTTCAAGAGCACACTGTGTATTATTTTAATTCTTCTAAATTTGTTGAGGCTTATTTTTGGCCTGGGATATGGTCTATCTTGGTATATGTTCCTTGGGCACTCATCCTGCTGTTGTTGGCCAAAGTGTTCTGTACTGTCAGTGAGATCCTGTTGGTTGATGGTGTTGAGTTCTTCTGTATCCTTGCTGATAGGCTCTCTAGTTGTTCTACCAGCTGTTGACAGAGTTTCTAATTGAGTTGAATCTCCAGCTCTATTTGTTGTATTGATATTAGTCTGCTTAGGCTGCTGTAATGATATACTGTAGAAATTTATTTCTCACAGTTCTGGAGGCTGGAAAGCCCCAGATCAAGTTCTAGGAGGGCCATTTTCTGGTGAGGAGTCTCTTCCTGACTTGTAGACAGTCACCTCCTTGCTGTGTTTTCACATGGCCTTTCCTTGGTGCCTGTGTCTGACGAGATTGATCTCTCTCTTTCTCTCTCTCTCTCTCTCTTCCTCTTCTTGTAAAGCCAGTAATCCTACTGAATTAGGATCTCACCCTTATGACCCAATTTAACCTTAATTACCTCCTAAACGCCCTATTTCCAAATGCAGTCAAATTGGGAGTTAGGGCTTCAACATGTGAATTTTGGAGTGGCACAGTTCAGTCCATAGCATTTGTGGATTTGACTATTTCCCTTTTTAACTCAGTTTTTGCTTCACATATTTTACAGCTCTGTTGTTTGGTCCATACACATTTAGGATTGATATGTTTTCTTGGTGCATTGACCTTTAATCATTATATAGTACCATCTTCTCTCTTATAATTTTCTTTGTTCTGAAGTCTACTTTATAAGATATTAACATAGCCACTCCTTTCTTTTTTTTTTTTTTTTTCCTGTACGCGGGCCTCTCACTGTCGTGGCCTCTCCCGTTGCGGAGCACAGGTTCCGGACGCGCAGGCTCAGCAGCCATGGCTCACGGGCCCAGCTGCTCTGCGGCATGTGGGATCTTCCCAGACCAGGGCACATAACCTGTGTCCCCTGCATCAGCAGGCGGACTCTCAACCACTGTGCCACCAGGGAACCCCCTCACTCCTTTCTTTTGATTAATGTTTGCATTATATATCTTTTTTCCATCCTTTTATTGTCAACCTGCCTATATTATTGTAATCTGAGGTGGGTTTCTTATAGATAGCATATAGTTGGCTCATGTTTTTTAATCTCCTCCAGTCTTTTTTTTTTTTTAATTTATTTATTTATGGCTGTGTTGGGTCTTTGTTTCTGTGCAAGGGCTTTCTCTAGTTGTGGCAAGCGGGGGCCACTCTTCATCGCGGTGCGTGGGCCTCTCACTATCGTGACCTCTCTTGTTGCGGAGCACAGGCTCCAGACGCACAGACTCAGTAGTTGTGGCTCATGGGCCTAGTTGCTCCAAGGCATGTGGGATCTTCCCAGACCAGGGCTCGAACCCGTGTCCCCTGCATTGGCAGGCAGATTCTCAACTACTGCACCACCAGGGAAGCCCTCCTCCAGTCTTTCAATTGATGTTTTTAGACTGTTTAAATTTCATGTAATTATGATATGCTAGGGCTTAAGTCTGTCATTTAATTTTTTGTTTTCTAGTTACTCTGTTTTCATTTTTCTATTTTTCCTGTCTCCCTATGAGTTACTTGAAAACATTTTAAAATTCCATTTCTATTTATCTTAGTGTTTGTGAGTTTATCTCTTTGAATAACTCTTTTATTTAGTGTTTGCTCTAGGTATTACATGTATACGTAACTCTCCACAGTCTATTGGTATCATCATTTACCAGTTCAAGTAATGTATAGAAACCTTACCTTGTTTTATATCCCCTCATCCTCCTCATTTAAAAGATAATTGTTTTAAACATTTCCTCTACTTGCATTTCGAACGATATTAAACTGCGTTAGGATTTTGCTTCAACCATCAAACATAATTTAGAAAACTCCATAGGAGAAGGAAAGTCCATTGTATTACCCATATTTTTGCTTCATGTTTGTTCATCCTTCCCTGATGTTTCAAGGTTCATTTCTTTCTTTCTTCATTTCCTTTCTATTTAGAAAACTTTCACCATTCTATTAGGGTAGGTCTGCTGGTCACTAAGTTCCTTAGTTTTCCTTCATCTGAGAATGTTTTGATTCCTCTTCGTTCCTGGAGAATATTTTTGCAGGGTATAGAATTCTGGGTTCACAGTTTTTTTCTTTCAGCACTGGAAAAATATCATACTACTTCCTTCTGGCCTCCACAATTCTGCTGAGAAATTCACTGTCATTCAAATTACTTTTCCCCTATAGGTAAGATGTCATTTTTCTCTCACTACTTTTAAGAATTTTTCCTTGGTCTTTCATTTTCAGAAATTTAATTGCGATGGTATCTTGGCATGGATTTCTTTTGGTTTATCTGGTTTGGGGTGTGCTCAGCTTCTTGATTCTGTAGGTTTGTGTCTCTTGCCAAATTTGGGAAATTTTCAGTCATTATTTCACAGATGACTCAGCTCCACCCCCTTTCTGTCCTTCTGGGACTCTGATGACATACATGTTTGATCTTTTGTTAGGTCCCTGAGATTCTATTCATTTTTTTTCTAATCTATTTTCTCTGCTCTTCCAGTTGGGTAATTTCTATTGTTCTATCATCTAGTGTGTGGTTTCTTCTCTTTCTTGTTTATTCTGCTGTTGAGCCCATCCGCTGAGATCTTCATTTTGGTTATTGTATTTGTCAAGAGCAGCCTCCTTATTGCCGGGTGATTGCAAGTTCCCCACTAGGCCTCCTCTGACGCCACCCCAGTGGGTGTGGGGCACCTTGTCACGTGGTGAGGGGGGTACATCTAGGCTCCCCATTGGCCTTTGCTGGCCTGTGGATCGTGGGGCCACAGCTTTTTTTCTGTGATGTGTGGATGGACTAGAGCAGTTCGTGTCTAAAAGCTTTCTGTCTTGTTAGGCTACCTTTTTCTGGTCCTCTGGCTAGAGAGAGCAGGCTTTTGTTTGGGCTTTGTCTGTGCCCACTGGTGTTTCTGCCGGGGTTTTAATTTTACTCGCAAGAATAGGGGAAGGTCCGTCTACTTGATCTTCCTGGAAGTAGAAGTTTGTTTACTTTTGATAGCTATTGTCAAGTTGTCCTTTGTTACATGTGGTGCAAACATTATTTTCAGTTGTTTTTTTAATGGTGCATTTTGCTTTGCAGAAGTATTTGATTTTTATATAGTTGAATATATTAATCCTTAAGAAAATGGACTCGGAGTTATGTAACATGTTTGGAAAGACCTTTCTCATACCAAGATTATGAAAACAAAGTCTCTCATTTTCTTCTATCAATAGCTTTGTTGGGGGTTAATTTATTTTTTCATTTAAATATGTGAACCATCTGGAATTTATTTTGGTATAAGTAGGAATAGAAACGTCCCTGCGCCGTTCCCACCACTCCCATGGCTACCTGCTTTCCCAACTCCATTTACTGAATAATAAATATGGTGTTAGGGAATTTCTTTAATTTGGTACATGCTTGTTTATAACAGTGTTCCTAATAGCCGAGTCCCGAAAAAAGCAGTCACAGAGTTGCAGGGGGTGTGCTGCGCACTGGAGTTGAGACTCACGCCCCTGTGGCTGTTGGTTGGTAACGGCCGGTGCTGTGAGTTGGTGATACTGAAAGGTCAGCCAGCCCGTCCACTGGGCTTCGGGGGACCTAGACTCTCGCAGGGTCGGAAGCCAGAGGTGCCGAGGCCGACAAGAGGGCGTCCAGAGCTGCCCTAGAAAGTGCTCCCGGGCAGAGCTCCGCCTCCTCAGTGGCCTGGTCGCTCAGCCTTCCGTCCTGACACCCCCGCTGCCCAGGTGCCTGGGCTACGGAGCATCTGTGAAGCAAGGTGAGGGGAGGAGCCCTGGTCCGTGTGCACTGCACCGTCCGCTCTACGCCACCACCTGACTCCTGGCGGCTGCTTCCGCCTCCAGGTCCCGAGGAGGCCGGTGTGTAGACGCACTGAGCACAGCGAGTCAGAGGGGATGGGGAGGCAAGGGGTGGAGGCGGGCTGGACCGATGCCATCCTGTGGGACGTGTCCTGTCCACCCCTGCTGTGAGGCCGCCCCACACAGTCCTCCCGCCACTCCCTTCTGTCCTGCTCCAGCTCCCACTCGGTCAGCTGCAGCGTGCCTGCGGCCCGGACGGCAGGCCCGGGCGCCCAGCGGGAACTGGTCTGTCTCCCCCACCCAGCAGGCCCCCAAGGCAGGATCAGCACTGCAGTCCTGGGGTTGGGCAGAGCGAGTCACACCTGATGCTGGTGAGTGGTGCCAGAAGGGATCGTGATGGTGGCAGTGTGTCCCGCCCAGTACCCGTTCCTGAGGAATGGTGACTCCAATTATGACCAAACCTCCTCTCTTGTTGTAACGTTTCTTCTGCCTAAGAAACTGGTGCCAAAGCCAGGGGGCAGAGGGGGCGTGAGGATGACGCCCCCGCCCCGTCTAGAACGTGAGGCCCTCCACCGGCCCTCAGTCTCCTTTCCCAGATTCAATGCAGTTTGGCCTGAGAAGCCCAAATCGGAAGAAGCTGGGTTTTGGGTCCTCTCTCTGCCATTAGCTGGCTGGCTAAGAGAAAATCATTTCCCTGTTTTGGGCCTTGGTTTCTTCATAAATACAGTTGGGTATTGGGTGAGAATCAATGCTTTTCTTGTAAAGCCCTTTAACAAATGGAATATTTCACAGAAACTCATGAGTAAAAGTGTGCAGAATTCGGCAGCTCAGGTTGAAGCAGGAGTGGGACCAGTGGCTCTGAGGATAGCTTGACACCACCCGACTAGATGGTTTCTAGGGGGTCTCTCCAGCCGGCCCTGGGCAGGCGTTTTAATCTCTCTGAGCCTTGGTTTCCTTTTCTATAGAGACAATACCCAGCTAGGTGTGAGGGCTGATGGGGCGGGTTACCTGTAAAGCTGCCAGCAGGGTTTGGAACACGGGTGCTCCACTAACGATGGGGATGTCAGTGTTGTTTGTGCCTTTCCAACCCTCCTTTGAATAGCAGCCCAGGCACCACCCGCTCCGGTTCTTCGAGCACTGCATCCCTCCCAGTCCCCACGGCCCGGGACTGTCTGATGGGTCTCACGGTGTGGCTTTGGGCTGGTAGCTAGTTGTGTCTGTTTAAAACTTAACCTCCACAATCAAACTGAGTTCTTGAAGGGAGCCTCTCCTTCCGTAGCTCTCAATCCCCACACTGCCTTGTACACCGACATTCAATAAGTATCTGTGGGTGACCAGCCCAGGCCAGGATGTGGCCCCTGCTTGGTGTTCAGACCGAGGAGGGGCAGGTGGATTGCAGGGCCCCTGCACTGGAGCAGGGTTAATGATGACTAGAGAGGGCTGGACGGAGCGGAATCCCCAAACTTGTCCCAGCCAAACACAGCGGATCCTCGTTTCCACCCCGGAGCCGGCGGCTGGCCTGTGCCAGCACTTCTGCCGGAAAACAATCAAGAAACCTTCCAACAACTCAGACTCCACAAAGTAAGGTTGGTTTCATGTCGCTTCTCATTTATTAATTCAGTCTGTTCTAAGTTGTACAGTTACGAAAATAACAAAACCAAAGCCGAAAGCCCAGGAATATTTACACTCTCTCTCGTGTAGTGAGGTCAGTCTATGTTGTTGCACAGATCGGTTATGTTTGGTACCACAAGATGTTTGTAATTTAGACAAAATTGGACAGATTAACAATTATATGTACAGTAAAATAAAAGGGGAAGTCATTCAAGTATCAAAATACAGAGACAAAGATTAAATAACGATTTATTACAGTTCGGTCCCATTGCCACACCACTAGCAACACCACTTTGTGAACTGCATCTCAGAGTCATCCTGCAGGCCTGGGTATCACAACACAGGCCGAGGGCAGACCAGTCTGCTCAGCCCGAGACTTCTCCGGGGACTCCCCAGAGTCAAAGCTGGGGGCCCCGGGGGGATGCGAGCGTGGCAAATGCAGAGCCTGTCGGAGGGAAGCCCTGCTCGGAGTAGCTGCAAGCAGAAGGGCAGAGCAGAGAGCCTGTGGCCGGGCAGGTACTGACCTATCTCAGGTCCCGCCTGAACGGCCTGCACAGTTCAGAACGGGGCTGCCACACTGCAGGGCCTGTGCTCACGTGCAGAAGCAGGGCTTCTCTCCACGTGAAGCCTGTCCTGGTGTTAAAATTTTTCTTTCTAGGGGAGGGAGAGTACCTGTCCCGGAGGAGGAATAAAAAAAATATCTAGTCCCTTCCTTTCTTGGCTATTGAGAAATAAACCAAGCTCAAAACAAACTCCAGAGCCAGAGCAGATTAGCCAAGGCTTTCCAACATGAAACACCCTGAATAAATAAAGATATAGCAGCTTCAAGGGGAGGAGACACCTACCTATGACTTAAAAACAAAAAGACAGCTTGAGGAACTCATCGTAGTGTCTACAGTTTTCTTTATGGACCCACCACCCACCAAGAGAGGGCTGCTTAGAGGAGACCGGCCTTCCTCAGGAGGAAGAGGGCACAGCACTCGCCCTGCAGCAGGAGCCGCGGTTTACCCATCCAGCTCGGGGTTCCTCATCCATACCTGGAAGGAAGTAGGGGCTGAATACTGCTCAGTGGAAGCCGACGGGCCCTGGAAGCAGCAGGACGTGAAGTCAGACTTGCCGGTATCGAGGTCCTTGTTTAGTACCGAGAAGGGCAGGATCAGTGAGAGGGGGGTGTGACTCCCCAGGCCTGCGGTGTGGACGGCTCAGCAGAAAGGAAACCCACAGGGCCCGGCCTCAGGTCAGCAGGAAGACGCGGCCCAGCTTTCCACTGCTGGCCGACCACAGGGCTGTGAAGGTGCGCCAGGGCGCTCCCTGCTCATTCACAGCCCCTGCCAGGAGAGAGAGAGGCGCTACTGAAGCCTGGACTACTGATCCTGGGACCAGGTTGCGCTGTGCCAGCAAAGCGGAAGGTCTGCTCCAGGCCCCGTTGGAGGAAAGGCTCTGCTCTGGAAGGTGCTGGACCGGCAGTTGACCTGGCCCAGCCTCACAGGAACAGTCCCTCTGGCTCTGCCTCCAGGAGGAGCAACGCAACCAAAGGTGAAAAGCAAAGCCAGCCAGCAGGAGGGCTCAGGCAGCAGCAGCGCCCGGATGCCAGCCTGCCCTGAAGGCCACACTCGGGGAGAATCAAACTGTCACCTGATTCAGCCTTCTCTACCCTTGGAGCCAGTGGGGAGCCCAGCAGCTGAAAGGATGACAAACCGATAATTCAGAGAACCAAAGTGAGTCCTAATCACACAGACCTGATTAGACAAATCGCAAGTCAGCAGGCAGCCACCTCAGCCGACCTACCCGTCAATGCCCAAAACAAACAAAGCTGCTGCTTCTCCTTTCTGCCTCGACTCAGACAGTCTGAGGTCACCGGAGGGCCTGCGGCCAGGCAGCCCAGGGCAGCGCTCTGACCACCGCTGGGTCCGAGACGGAGGAGCAGCCCAGAGCTCGGGCACCGCGACCTGCCTGTGCATCTCCGCGCGGCCCCAGACCTTCACGTTTGGAACCCCAGAAGCCTCTGCTTTTGCCAGGCGCCTCTACGGGCTGCCCCCAGCTCCAGGCGGGGACAAGAAGCTGTGCGGCTCAGAAGGAAGAGCAGCTGACTGGCGGGTCTGTCAAGCCGATTCAATTCACCCACTACCTTCTCTCAGAGCTGCCCACGCGCGCCAAGACCCCAGCCTGAGGACAGAGGCCCGCTGTCCTCTGACCCTATGGCCATTGTCTAAAGATTGGCAGTTTAACCTAGAGGGTTGAGCCAAGTGTTGAAAGTTCATTTTATAAAAAAATTTTTTTCTATTAAAAAATGTTTTCTGGACAAGTCACTTCTTGGCCCTCTGGAGTTCCAACCTCATCTGCGAGAGGCCTGGAGGGCTGCTCCGCAACCAGGGCAGGGCTCACTCGGCGAGACCTGGCGGTGGCAGGCCCAGACCATGCAGCCGCGAGGAGGTCCTACGGGCAGTAGTGGGGGCCTGCGTCTTCAAAGCTGCAGCTGAGACGGTGGTGGCGGTGGCGGCGGCGGTGGTGGGAGCCTGCGCTCCCCATGGCTGTTTCCGCAGCACAGTTGGTTCCTCGGTGGCTCAGCTTGGCAGAAGCAAACACAACGGGGGAGGGAGGAAAGGGTTAACCAAAGGGGCCTGCACAAGGTGGAGGAAACGGAAAGGAAACACGGAAGCAGAACAGAAGGTCCCTTACAGCCTCCCCTGAGCACCCGCCGTGGCTCAGCGCATCTGCTTGGAAGGCACGAGGACAGGCAGGCAGGAGGACCCACCCCGGTTTGTCGACTTGGGTTTCAACTCATAAAGCAACCGCTGCAGCTTACTGGCTCTCGTGCTGGGCCACGCTATGCGAACAGTGCTCCTTCCCACGGAAACTGGCTCCCCTCTCCCGCCATCTAAGCTGACACGCCCTCCCGCGAGAACGTGGGCCTTCTGAAAGCCTCAACTCCACCATCCCAGCTGCTGAACCGCTTTGAGGTGATGGACTCCTTCTCAGGAGTCAAGAGGCTGAGGGCGGTTGATCAGGGAAGGGACCGGGTGCCAGCTGACTATCTCTGGTCCCCACACTGTGGAGAAGCATCAGAAAGCTCCTGGAGGACAACGGATGTTGCTCGGCCCAGGTCCCTGTCCTTGAGCAGCTCCGTTCTGAGGGAAGAAGGTGCACGGTGTGTGCAGGTCACTGGCCTCCCTCCTGCTGGCTCCTACAGGAAGGCCTTCCTCTTCCTCGAGCCAGACTCCAGAGCCAGCCGGGGACTCCCCGGTGAAGACGTGAGGAGCCATCCCATTCCTTGCAGTGCAAGACCCATCAGGACCAAGACACCTGCTGTGTGGAGCCAGCCTGTGGGTGTTCAGATGCTCAGAGCCCCAAGCTTTGGAGCCAGGCATGTGCTCTAGGACCTGGCACAGACCCTGGGCCCTCACAGAAAGAGGTCTGACCTCGCTGAGCTGAGGGTCTCACAGGGGGAGGCCAGCAATCTTAGAGGGATGGGCCGCAGGCCAGCTGTTAGCAGAGCGCAAGGGGATTCTGGCCCCAGGTGGTCACAGTGGTTGGTTGTGTCAGGAAAGGTGCAGTTAGCTCTTGGCAACGGCACCCAGCCGTGGCTCGGAAGACGGGAGAGGAGAGCCAACAGGGAGCCCCGGCCGATCGGAGGGAGCAGCCTCCAGTGCCGAGTGGACTCCGCTTGGAGACTGCCCCCGCCTCAGGAGCCACAGTGCCCGCCCGCTGAGGCCCTCTTGGTGCCCACCTCAAAGGCACCTTGCCCCCCCGCCAAGCTGTCCTCGCCCAAGGGGGGAATTCACAGTGTCCGGTGGTGTTAGGTGCAGGCTGAGAGTGTGCAGTGCCTAAGCTGCCGCCCCGGGAGGAGAGGTCCCAGTGGGGGTGGGACCCTGGCGTCAGCAGCTGGAAGGAGAGCTGAGAAGAGCAGAAGGACGGACGGCAAAGGCACATGAGACTAGTGGAGACGGGGTGGGCGCTTAGAAGATAGTGGTCTCATACTTGGTGCTGAGGCTCCGCTTAGAGTCTGGTTTGGGGTCCACAACCCAGGAGACGCTGGCATGGGACTGGGCATCTGGGTCCATATCGGGTGGTTCCAGCTGCTGAGGAAGAGGGTGAAGAGTCAGAGGGAGTGCTGCACCTGGGCCAGGGGTCAACGGGGCCCGCTGTCCCCCGCCTCCCGGGCCATGCTGACGTCAGTACCCCATGGGGGCAGCCCTGTTCTCCTCAGCCAAAGAGCAAGCTCCCTGGGGTGGGGTGGCAGAAGGGGGACCTTCCCTGGAGCATCATGGGAGGGCCACCTCTGAGCTCTCCAGGGGCAACTTCTCCTGGGGGTTTCTTGGAGCGGCTCAGTTAAAGGAGCCTTGCCCTACCTAAGCATCGAGCACTAAGCCCCAACGCTGTTCTTGGTGGCAGGAAGCGGGTAAAGGGTTTGGAAACCCCAAACCTCGGGTCCCTCTGGCAGGGCCAGAGAGCTCACCCCGGGCAAGACCACAGCAGGCACCCATGAGCTCTGGAGAGAGGAGGACACACAGCAGAGAAACAGAGGCTCCAGCACAGACAGGGATAGTGGGACGGCAGCTCAGGAAAGACGGGCATGCAGGCGGGGCCGGGGGCGGGGCACCAGAGTCTCAGAGAGCTCACGGTCACTTCGGGGAGACTGATACACAGACAGCAGGAAGTGCAGAGACCTTGACTCCAGGACTAACAGACGGCAGCGGGAGGTAAGAAGGACGATGGGTGGGGCAGGTGTGACAGTAACAACAGCGACTATCAGGGGGCAGCGGCACCTGGGGTGCGGAGCAAAGCAGACACAGACACGGGGTGGCGTTACGGAGGCCGGCTCGCACGGGCCCGTGTCCTGAGGGGCTGGCCACCTGAAGCGTGAGAAGACCCTCCTTGCGCCCGCTCCACCCCGGGGCCCACGTACTGCTGACTTCCTCATGCCGACCCGAGGCTTAGGCACCGGTTTGGAAGATTTCGTTTCGATCATCTCGGCAGCAGAGGCCCCCATCGGCCTGGACTTCTGGGCCTGTAGGGCCAGCTGATAGGCCACCTCGAACGCCTGCCCCAGCGTTAGGATGATCTCATAGGTCAGGTTCTGGGAGGAAACAGCACAACGTGAGAGGTGGGATGCAGGAACCACTGCCCCTCACACCTGCCCTGGCCTCATGCCCCTGAGCACAGGCCAGGCAGCACTGCACGGGTAACAAGAGTGCAGGGAACCTGCTGGAACGCTTGCTTTGAAAGCAGAAGTTTGTCCCGAGGTGACTGATACATTAGGGAACAATCTGAACAAAACACACACTTTGTGTTTCCTCACGTGTGATTTCATTGGAGAGAAACGCGAGGCGAATGCAGACTCCCCTGCTGACGCCCGCTGCCTGGGAATACACAGCATATATGCCACCCCCACCTGGCAGCTCAACTTGCCCACGGGACCCACCCCTGACAGTAACAATCAAGCGGCAGCTCTTCCCAGGGCCACCCGGCCCGCGCCCTCCCCTCCATCCGTGCACCCCTCTGTCCCTCCTCTTTCTCTCCCTCTGGCACACAGGCTGGCAGGAGTGAGGCACATGCTTCCACAAGCCGACTTCGGGTCCTTCTCGAGGCAGAGCGCCGTGTTTATGTAGCATTTATGTATTTCTTAACCATTTAACATAGATAAAATGGTGTGGGTGTTCGTATTAGGTTCCTGAGGGCTGTGCCCCCTGCCTCATCTCCCCATGAGCCTTGGTGCTTCCCGTGTGGTTTCAGGGTGTGGTGCTCTCTAGGAGCACAGACGCCACGTTACAGCAGAACTGACTGACGCGGGAAGATGAGCTACAGGTAAGAGTACCGGGAAGGATGTGTCCTGGGAGGATTTCCTCATTTCATCTTCAGAACCACCCCGTGAAGTCGGTTACACTCTATCCCCTTTGCGCAGACAAGGAGCCGGGGTCACACAGCTAGCTAGTGGCAGAGCCAGGAGGCTGCAAGCACAGAGCTCCCGGGCGAGGCCGGGAAGACCCTGGAACCAGCTACTCTCACAGGGGCAGCAGGGACCTGGACAAAGGCGCTGTCTCACGGCAGCCACCATGGTCACTCATCCACTCCCTGTGGGCAGCATGTGGGACCGTTCCCCTCAGCCCAGCAGCGCCAGAACCCCGCCTAAGCTGGGATATGGGCGAAGAAAACTTACTGTCCCCAAGAGGGAGGTGGAGGGCTTTTCAGGGAGATGGCCCAGCTGGAGGGCGGGAGTTAGGATGGATGGTCGACCAAGAGCCTATGGAGACGAAGCCTTGGCTGACCTGACAGACACGCAGCCGGAAGCAGGAAAGCTTCTGTCAACTAGAACCCTGGACGAGCCACTGTCGTCCTGTGTGCTTTAGTCTCAGTGCCAGATAGAGGGGGCTGGAGTGATGTTCATTCTTGAACAGACCTTTGCTAAGTGCCAGCCGGGTGCCAGGACCCACTGCACTGGGGCTGTCGCAGCGCAGGACCCCCCACCGTGCCCAGCTGCGGACTCCACCCACCACGTCCACCGTGCTGAAAACGTGGCAATAGTGGTGGCTGGTCTGCAGGTCCTTGGTGATGTAGGCGAAGGTACAGAGGTCCTCCGGGTCCTGGGCTGCACAGGAAATGTTCCGGATCTCGTGCTCTGCGATGACGTTCTGCGGGGAAAACAAGGGTCTGGAATTCTTGGGCTCCCTGAGGGCACACCCTAGTCCCTTCACCATTGCCACCTTCCTGTCCCATCCTAGCGTCAGCCAAACACCACTTCCCCATCTCTTCGCGGTGGGGGTGGGGGTGGCACCTCACCTTGTCTGATTTAGGGTTGGGGTCTCCACCCTTGACCATGGCAACTGAGGGAGCAAATGTTCACACCCAGCCCACTCTGCTCTCCAGGGTGGGATCGCAAGCACAGGGCCTGGGGGTGTCCTGCGCTCCCTAAGTGCATCGCAGCGTTAAAGGCCCATGAGCAGATAAGTGGCCAGTGGAGCCCATGCTGGGGAAGATAAGCTGTCCCTCGGCGGGGCCCTGGGAACCAGGATACGTGGGTGCGTGAGAGACAAGTACCCCCCCTCTAGGGAAGATACCCAGCTGGCCAGGAGGTGGGGGTGTGTGTGGGGAGGAAGGGTGCCCCCTCCTCCCTCAACAGCAGTTGTGGGAAGCACACCTTGTTGGAGGCGTCGATGAACTTGACACCTTTGTAGGTGATGGACAGGATGATGGTGGGGATCTTCTTCATGTGCTCCGTGGATTTCTACAGGAAACGGGAGGCCTGTCAGCCGCACGCAGCGTGGCAGGGCCCCTGTGGCTGCAGGCGGTGCTGCCATCCGCTGCCTTGCGTCCTGGCCACCCCCACGGTAACCTACCCGCATCTTGGCACAGGCATCTTGCGTGGATTCTGTCCCTCGCAGATCTTTGATCAACATGGAGCCCAGATACTGTGGGAGCGAGCAGTGGCCCGGCTTAGGAGTCCTGCGTTACCACACGGGGCCACCAGCCAATCTGGGACCACAGTCAGGGGGCTCCCTCTCCCAGTGACTCTCTTCCCCCATCCTGGCCTGTGAGTCCCCCTTCCCCCAGGTGCTGGGAGCAGCTGAAGATACCACGGGGGCCCTGGGTCCGGCCAGCATGGAAAGCAGGAGACCGGCCAGGCTGGGAGGGCAGAGGCTACTCACATTGGCTTCATAGCCGCAGGACTCGAAGATGAGTTTCTCCGGCTGGTGTTGCCAACTCTGCACAGGGGCATAGGGGGCAGCCAGGCTTGGGGGCCGAAGGGTCAGCTTGGCCTCTCGGTGCTCTTCCTGCAGAACACGTGGGGTCACAGGTCAGCTCGCCTGCTCAAGGGGTTCCCTGGCTCCCTCCTGGGTTCCACCTCTGGGAGCTCCAGGCCGGAGGCAGACAAGCCATTCCGATGCGCTGGGGCGGAGGTGAGGCCTGTCTATGCCAGAGAACTGGTGGAGAAGCAGGGACCTCAGCTGCCCGCCCACCCGTGAGCAGCTCAGCAGGGAAGGCTCTGTGGTGTCTGAGATGAGTGTAGATCTGATCCTGGTGTGGGGAGTCGGGGAAGTATCCGTGGCCAGGGATGCACTTTACAGGGATCCTCATGGCAGGAGCTGGGGTGTGGGGGAGGGGTGGGAGGCCACCACGGGCCAGGTGCCAGGCGATGGGGTCCTTAACTAGGCTGCTGGTGGAAGGAATGGGGAGGAGGGGAAAATTCAGGAAATTTATGACTTCCATTCCCAGCAATATGCAAAGTCTCTCAATACAGAGCAACTAAAACTGCTGGACGATGTGTTTTTTAAATCTTGTAAAATTCATGGTCGTGCTTGTGGAAAGGTAAGGGGAATCCCCAGAGGCCAGAACCGAGAAATATGAGTCACGAGAGAAAACAGAGCGAAGCTAGGGCTCACCCTGCGGGGACAAGGGACACCCAGCAACCTGTGTCTAACAGGCCAAGATGGGGCGAGACAAAAAGCCTGCGGTCCGTGCAAGGCGGGAGGGAGGACGGGCAAGTCGAATAAATGCGAGAGCCCTGAAAGCAGTGCCCTGGGCGGTGGGCTGGGAGCCCTGTCCTGCCAAGAGGAATGAGGGGACCCCATCTGTGGCTCCCTCCCGCCCACCTGGATCCTGAAGCGCTCGGCCCGAGAGGGCACCGTAGGGTCTTGGAGACTGTCGTGCCGCCTCCTGCCCGTGTCCCCAGAAGGCAGCAGCAGATCAGCAGACCGGCCGGTGCAGGAGTCATTCTGGCTCAGGGGGGACGACGTCTGCGAGAGCAAGTCTTGGCACTGCAGCAGGAAGAAATCCAGGTGAGATTTGAGACTCATCAGGCCAGTCCTTAGGCTGTAGGTGTCAGCCAATCCTCGGGCTATCAGGGCCCAGCTTGGGCAGGAGAATCAGTGAGAACAGGCACGAGCTGGAGGCCAGCACCCAGTGGGGAAACGGGCCACTGGGCCCAGCGTGGGTACAGTCAAAGTGACCAGATTCTTCCAGCCAGGAATCCCTAACAACCGGGTCCTGCAGGTGAGCACCCGGGTCACGAGAGCACCCTCCGGCCTGGTTGTAGGGCTGGGAAGCGATCTCTAGTTTATAAAATCGTCTGTCACAACTGATCGCAGGTCCTGGGGGCATGTGACCAAATCCAAAAGTCTTTCCTAAGAAAACACAGCACTGCCGGTTGGCACCCAGAGGCCTCACAAAGAGTATGAATCAGTCTTCACTTTCCATATCTGAATGTCAGCTGAGCCTGGTCCTCAGAACCAGCCTGGGCCCCAGCCTTCTCATGCGTAAGAGGAGGATAAAATAACGCCCACTTTGAGGCTGCCATAAACGGGCTGAGGCTTGGAGCCCAGGGCCCACCCCATCCACTGGCAGCCACGCAGCTTCATGGGTTTGGGGAGACATCCTGAACCACAGGCTCACAGTCTAACCCACTTTTCAGTCAGAGATTACCTGCCTTGAGCAACAAAGCATCTCTGAGGTTTTTAAAATCACAGGGATTTTCCTTCAGAAGATGGGGAGGGCCCTGGTCCCTCCGTGTGTTCCAGGCTTTGTCTCGGGTTCACGTCAGGCTGCCCAAGAGGGGGCCCCTCTGACCCACCCCTGCCCACCACCCCGGGCACAGCTCAACCGGACGTTCAGACATGGCCCCAGCCGTCTGGGATTCGGATATTTGTTTTCCTACTTTTGCCAACATTTGGCCCCAACACTGGGAAGGGAGGGATCAGTTGCTCCTCGACTGCAGAGGTGACACTGTCTCTGAAGAACTCCCGAAGAATTCTCCTCAGTTCCTAGCAACACGCAGCATACAAACATCCCTTCCCACCCGCCCCAACTCACCCTCAGCTGGGAAAACCGGGGGGGCTTCTGGGGCGGCTCCTCGTAGGGTCTGTCTGCCAGGGAGGCGATGATGCGCTTGCGATGGCCGAGCAGGTGCACCTTTAGGACCTGGGCAGGGGCGGGGAGAGGAAGGTCAGGCGGCAACTGGGCCCCCAGCCCCCAGCCCTCACCCCCACAGGCCATGCTGGCAGCCCAGGGACACTCAGAGCAGGGCTGTACTCACGTTGACAAGCTCCAGCTCCCAGAGGTTCTTCACAGTGTCAATGGAGCTGTAGCCACTCGACAGGAAGGAGTGGACATAGTCCTGCAGGCCCAGGGAGTCCAGCCAGGAGGGCACTGACAGGGGGCTGTTCCCATCATAGCCCAGAGCCTTCACCTGTGGGGCGAGGGCAGGAGGCGGGACTAACATCTCAGCACTTGGGACGAGGACCCTGGGGACCATGGGGACGCAGGCCAGTTCACTCAGACCACACCAGAGGCTGAGGCTGGAGTAGGTATGGGACAGCTCCTGAGGACCAACGAGGGGCCTGTGTCCTAGCATCCCCGAGTCGCTCCACTCACACAGCCTTCTCTACCTCAGCTCTGGTCTCGGGCCCCATCTGCGGACTACCAGGGCACCCCAGGTCTGGGAAAGGTGCCCTATCAGGTAAGGCTAGATGGGGAGGAGCGTTTGTGGAGGCCCCTACTGTGCTCTGACAAGATCACAGACCTCGTAGGACAAGAAAATGGTGTGTGTCTGTGAAGCGGGCACTGGCCTCACTGCTAGGACTCATTAGTGCTTCCTGAGCTCTGGGCAAGTGGAAGAGACTCTGTGCCAGCAGAGCTGAGGAGAGGCTCAGGCCTACCAGCCACAGCTCCCCAGGAGGCAGAGACTGCTTCCTCTGCTGCCCCGAGGGCCCCGGGCCTCCTGGGGAGGGCCTGGTCTCAGGCAACAGGCCAAGCCTGTGGGCACCAGGCTCCGCGCCAGGCAGATGCCTGCAGTGCCGTTCCTGAGGCCGGACTAGGTCCTGACTGTCCCTAGTGCTCTGCTGGCCTTGGGATGTGGCAAAGAAGTAAACAGGATACTGTCCTCCCCGCTGGGGCTCCCGAGATGAGGGGCAGACCCCCACAGTGACCTGCACATCCCCTGAGCCCCGCCCCGCCCCTGGCAAAGGCTGAGACCACGGAACTGTCGGTGGTCACCTTGGGCAGGGACCGCGCAGCCTGGAGCAGCTTCCGCCTGTGCTGTGCATCACTGATGCCGATTTCCCGCAGGTCTTGATCTTCCATCACATTAGGCCCCTAAGAGCAGAAAGGAGAACGTGAGGGCCTCCTGGACAAGGCCGCTGGCTCCCTCAGGGCGTCATGTCAGCCTGTCATGGCCCCTTGCCATGTTCTTCTCCTTCGCCACAGGCACCACGAGAGAATGAGCCCCAGGGCGCCCCGCGAGGCCAGGCCAGGCAGCAAGCAGCCTCATGCAGCAGGAAGACAAACCTGCCCAGGCTGCCCACCCAGCCAGAGCGGCTCCCAGAGTGCTGACCTGGGCTGGAGCAGGCAGGGCCGGGCACAGGCCCTCACCCACCTGAGCTGATGTGCATTTTCCTGGGAGCAGGTTTCATGACCCCCCAAGGTGAACAACAGGAGGATTAATCCCCAGATTCCTCACAGATGTGATTTTGTGATTTAAAGCGGCGGTAACAGCCACCTTGGGCCGGCGGCAGGCGCAGGCACCCAAGAAGCCTGCCTCACCCCGAGGAGGAGAGGAGTCTCAAAGTGGGGACCTGCCTGAGAGAGGAGGGGCGGCTGGGGCTCAGCCCACGTGGGGCAGTTCTCCCCAAGGGAGCAGCTGAGAGCAAAGAAGCCCAGCATGGCAGTGACGACAAGGAGAATGGCTGGTGTCTGCTGTGTTCTTGCTGAGTGACAGGGACGGAAAGCTTTTCTCTGGACCATCCCATTTCAGGCTCACAACCCTGTGTTAGGTTCTACTGGAATCCTCAATTTACAGATAAGGAAACAGACACACACAGGTCAGAAACGCGTCTGAGGTCACACATCTCATGGTGGAGCTAGGATTTGAGGCAGTCGGACTGTACTCACCACTCCTAACCCCTATCATGGTGTCTTTTATTTCTCACAATGGTGTCACAAGATAGGTTTTTTCAGATTATGATACATGAAAAATCATGGGTTCTGCCCTGTCCCTCAGCCACAGCGTCCACCCCCACCGAGGGCAACTGTTACCACTTTCCTGGATGTCCCTCCAGAGCCCAGCTGGGCACCTACACACATGTGCATGCTTCATTTTCGCACAAATGTGATTGTTGTACACATTGTTCAACACCTCATTCTTAACTACTTAGTATATACAGGAGGTCACTCAGTATATGGAGACCTGTCTCTTCTTTTAAAGCTGCATAATCATCCAGATTATGGACATCTTATAAATTGCTAAACCATTTCCCAGTTGAAGGACAATTGTTTCCAATTTCTGCTTTTACAAATGATGCTGCATGAACCTCCCTGTATGTGCATCTTTTCTATGGTGGTTATCAGGAGAGATTGCTGCCAAACCATTCTCAAGAGAGAAGAAGAGAGCTGCAGGCATCACTCTGTCTTCAGGCTATACTACAAAGCTACAGTAATCAAAACAGTATGGCAGACACATAGATCAGTGGAACAGAATAGAGAGCCCAGAAATAAGCCCACGCTTATATAGTCAATTAATCTATGACAAAGGAGGCAAGAATATACAATGGGGAAAGGACAGCCTCTTCAATAAATGGTGTTCAGAAAACTGGACAGCTACCTGCAAAATAATCAAGCTGGACTACTTTCTCATACCATAAAATGGATTAAAGACTTGAATGTAAGACCTGAAACTATAAAACTCCTAGAAGAAAACATAGGCAGTACACTCTGACATCAGTGTTAGCAATATTTTTTGGATCTGTCTTCTCAGGCAAGGGAAACAAAAGCAAAAATAAACAAATAGGACTATATCAAACTAAAAAGCTTCCAGACAGTGAAGGAAACTATCAACAAAATGAAAAGGCAGCCTACTGAATGGGAGAAGATATTTGCAAACAATGTATCAGATAAAGGGTTAATATCCAAAATATACAAAGAACTCATAAAATCAACATAAAAAAACTAAACAACTCGATTAAAAAATGGGTAGAGACTCTGAACAGAAAATTTTCCAAAGACATGCCAATGGCCAACAGACACATGAAGAGATGCTCAGCATCACTAATTGTTAGGGAAATGCAAATCAAAACCACAGAGAGATATCACTTCACAGCTGTCGGAACGGCTACTACCAAAAAGACAAGTAAGTGTTGGCAAGGATGTAGAGAAAAGGGAACTCTCGTGCACTGTTGGTGGGACTGTAAACTGGTGCACTGACAGATGAATGAATGGTGTGGTGTATACACACACACACAGGAATAGTACTCAGCCATAAAAAAAAGAATGAAATCTTAACATTTGTGACAGTGTGGATGGGTTCTAGAGGGCATTACGCTGAGTGAAATAGAGAAAGACAAATACCATATGATCTCACTTATATGTGGGCTCTAAAAAATGAAAACAGACTCATAGATACAGAGAACAAACAGGTGGTTGCCAGACGGGAACTGGGTGAGGTGGTGGGGGGAAGACATAGGTGAAGGGGATTAAGAGGTACAAGCCTCCAGTTACAAAATAAATAAGCCATAGGGATGTAATATACAGCATAAGGAATATGGTCAATGTTGTAATAACATTGTATGGGGACAGATGGTTACTATACTTATTGTGATCATTTCATAATGTATGCAAACGTCAAATCACTATGTAGTACACCTGAAACTAATATAATATTGCATGTCAATTATATTTTGATTTAAAATTTTCAAAAAAGGATTAAAAAAAGAACAGAAATCGCTTGGTCAAAGGGGTATGTGTATTTAGAAGTCTGACAGATATTTATACTCCTATCAGTGCAGCACTGTGCAGAAGTGGCTTATCACTGCACATTTCTTATCACAAGATCATCCCGCTCATAGATGAACTCAAGCATCTTTTCACATTTTATCTACCAAGCACTTACATAGCACTTACTGCCCTCCTCCATGTTTTCCATGCTTTGCACCTGCTAAACCATTGAATAATAGGGACCACTGTTACCCCATTTTACATCTCAGGAAGCTGAGGCCCAGAGAGCATCAGTAACTTCTGGGGCAGAGTTCAGCCCGATGCTCATGTCCCCGCGGCTCTGGGCCGGGCATGCGGAGCAGCTGCAGCTCCTTTTCCAGGAATTACTCACTTTATCCTTTGCATGTTTATCTATGGAGCTGTTGGTCTCTTCTGTATTTGACTTGTAGGAATTCTTTATACAGTAAGGAACTTAACCCTTTATGAAGAGTTAGGCACGTGTCTTTCCTGATTGTCATTGTCTTTGGACTATTACGCTGGCTTTGCTCATGCAGAACCTATCAGCCTGCACCTGAACACACCCACTTTTCTCGTGGAGCTTCTCTAAGTTCTGTCAGCCTTAGAAAGATCTCCCGCTCCAGGATTTTTAAAACAATTCTTTCACATTTTCTTCCCGTAACTTTACAGTTTCATTTTTTACAATCAAATCTTTAATCTATCTGGAATTAATTTTGATGTAAGTTTTTTTTTTTGGCGGTACGCGGGCCTCTCACTGTTGTGGCCTCTTCCGTTGCTGAGCACAGGCTCCAGACGCGCAGGCTCAGTGGCCATGGCTCACGGGCCCAGCCGCTCTGCGGCATGTGGGATCTTCCCGGACCGGGGCACGAACCCGTGTCCCCTGCATCGGCAGGCGGACTCTCAACCACTGCGCCACCAGGGAAGCCCTGATGTAAGTTTTAAGGGTCAGGATCCACTTAATATTTTTCCCAGGCAGGCTGTCTTATTTCTTGAATGAGCTATCTTTTCCCATTGATATGAAATGACTTCTGAGGTACCCTAAATTCCTGTGTTTCCAAGACTTTTTCTGGACTTTTTATTCTATTGAGGTGGGTATTACTTATGCCCACTTTACAGATAGACAAGTTAATAACTCAGGCAAGCTCATGCAGACCACCAACTGGTGGCCTCACCTTTGTACCCAAGCTGTAGTGACTGCTGGTGTGAGAGCTGCCCCAGAGCCTGCGCATGGTGACAAAAATTTTGTCCTATAGAGGACACAAAGAGGACAAGCCATAAGCTCAAGAGACTCCAGGTGAAGATGGCTCTGAAGGCAGACTGGACTCCCTGCTCAGGCCACACGCACACCTTCTGCTGGGACACTAGGGAGCCCTGGGCCTGCAGAAGGTCCCCTGGGCCCTGGCACCACTCCAGGTCTGACCAGATCCCAAGTCACCCCTGAATCTAGGAGTCACCACGCCGAGTTCCTGCAGTCATTCTGGGCCCAAATCTAGGGTGTGCTGATGGGGAAAAGCAGAGAGGGGGGCTGTCTGCCCAGACTTTCTACTTGATGAGGAGGACACCTCAGTGAGGACCTGACAAGTGAACCTCCAAGAGGGTGTCACTGCGGCGATGTTCTGAACACCCACTGTTAACCCCAACATTTACTCAGAAGCCTTCACAAGCTTTTAGGGTAACATTAATACTGGACTGAAGGCTGACAACCAGGAAAACCAGATCCAGATGGGGACAGGACCTTCATTAAGCAGAGCCCCCAGTCAAGAGAACTGGGGACTGTATGCAGCTTTGAGGAGAAAGAGGCAAATGGAAACAAAACCAAAACAAAGGATGTGATGGAAAATCAAAGCAAACAGTTGCCACAGCACGTCCTGGGCTCAGTGCAGGGTCCTCCTGAGTTCCTGAACTTGCCACATCTACATTCTGCGGGATTAGTTCGTGTGGTGACTATAAGGTGCTCCAAATCCTCAAAGGCAAGAAACATTCTGGAAGTTACTGTATCCTCTTGACTGAGGAAGAAACCTTTACACGAGGAGTTTTATGGGGAAGAGGGACTTCTGCTTTGTTTACTTTCTACCACACTTAACATTTACTGAGAGCTGACTATGTGCCAGGCCCTGTTCCGAGTTCCTAGTGAGTAAACAGTTAGGGAGCTCATCAAATAGAACAGCTCATCCGCCTAAGCGAAATCTGAAACACAACTAGTTGACACTTGGCTTGGTTGGGTTCTGTCCTTGAGGGAGAGGGGGCAGGAGGGCGGGGGTTCCCAGCCACAGAGGTGGGAGCAATGCCACAACACCTCCTCCTCCTGGGTGGGTGTGTGCATGCAGTATGTCTGCGTGTGGAAAAGCAGGCTAGGAGACAGTGCACCTGGGCTCTCCTGCTCTGGCCCCAACACGGCCCGTATCAGCCCCTGCAGGACCTGGCCTCCACCCAAGCAAAGGCCTGTATGTTCTGATGCAAGCGTGACTACTGGGCAGAGCAGCGCTAGACTGCACTCGCCTTGGGACAGGGTTTCGTCTCTCAGCAGTGGTTTCCAGACTTTCCACCTGCCCCACCCCCTCCAGCCTCATTTCCATATTCAGTATTCTCATTCTCTCTCTCTCTCTCTCTCTCTCTCTCTCTCTCTGCCAGGAGTCATAAAAAAACAAAGGCTGAAACCTCCTCTCTTGGGGGAGAAAGAATGGGACAGAGCTACTGTCCAGGCCTGATTCTGCCTCAGGGGAAAAGCCTGGCACTGGTGCTTCCCCTGCAGCCCCTCCCTCTCCTTTCTGCCTCCCAGTCCTTTCTTGGGCCTCAAGGAGCCAGGGGCTGTGAGAAGAGCTACTCCAGACAGAGGAGGCACGGAATTGGGAGAAGTGTGTCGCTGGGGGTGGGGCCTCAACCTGGACGCACATGAAAATGCAAATTAAGACCTTAAAACATTAAATATTAGTAGTTAGCAATATAACAAAAAATTAAAACAAACTTCAATTTGAAGGATGATGTTCAAATTGAGGGAAATAAGTTCAGATATTGTGTGGCTGTGTCCCAGTCATCAAAGGTCTTAGAGAAACTTCCAGCTGTTTTTGAAAGTGCATGAGTGGAGTGATGTCTTCAGGGAGGCCATTCCGAATTGGGAATGGTAAAATGTAAATATGAGACACACAGGACACAAAGTATTTAGCTGCCGATCCGTGAGACCTCTTCCCAAGTGAATCCCATACTTGAACTTGGGAATATTTGCTAGCAGTGTTCTCCCTGATGAAACTTCTCTCCAGAAGCAACCACAGTCAGTGAGCCTAAAGAGCATTTGGCATTTCCTCAAGAGGACGTCCTCATCAGCTAGAAACATGGATCAGACTGACGCTTCCAACTACTTAATCATTTTCCTGAAGTCATGGGCTCAGTTCCCAAATGCTGTGGCAACCAGGTAGGTGTGGCACCAGCTACTTGCTCTGTATAGTCTGTCATATTTTAAAGTTTCTAACCCCATTTTTTATCTCCAAGAATGGGAAAGTGGAATGTACAGAGTGAAGGAGAATACAACGTTGGGATAAAACACTAAACTTTTGTTTTTCGAGGCAGAACACTCAATTTTCTACCTTATTTCCTAATTTTTATTTTATGATAATATTGAAAATTGGCAAGTGTATAAATGTTAAAAACTTCTAATTGTTAAAAAGCACTGAGAAAATGGGAGCTAGCACTTAGAATAAGAAAGACAAAACTATTAAAAAAAAAGACCTTTAGAGCAGATTACTCTAATCAAGGGAAGGAAGGGTGGGAGGATGAGGGAAGTACCAGCCTGAGTGAACTGAGCAGCCAATACTCACCACACGCATGGCTGTATTGATCTGTGGCACCTGCCTGAGCAGCTAAAGCTCCTTAAGCAGATAAGCAGCTCGGTGGGCGGGCGAGAGGCCCCCACATCTCCACCTGGGCCCGAGGCATCCTCCAGAGTCTCTGTGCACCAAGGGGGTAGCTCAGAGCTTCCCTGGGTCCTGGCTATTTCAATGTGATACTTATGCTGCCCCTCTGCCTTCCAGAATTTTGTAGATTTCTACTGGGCCCTGCTTCTATCTCTCCCTCATATTAACAAAATAAATAAATAAAATTGTTTTCTGAGTAGAAAAGTTATATAAGTCTATTATAAAAAATTAATAAAGTACAAAGAAAAATGTAAAAGCCACTTATAAATCCATTACCTCTGGGGGGGAAAAACACCCCAGAGTTACCATTCTGATGAATTCTTTTAAGTGGCTTAATATTTTTTAAAAACTGAGATTGGGATCACTTCTAGTATTTCAGTGTATTTTTCTAAGCTTTTATTGTAAAAAAAAAAAAAAAAGCAAAAGTTGGGATTGTGGTATATGTATTACTTATTTAACCTGCTTTCCCACATGCTGACATGCTGCGTGCACACACCTCCTCGTGACACGTGACCACCTGCTTCCACTGCACACTCTCTAGTTCCTGGGCATCCCATAATCTCACCCGCCACTGGACATTTTGGCTCCTCCTTTGCACGTAGTTTTCTACCATCCCCAGAACATGTTACTGGCCACAACGACGGAGTTGTTGTGGGCATTGTCATCTGGGGGGAGGGTCACTGAACATGGCACAGGACCCTGGCCTGAGCCAGGACCGCCTTCCCAGGCTGGGGTTGCAGTGACCACACACGCACACTGGTGGGTGAGCCAGGAGGGAGAAGGGTGAGCACACGAGTCTTCCTCGCCCAGACCATAGCCCCAGACCCGGGCCGGCCCAGGGAGAGTGGGAAGGAGCACTGGGAAAGGGAAGAGGAAGCAAGGAGGGGCAGGGCTCTGCTGCTCACTGTTGTGGCCTAAAAATCTTAATAATGATGGAAAATAGAAGCCATGCTCCCTGAAGCATCACCCGTCTACTCCTGCAGGGGCTGAGGGCTTTCTGTGCACCACACAAGGCAGCTGTGGTATAAAGGGATAAGAACTGGGTTCAAATCCCCTACAAAGTCAGAACCTTATAAACAGGAACAAAGCCACCTGCCTGTCCAGGTTAAACAGGAACCGGCGCTCAATGGCTCCTCCTGTGTCCACCTGTTCACCGCTGCCTGGCCCAGCTGACTCCTGCCTCCCTGGAACTTGGTCACAGGACTTCCCAAACTGACACCTTCCCCCAGCTCACGGGTGGCCTTATAAAAAGCTCACCAGCCTCAGTAACAGGAGCAGCTCAGGCTTGACCCACAGCCCCTGCTCTCCTAACGATCCCCACCCCTACCCGGCCCAGCCATGTCCTCAGCTGGAGAGACAGAACTCGATGGTGACAGAGAGCAACTAGTTCCAAGAAGACGAGGATGAAGTGCAAATGTTACCAGCTCCTAGTTCCAGAAGCCAGACCCCTCTCCCCTGTCAGTCTCAAGGGAAGGGTTGTCAGGGACGGCTCTCCTCCTGCGTTCAGGGAGGCAACACCCCTCGTGACCCTTGTTCTCCCAGGCAGGTCCCCAGTGTCCCCCTTCTCTTTGTACCAGGAGCAGCATCCTTCCATCCATCTGCTGCTCGTCACCCCCAAACACCTGCCTTTCTGAGGCCTCATCTGAGGTCAAGATGCCACATTCACCCCCAAATCACCAGTGCAGACTAGCGAAGCCCAGAGTCAAAGAGCCTGGATCCGAGACCACCCAAAGCAGGCTTTAACCTCATGGATCTGAGGACAAAGCCGATTTCTGCTTCCGCTGCAGAGAAATCACCACCTTACGTTCCCACACACGGCCAAGGCCACAGTCAGTCTTGATCGTTGCTGTGTGTCACCACAGCTAACACTGTGCCCCCTTCAGAGCTTATGTGCAGAAGGAAGCAGTCAAATGAGATTCCATGGGACGGGGACAGATGGGGAGGGAGGCAGAGCAACTTGCCCCAAATCATACAGGGGCGCCTGGAGGAAACCCAGGTCTCCCGACTCTCAGCTGGTTCTCAGTGCGAGTAGTTAGAACCCCGTGTTTTTTCCTAAGCTTTGCCCCATCCAGCTTCCTTAACCGTGGCTTCAGCCAGCTGCCCGCGGGCCTGGCCCTTCCCTGAGGGTGGAGGGCAAGAACGCCTGCTGCTGGCCTGTGGTGGGGGCGGCAGCTGCAGGTCCAGAGGGCTCCGGTAGCTCCAAGCCAGTGCCGAGAGCTTACTGCGGTCTGGGCCCCACTAGCTCCTTTGCCAGCCTTTTGCAGAACAGCCCTCAACACAGAGTGGGCGGACGGAATGGTCTGCCTGACCCGACGGGCACCTCGAGTGATGCGCTGGCCTAGCCCACTGGCTCTGACTTTGAAGGATGTGCTGAGCCTGTGGCCCAGCCTCAGCGTCTTCCGGTGAAAGGGGGGCATGGGGGCCAGAGTGGGAGGCGAAGGCACTGCTCTGGGCCCAGGAGACCCAGCTTCCAGCCACAGCTCAGCTGTCTGCTTGAGGAGCAGCCTGGAGCCAATGACTTAATCCCAGAGTCCTGAAAGTGCTGTCCATGGACCCCAGGAGTCCACAGATGGGCTTCAAGGATGCCCGGGGACACCTGAGTTATAACTGACATTTGACAGAGACACACGGGCCCCACTGCTCTGCCCCCTGCACTGCTGCACCTGTACACTGGGGGGGGGGGGGGGGGCGTGTACTAACCGAACACAACGGACGTGCTGAGATGCCAGCACGGGACCCCCTGCTGCTGCTCACGCTGGGATATCAGCAACTGGAAGCTACATCAACAGGATGTGTTCACCAGTCCCGTTCCATCCTAAGGTGCAGTTAGTTAAATCGACAGACATGCAAATAGTTCTCAAACTCCCTTCCACTGTGAAGGGGACCAGAGAAGGCCAGAGCAGCACCGGGGGCACGTAGAGCTGGATGCTGAACAATTCCAGCCGCTGTCACTCTGAATAACTCCAGGGAGAGCAAGAGAGCACACGCGCCCGGAAAGGGGTCCAAAGGGAGCCTGGCTCTCGTCTCAAGGTTCAAGGGCCCAGCAGAGACGAGGAACCACCTCAACTCCTGGGACACTGCGGAGCTAAGTTCTTAAGTGACCACAGAATTTAGTCCGGGAGGCAGGATCCACACTTGTCTAAGAACATTCCTCTCAAAGCCTTAGCTCCACCGCCCCTCCAATGACCCGGCTGAGGGAGCTCTCCCTCTCAGGCCCTGCTACACGTTGGGGCCCAGGAACCCCTACCACACCCACACCCCACTGAGCAGTCAGCTCCCAGAGTGCTCTGCAGAGATGGGCCAGAGCTGGTGCAGAGAAGTCGAGGCGGGGAGGCAACCTGACAGCAGTGCCCGCAGCGGCCCCTTGAAGACGGGGAGGAAAGAAGACAAAGGGAGGGACATCGGAGGGTTGCGGTGAGGAGGTGCCGTGGGGAGCCAGGGCGGGAACCCAAGGGCACAGCCGGCTGCACACATGAAGCCAGCTTCCGGGGCTGAAGAGTGCGGCTAATCTGGGGAACAGGAGCAGGAAGGGAAGCTCGGGGGTCTGGGGACCTGGCTGGAAAGCTTCAGGGAAGCCAATAAAGAAGGACCTCCTTGCCGAGCTTACGCCTTTAGCTCTTGCAGGGCTCGGTCCTTTTCACCTGCCATCCCTCTCCCACTCGTGGGACCAGCTGGCACAGTCTCAGAAACAGACAGGAAAACAGGGGGAGGCTGCCTGCATGTGGCAGAAGCCTGTGAAGAAATAAATGGACGGGAGGAGCACGAGGCCTCCCTGACGCTGCCCCTAAGAGGCAGCGGGCTTGCCGGCTCAGTCTCTGTTTCCAGCCCATCCCGAACCCGCTGCCAGACTCATTTCCGCTTTCAATTTGTCCAACACCCAGCCTCGACCACCTCCCACGTGCCTGCTCTCCACTCCACCCTGCTGTTAAGGGGCACCATGACTCCCGGGAAGCTCTGCCTGGGGAGGGCACAGCCACAGGACCCTGCCTCCGAGGCCCAGGGCTCAGAGACCTTGGGGCTCCCCCAGAGCGTGCTTTCGAGGCTCCTCGCAGTCAGGCCCAGCCCACCTCTGCTGCCCAGTCAGGGCCCTGCCCTTCTCTGCACCTCGAGCCAGATTCCCCTCACCACAGACAGTGTGGGCCTCTCCCTGGAGTCTTTCCAAGTCCTGCAGGCCTCTACAAAACCCTCAGGACAGCAAGTAGAACCCAGGGGTTCAAAGTTGGACAGATCTGGGCTAGCTTCCCAGCTCTGCCACTTCCTGGCAGTGCCTCCACCCTCTGGGCCCCAGCGGCCCCATCTGCGACTTGATGGACAACCGCCCCAGGGCTGGGCGCCAGCTCAGTGCCCGGCAGGCGGTGAACCCTGGGTAAGCGCAGGGCCTCCTCCCTGCGGCAGCACTTAACACTTGGCCGCTCTGTTGTTACTATCGCGCTGTGTGCTACCTTCTCCCAGCTCATCTGTCAAGTTCCTTAAGGCTCCTACATTATCTGCTTTTCTGATTTCAGATCCATTCATTGTAAGAAATGAATGGAAATCATTTCTTAATGATTTTAGCAGAAAATAGCAGAAAATCTATTTCACTCCAAAAAAAAAGAAAATGAAGCCACCCATAATCCCCGAGATAACTGACTGTGGAAAACATTTTGGCTCACTCCCTGCACCTCTAGATGTTTGCTTTTTTGAAAATTAAGGTCATGTTGCACATGGATTTTTGTGTCTCAATTTCTTCACTCAACACTCCAAGGTGAATGTTTCTCCACATCAGACAGTCTTAAAAAACTTTTTAAATGTCCACATCATACCCCAGCGTGAGAAGCACCGCCATTTACTCAATGAACACTTCCGTAAAGGGAGGGCAGGCCAAGTCCCAGGTACAGAGACCCGCACCAGCACGCGTGAGCTGAAAACCTGCCAACCACAAATCACCTTCCTTCCGCGCTGATTAACTGCATTTCCTCCCTTTTCCAGAGAAAGCCCATTTCCTGTGCACAAGATTTGTGGTGAAAAAAATGGAACTGGCTCTGACGCACAAGCCAGTGTGGTGAGCTGCCGGCAGATGTGTGAGCCTGATTCCCCGTCCCTTCTCCCAGGGTCTGGGGTCAGTCCCATCAGCCTTGGGAGTGAACACCTGGCAGACCATGCTGCCCTGCCCCTGCCCCGTGCAAATCAGAGGCCCTTTCTGCCTGCAGACAAGAGGGTGTGAAGAAAGTTCCAGGTACAATCCTTGCTGGTCCAGCTCAGTCATCACATCACAGGAGGAAGAGCCAAGAGAAAGAGGGTGTTGAGCTTAGACAAGACAGGACCCAGGAGGCCGTGACAGAGGTCTTCAATTTTCTAATGGGCTTAAGCGTGTTCTGTGTGGCCCCAAAAGGTAAACCTGGTTCAATGGACAGAAACCACAAGGAAACAGATTTTGGCTCAATATAAAGAATGCTCTAAACCAGCCCAAGCAATGCAGAGAGTGAATGGGCTATACCTTTGTAAGGTGGAGAAGCCTGTTACTGGGAAAACATCACGGCAGAGCTCATCTGGAGGGGATTCGGGCACAGAGGGGATGATGAGACCACACGATGTTAAAGTCCCTTCCACGTTGAGAGGGAGCTGCGCGACCCCCCTCAAATGCCCTATACTCCTCCCACAACAGCTCGGAGGAGCCCGCCACAGGGAGATTCCATAGCAGCCATCAGTTTCCAGATGTTCCTACTACATCTAGAGTCTGGATGGCTTCCTGGGAGCCACTTGTGCATCTTGTAGAAGAGTCTCCAGGGTATTTCAAAACTAAGGGAAACATTTACAGCCTATTGGAAACCAAACCACACGGGGATAATACCACAGCTAACATGATGTAAGTTATACCATACGCAAGGAGGGAATGTTTCTAAACAAAAATGCTCCCTTCTTGTGTGTTTTCTTCCTCTTTTTTCTGGTTGCTAAAACTTAATTAGCCTTGCAGTCCATCTGGCAACTTACATGCAATTACCCAGGATACTTTGCATGGCTACTCAGGCCACTCGAGGTCTGAGAAGGGACAGGCTAGGCTGTGGTATAGTCAGCATTCCTTCCTGCATGGACTCTGCCTGCCAGCTGCCCCTCCAGAACCGAGAGGAGAGAGAGGAACAGCTCGCACCCAGAGCAGCAGGAGAGGCCTGGAAGGCCCTGGAAGAACTGAGCTGCTGGCCTCCCTCAATGAGTGCTCTTCCCAAATAGAAACAGACGCGTTCTAACAGAGGCCCTGCATCCTGCATGGATGTTTGGTCCAGGGCCCGCCCAGCTACTTTCCGATCTGAGCACAGGGGTGACAGGGAAGCACTTTTAAAGGAGTCTTGATATTCAAGGCTTAGGAACCTTAGCCTTTCCAAACTAGCAGAAGGAGGGGTGAGAAGTCAAGAGCTCAGCCCCTAAGATTCCTAAGCATAGGGAGGGGACACTCTGTGACATCCATGGCCACCCTCCCTTGCCCATCTGATGGCCAGCGCTAGGAGAGGGAAGGCCCCTCAACACCAGCACCAAGGGCCAAGTGTCCTCACTCACTGGCTGAACCCCCACCTCCACCTTGGGTTTGTCAGTCTTCCCCATAGAACATGGTGAGTCAGGGATTAGTTTATAACAACTATAAATATACTCAGTTCAACTTAAAAAAAATTGTTATTTTAAAACCTAAGATTTTTAAAAGCTGAAAAATAACTGGCCCGAAGCTGGTTCTGGAAAGGTGGTTTGCAGCAGCCTTTGCTGTCTGCCCTGAGGATGGAGACGGCCCAGGTGAAGTGAGCGGTCCCAGTCAGGGTCCCCCTGTGATCCCCAGGCCAGCTCCCTGGGTGGCCCTCTACTCAGGAGGCACCCAATGCCACCTTGTTGGTGAGAAGCCCACAGAGACCCACTCTGGACAGGAGAGGGCGGGGGAGCTCTGGGCTGACCGACCACCGCCCCTCAACCATGGCAGCGAGGGAGCTGGGGGGTCAGAAATCTGCTTCAGGGATTGAAGGCAACTCAGCATCCACTCGGGACTGCGTTCTGGGAATTGTCAGAGTGGGGGATAGGCCCGCCAGGAATCAAGGAGGAGCCTCAAACCAGCTCCTGACATAACACGTGCAGCAGGGCGACTTAAAGCATATGAACGGTTCCATTCCCACTCCCCTCATCCTCGAGTAAGAAAGTGGCCGTGCAGAACGGTGGTTAGAGCAGGACCCCCGGACCCAGGTGCCAGGCACACGTTCCTACCCCACCAATTCCCAGAGCTGTGGGTGTGAGTGAGACACTCCACTGCTCTGCATCTGGAAAACGGAGATGTTGATAGGAGCGCACATCTCAGGGCTACTGGGAGAGTCAATGAGTGGATACATGCAAACCACTGTCCCACAACTGCCCGCACACAGAGCACTAACAAGATGTGTCAGCTCTGTCGTCACCACTGCACTCAACACCTGCCCTGGGGCAGCCGGGGCTGCCTGGGAGCCGGAGCCAAAGCCCGGACCCGACCCATGAGGACATCTCGGGAGGGCTTCCAGGAGAGGGATGGTCACGGACAGCCCACCCTGAGCTGCTTGCTGGACTGACACAGGGGGCACTGGATCCAGAGCCCAGGGTCCCAGCCAGGCCCCTACTCCACAGGGAGCCTGAGAAAAGACATTGGGTTTTTTCCTTTTTCTCTGAGACGTTGTGCTCTGCAAGAAGAGCGCGCAAAGTTATAGCTCAGAAAAGGAAGCAATCCTTCCCACCCCCAGCTCAGCCTCTCGTCTGGGCCACCTCTGAGGCCGCGGCCCCGCCAGACACTCAGCCTTCCTGAGGGAGACCAGGCTCCCGGCTTCAGTGACTATGGGCTCCACGGCATAGTTTCGGGGAACAAAGGGAACTTCTGGTGTCCGGCTGAGATAGGAAGGGGAGTCGCCAGGGGGACCCGGCTGTCCCGTGCACCTCAATTCTCGGAGCCACCCACTGCCTGGTGTCTGAAAGAGAGCGGGGATGGGGCCAATGGGTGCATCAGAGACACGCCTTCTTGGACGCAAACTTGCAAAGAGCTCTCCCCACAGGGCCGTGTCCGGAGCGGAGCTGAGGAAGCAGGCGACACTCAGTTGAGCGCCCCGGGTTTAAGCCATGCAGCCCCCTCTTCCCCGAGACAAAGATCTACGTACAGTTTCCAACTCTAGCACGGCCTGGGCAGCAGGGAGCGTCTCCCCCGGGGGCCTGAACACTCACCAGGAAGCGGACATCGTCAAAGCCATTGAGAAGCAGCCTGCTCTCATACTGCTGCAGCCCCACGGCCTCCAGCCACTCCCCGACGCTCTGCTCCGGCGGCCGCGAACCTGACGAGAGAGGAATCGGCAGACGCTTGAAAAGGGAAAAACCATTGAGGCGGTAGCAGCGGCACTCAGAGGAAGACAGATGGCACTGCCACATCATAGTCATTACCATAAAGCAGCCACACTCCGTACTAGAGGAGGGAGAGTGGTGGCCCTGCGGCCCCTCCTCAGTGGGTGCACCAAGGGCACCGGGCGGCCACGGCCCACTCACGCACCCCCCTGGGTCCTGCTGCTCCGGGGCCTCGCAGCACCTGCACGGCCGCTGCCCGGGGATCGGGGGAGCCAAGCCCCAACGCTCTCCGGGTCGGCGTTCGTCCGCCTCCTCGGAGGTATTTCAGAAAGTCTGTCCCCACGGGCACCAGAAGGGGCCGGGGACGAGGGACAAGTCCCGCGACCTTGCAGCACAGGCCGGTCAGGGGCGAGCGCGCCTCTTCATGCAGTGAAGGGACACAGACACAGCGACCACAGCGAGGACTCCGTTCACGGTCACGGGGAGCCAGCGCATGCAACACAAGCAGCAGGAACCCGGCACGGGGAGAAAGGAGACTTTTACTTGTCTTTCCCCAGCAGTCCCGGAACAAGCAAACCATGGCCACCGGCACTTCGTGCTCAGAGGCTCAAGTCGGGGTGGTGCGTGCGGGCGGGTGCGCGCGCGCGCGCATGGGCCGGAGCTCCGGCCGGGAGCCGGGTCCCCAGCTAGACTCCGGCTGCCGGCGAGCGGGGCGTCTCCCCGGCCAGGCCGCTGTCCGCGGGGCCGCCTTCCCGGGCGGGGCTGTGTGGCGGGGGCTGGGCGTTCATCGTCCTCTTCCGACGACGGTGGCTGGCTGCTCCCGTGACTGGCCTGCCTGCTCGGCTGGAAAGCAGGCGGGCAGATCCAGTTCTTGGCTAAAGAAGACAAAGCCCAGCCCAATAAAGGGGAGAGAAAGGAAGCGGTCCTCCGTCAGCTGAGCTGTGGTGGCTCAAGTCTATTCCCATTCTGCGCTGCTCTCTCTTTGGCTGAGTGATAAAGACAGCAACTGTCTTCCCAGGGTCTCCGGAGCTTGCTGTCCTCCTCTGAGGATGAGCAGGGAGGGGAGGAGATGCATTTGCTCCGCTCCTCAGGTAGGACAGGGGAGCATGCTGGTGCAGGGAGGAAAAAAGTTCAGCCCTTCCGGGCAGACCTTGGATGTTCTGAGCTGAACGCCTTAACCCCACCTACTTCTCCAGTTCTCGTGGGCAAGAACAGATAAAAGAAGAAAAAAGGAAAAAGGGAAGAAGAGGTGCAAGGAAGGAAAAAGAAGAACCAACTATAAAAACATCACCTCCGGAGAACTCTTGACACGGTGAAAGTCATTATGCTGTTCCCAGCACTTTCTGCCCCTCGGGGCAGGCCAAGGCCAAGTGGCTTGGTTGTCTAGGAGACCCTGGTGACCCACTGTCCCAGGGTCCCCCTCTCCTCTGTCCTCTGCTGAACAGATGGTGGTCAGGGTCCCAATGCACACTGCAGCAGCACTGCGAGATGCTGAGTCTGGGGGCTGCTTGAGCTCCCCTGCCCTGGAGTGGGGCTGTCTGTTCCAGGAACCTAAGTGGCGGGCTCTTGTATGCCCTTGATGTCAAGTGTCCTCCGGCTGCTGATTCATTCCTGCTCGTAATCCCCCGGCTGGGCAGCCATGGTCCGGCCTGCTGCTGGTGGATGTGTGCGCGTCCAGAACCGCAGCAGAATGCTTTGTCTAAAGGCTCCTGGGCTCTCACGCTGCCTGCTGCCGGCTCCACAGTCCTTGCTCGCTCTCATAACGTCTGGCCCTCCCCCACTCCTCCCCTGCCCACCCTCCTCCCTTCCACACTCAGGAAAATACATCAGGGATCGGACATCGCAGCAGAAGCTGCTGCTTCTGCCACCGAGGGAGAAGGAGACAGCAGCACCAGCATCGGAGCAAAAGGACAGATTTTCCAATATCTGCTGTTGCCTAATACACACGCGTACAAAAAGCAGAGATGGCCAAACTTTACCCCCAGCTCCAGGGGCTGGAAACAGCTTATCAGGGAGAATAGAGAAGGAACAGTTCTGTAGTTTTGGCCAATAGTTTCTAGGACAGCCAGAGAGGGGACAGAGGAGGGACACTGTCCTGAGGGCACAGCCCAAGGGTTAAGTGACCCCCGCCCCCACTTCAGGAATGATTGTGCCTCTGCCAGGCAGATAAGCCGCACAGTATCACAAAAACAGATGACAAAATAAGGACATTATAACTGATAGTCCTCAGATGAGCGCACCAAACAACTTGGGAAGAGACTTCTCTCCAGGCCGTCAGAGCCCAGCAGAGAAGTGCCAGGCCCAGGGCAGGCCATTCACTCTCTGGCGGAGGAGGACATGGGAGGAGAGGTACCAAGGACAAGGGGAAACGAGGACCAAACCCCCAGTACAGCTGAGGAGACAAAAACGGTAACATGTACAGAGACACAAACCCAGGGACCACGTGTCACCCTGTAAACGTGCTGGGAGGCACCTGCATCCCAACAGGCTGTTGGTGGCCCTGGTGAAGAAGGGGCTCTGTGTGCTGGGAGATCAGGCCCCTAGAGGAGCCTGCATTTAACAGCTACTCAACAGCTAAACGGCTGGCTTCAGCAAGAGAAAATCAAGCGTTCTCTTCTGCTGGCTAGACAGAACAGGTCTTTGATGACAGCAGCCAGAGTGGCCCAGGCCAGGCGGAAGGCTCGCCCTCCCTGGACTCCAGACAGTGGGATGAGTTGTAAAACATGCTTGTTGAGGATACGGGTAACCAGCTCCAGAGCTGGCCACTCGGAGGCCCACAGCCCAAAAGAGGAGTGAGATTCAAGTGCCATATTGGGGCACTTCAGGACACAACCCTCTGCAAAACCAGTCACACCAGGCAATCCCATGCTTAGTTAAGGGCTGCTGGCTGGCACGCCTGCTCCTCCTCCCAGGATGGCAACACCACAGCCCAGGTCTCTTCACCTAGATCCAGAAGCCCAAGGACAACATGAACTCTGACAATGATCATTCAGAATAAACAAGAAATCTGCTCTGGTCTGAGTGGAAGGCTGGTGTTCCCCGAGGTCCTGGGGAGAGCCCCCTCCTGACCCATCAGACAGAAGACAGAGGTCACAGGCAGGCCTGAGCCCACGCTCTCCATCCTTCACAGCCTGGCCGCCACGCGGATACTGCGAGCTGGGACTCCGCAGCACGGGTGGACGCACCCTCTGCTCATGGCCACCTTCCCGTGCCCGCCCTCGACTTTCCTAAGCTGGGGTATGGAGGATGGCTCAACTCAATGCTGCTGAAACAAAACTGTGTGTTGGGATCCCGAAACCTAGGGGGGGAGCTGGACCAGCTCCTGCCATTCACATAAGTTCGTGGGGGGCGAGGATTGGAAAGTGGGGCCCACAGGGCAAGGAAAGGGCTCAGTGTCACCAGCTCCAAGGAGAAGGGCTCTTCCAGAAGAGTGTTTTCCAGAAGGGCTGCCACATCTCCTGTTTTATCAAAGCCAGGAGGTAATGGCCTGATTCTGCCCCAATCTCTCAAGCACATGCAACTGATATAGGCTCCTCAGATGCAGAGGGGTACAGGGCAGCAGAAAGCAGCCTCAAAAAAGCTGACTGCATCAGACCCATACCTGCTGCCCCTAAAGCACATGGCAACAGTGTTTGTCTCGGTCCCGAACATCTATTCCCAACAAACACATGCTCTTGGTAAAAGCCTGCAAACCAGGACAGAAGGAAAGCTCCCCAGACTGCATGTAGGCAAGTGCCTGGAAAGAGAGCCACAAACTCTTAGCCAGAAGAGCCACTTGTGCAGACCCTCAGCATAATCCAAGACTGGCAAAGATGAACCCAACCCAACCGGACCCTCTCTGCTAGAGCCCAGGGAAACAGGGCTGAAGGGAGGGTGTCTCCAGGACCGCAGTGGGAAAAAGTGTGGAGGGAGACAAGGCAGGGGGGCAGACGCCCCTCCTCTCCAGGTTTGTCGATATGAGAAAGTAATCATTTCCTGGAGAAAAATGAGCATAACTACTATTTACTGAGTACCTCTTTAGCTCAAGTGTTTGTATATATTACTCATTCTTAACAAACATAAGAGAGAAGTACTATATCCAAATGTTGCAGATGGGAAACTGCGGGCTCGGAGGGAGTAAGCGACTCGCCCTGGACACATAGGTATCTAGAATCAGGATTTGAACCAGGGCTGCGGCTCCAGAGCCCATGCTCTCTCCACAAGCCCCATGGCCTCAGCAGCAACTTTATCCCTGACGTGCATACTTGCCCCCATCCCTCAGACTTCCTGCCAGGGCCAGAGGCCCATGGAGGAACTAGAGGTGTCACTCAGGGCTTACAGGTCAATCCTGGATGGAGCCTCCTAAGTGAACAAGGAAGCCACCCCTTCAGGGCAGAGAGGCACTTCCCCAATAAGGGGAAGTGGCCAGGGTCCCAAGCTGCTTTCAGCCCAGATGCACTGGTGGCAGTTCTGTCTTCAGATGCTTGGGGGAGGGGGTGCAACAGGTGCTCTGGGATGCACCTTTAAGATGTCACCTCACCTGAGCAAGTAACACAACCATAATTCTATTACCAAGAAAAACAGCTCAGGTATGGCCTCCCTAGTTCCTTTGTTTCAAGGAAAGGAAATGGAGGCAGGCCTCACCTGTAGGGCTTTGAGATGAAAAGAATACCCCAAGTAACAGTGATCTGAAGTAAGAATGATGAGTGTCTAAGTAAATGGAAAAGTGGAGAAACAGACACAAGGAGGAAACAGCAGAGCCAACCCTTCCAGGCGATGCAGGCTAAACAGTCCAACCCAGCGCTCTGCCGCTGCCACGGATCAGGTGAACGAAAGCCACGTGCCCATGAAGAGGTAGTGCCAGAGCCGCCTGGGAAGCTGGGAGACCAACACGAGGAGCACTCCACATTAAGCCAATCAGAGAAAGCCTACATTTATGAAAACAATGATGAATAAGTGACAATCGTTCACTTTTTATAAAAGGGCTTCCTAATAGACAGCCTAAAATTCAATTTGTATGTTTTTCCCCTCCACTATGTAAAAGGAGTCATGGCTCCTAAAGTAAGAGCTAGATGGGCTGTGTGGACACATGAGATTCCAAATTGTAAGAGAGTGACGTGGTATGAGGCTGACTTCTCTCACCCCCCAAATGTCTGTCTTCTGCGTCAGAGAAAAACCTGAGCTAGAAGGGACCCAGAGGGTGGTGCTCCATGGGGAAAACGGCTGCTTGGTACCATACCTGAGATCTTCTGCTGTTCCTGAGAAAAGTCGATCCCTTCTCCAATAGAGCTCATGATCTTCTCAATCTGAGATGGAAGAAAAGAGGAACAAAAAGGAAAGGCTGTCAGGCTCGAGTCAAACATCGCCAGCTCACCGTCAGCGCACACACCAGGGTAGGCCTCCGAGTCTCTTCCAGACGATTCCAAGGTCCAGCACCAACCTGCAAGGTTTCAGAGCTCACGGTGCTCAGATCAAGAAAGGCTTTTCTCTGGCCACAGCCCTGTAGGGTCTAAAGATGAGCTCTGAAGGGAGTGAGCGGGTAACAATCGGAGCTCAGCTGCTGGAAACGCCCAAGAGCCTCCCTTCCAAGGCAATTTATATGTCAGTCCCCCCACCCTCCAGCTCTTCCAGACCCAGCGTAAACTGGGCAGAGGATGCAAGAGCAGGCCAGTGCTGGCACCCTTCACTGCTCATGCTAGAATCTAAATTCCATGAGGGCAGAGGCTTTGCCAGCTTTGTTCCATGCTATACCCCCAGCACCTAGAGCAGTGCCTGGCAATTCATAAGCGTTCAACAGATAATTGCTATTGCATGACTGCCAGCTCTGAGGGGTGGAGGCATTTTCTAGAGCACCTGAATGGACACATAACGCTGAATGGAGGATCATTTGATCCCTGGAGGCCGTCAGTCCTGGATGCAGCTCTGCATTCAGGGGAGAAGAGGTGCAGATACTTGTCCTTCCTCTGGACCACAGCAGAGAGAGCTGGTCTCAAAGCATCCAAATGTCTCCAGCATTGCCCCCTGTATGGACCACCTGTCCCAGCCATCTGGCTTTGGTCACCCTGGGCCAGATCTAAGCCCCCTGCTCCTGGAAACCTGGCTAGGGGCAGGCCCAGACAGCGAGGAGGAGCCTCCCCCCCAATGCCAATTGGGTTGCAGTGATAATGAGCTCATTCACTGCTCTTTTTCCAAAGAAAGGAAAAGAGGACCTTTTGTACCAGGGCTTGGATGTTTCTTCCTCTAAGCGAAAGTAAGGAGCCTCAGGTCTGACAGTCAGAAAAATAACAGCTCTCCAGCCAGCCTCCAGCTGGCAGGCAAAGGCAGCACATTTGACACCCGGCAGAACAACACAGGGTAAGCACCACCTCTCCCCTGGCAGCCGGGAGCACAGGAAGGTCTTTTCCTCTAGCAGTCACCTAACTGCTTGTCAATGCACACTGCGAACTCCATCCCTGAGCTCAGCAAAAGCAAAGGAAACAATACATCTGAGCCGTGCAGCAAACGGAGGGTGTGCCTCGACTTATCGGCCGGCAGCCCAGAGGCTGGCATCAGAAGCAGGCAGTGCCTCAGCAGGTCTGCAGTGCCCCGGCAGGTCTGCAGTGCCCCGGCAGGTCTGCAGTGCCCCTTAAAGAAAAGGCCTCCCTCCCTCCAGCCCTCCCCAGAGCAACCCTTTCTCTGGCCCTGCCCATTTCAGGTGCAACACGGCAACGACCCAGCCAGCCAGGAGGGTACTTCCCCCCCACCCCCGCAACGCCGCAGTGCTGTATCCATAAAATCGGGGGTGGATACTGCCTCCCATAAAGGACTGTGTGGATTAAAAGTATCATGTACATAGGCATCTGGCCGAAGACCTGGCTCACAGTAGATGCTCAATAAAAGGTTAGCTTGCTTCCCACTCCCCCTGTTGTCCACAGTGCTCCGACCTAGTAAAACTTATTTTTAAAGTTTTAAAACATATTTTTACTTATATTTATTTTTTGACAATACATCCACACGATTCAAAACTCAAAACAGGCAAAAGGTTATTCAGAGAAAAGTCTCCTTCCTACTCCCGTCTCCCAGCTGCCTATAGTTCTTCTCTCTGGAGGCAACCAGTATAACCAGTTTCTCAAGTATCCCTCAGATCTATTTGCAATTAAGCAAATATATGAATGTATTCCACCACCCCACATACTGATATGCTGTTCTGCATCTTGGTTTTTCCACTTAATAATGCATCTTGGAGGTCTTGCCACAGTTCATAACATTTTTTTTTTAATGGATGAGGTATAGTCATCCTGTGTAAGGCTATATGATAATTTATTGAACCAGTCTTTGGACAGGCATGTGTGGAGTTTCCAATCTTTTCTCATTCTAAACAGTGCTACAATGAATACTGTTTCACATACATCTTTGAACCCAGGTGCAAGGATATCTCTAAGATATCCTAGTGATCTCTTGAGAGTCCTTCCAGGCACAGAATCTTGAGTTAGCAGCAGGGACCTCACAGGTCATATAATCCCAACTCCCACGCCATGTCCAATTCTGCTAAAGACCTTCCAGAGATGGGGCACTTGCTAACTCTCCCAGTCAGTTCACCCTATTTGCATAAAGCGCCAAGTTATAACGTTTGTCTTTCTACAGATTTAAACATTTTTTCTAACTTCATCTCCTCTTCCACAGGAAAGGTTTAGGGATATGTGAAGACAGCTCTTACCTTCCAGATAAACTCTCCCCCACCACCAGGCTGCAAGGCCCAACCTGGCATTAAATGACACATCAGTCATTACATTCAGATTTCAGAAGCCTCAAAGCTGGGCAACTAGCAGGCACTCCACAGGTATCTGTGTGCCTTCTTTTTCTTTTCTGCATTTACAGGAGAAAAGTAGGGTGCTTAAGGTGAGGAAACGTTTTCTTACATGGGGGGTTGGGTCCTTATCCCTGGAATGGCTCTACCAGCCTTTGGATGCCTCCTCCAGGCCAAAGTGGGTAAATGTGGGAGAATCACCACTGCAAGCACCAGGACAGATGGAATCAAGCATGTTTTATCTGCCATTCTTCCCCCTGGGCCTGGCTCATGGTAAAAGAGGCAACTGACAGACAGACAGACCAAGAGCAGTTTACATTTACTTAGAGCCAACAATGAAAAGCTGTTTTCCCAAGGCCACACAGAGTGTCAGGGTGGGAAAAACTGAAATGGAAGGTGACTCCAAGGTGTCTTTTGAAATAAAGTCAAGCCCTACATTATATATTTCATTATCATCATAATCACCTAACACCCAAAGCCCTGGCTGGCCTGTCCAATCAGTATCTCCTGGCTGCTCAACCCATGACATTTTGCCAAAGGACCTTTGGAAGTCAGAGTGAGCAGAGGTGGACACGCTGCTGCTCCTCTGCTGCTGCTGCTTCTCTGCTCCGTTCCCTCCTGCTTGCCCCAGGGGTCACCCTCAGGTGAAAAGCTCAGCTTCCACAGCCCCCTGGGTGCTTCAGCCTGCAGGCCAGCTGGGAACTGCTAGCCGGGGAACTCTCAGAACCAATGTCATCCAAACTAGAAAGTGTGTTTTGTTTTCTGTGAACGGCAGTAGCCAAGTCCAGCTGAGAAGATTCTAGTTTATAGAGGAACTGAGAGCTCTCCAACAGCTTGCAACCCGGGACCCCTTCCAGCCTTGGTGGAAGCACAGGGCTAGGAGGGAAGTGGCAGTGAAGCGGGCCTGCGCGGGCAGAGACTGGCAGGTCCCCACCCAGCCCCTCAGCCAGTCCGTGGACACAGGGAGGAGCGGGACCTCATCACCTCCCTCTGCCACACCCCGGGGGCCCAGAACCAGCGAAGGGGAATATGGTCATTTCAGTCTAGACACAGAGGAGCGGTCATAGGAGACAGATACCGTTCTGATCTACACACTTCGTGTAGTTTAACCATTTAGGCTTGAGTTAAAAAACAATTTGATTAGGCTGCTTTCCCAGAAACATTCTGCATCTCAGGGGAATGTCAGGGGAAGATGCAGGTGGAATGTAGCAGAAGGGAACAGTTCAACATTCTCTTCTTCTTCTATTGTTTGGGATCCATGACATTTTTGGAGAGAGATGGGAAATGGCCATGCTTTAATACTGTACTTCAGGACTTCCCTGACGGTCCAGTGGTTGAGACTTTGCCTTCCAATGCAGGGGGTGCGGGTTGGATCCTGGTAGGTGAGCTGGGGTCCTGCATGCCTCGGGGCCAAATAACCAAAACAGCACAGAACAGAAGCAGTATTGTGGCAAATTCAATAAAGACTTTAAAAAATGGTCCACGTCAAAAAATCTTTAAAAAAAAAAATACTGTGCTTCACATGAACTCTATAGAGAGCTCAGCTCACATTTGTGTTTAGTAAAGTAAAGCCTGAAAGTTATCACCATAATGGACTATCTATTCAAAAAATGCTTGGAAATATTCCATTTTCAGCAAGTATTCAGAATTATTCCATTCAGACTTTTTTTTTCCCCCCTACCAGGGCTATATAAAATGTGTTCCCTGTATGGCTAAAAACAGAACCAAAACCAAACACTAGGAATCCTGCCACTAAGGCCCTCTCCCATCTGCTTGTTAGGAACACAGGATCCCGGATGCCCACAGGCTGGCAACGGGAAGTGACATTCTATATCCAGAGAGGCTCCACTCCGGTCACCATAACCTGGCTGCCAGGAGCAACTCAGATCATACTAGGCTTTTCCATGGACACTGGGAGTCACGGGGGCAGGGGGGAGAAGACAGCTGCTGCGCGGAGAAATACCTCCCTAGGTTCTGATGGGTCTTCTGTGCCCCAGGAAGTGCGCTGGATAAAGGCGGTCCAAGGAGAACCACAGCCTTGGTGCAACATGGCTCTGAGGCCCGTGGGGAGCCTCCCTCCTAGGAGGTGGTACGAGTGAGAAGCAATGGGCATTTTCAGGGGCTCTCACTGCAAAAACATCAGGGGAACAGGAATCAGTCTGGTTATAAGCTGAGGCCTGAGAGGAGAAAGGGAAAGAGATTGCCTTTCTCCAACCTTCTTTTGGGGCAAATGGGAACCTGAAGGGAGATGTTTCTGGAATTGATTGGCAACTGAATTTGGTGCCTGACGTCAGACACTCTCCCCCACCCCCTTTTGCTGCCTGCGGAGCTATTAGCCCCCGAGGACCCTGCCACCAGATGGAAAACACACCAGTCCCGTTGGGCCTGTACCACCAGGGCTGGAGACACCGTCTATCTCTCCTTCTCTACCCCCAACAATTAATACTTTACTGTGCTTGCACTGTAACTTCCCAATTAGCTGTTTTATGGTGTGTCCCAGAGACACTATAGGACCAATAAAGGTAAGATCCCCGTTTCATACTGTTTCTTTAAGAGGCCACATGGTGACTTGCACAGAGCTGGCACGTGGAGGGGCCGGGTAACAAACAAGTTACCATTTGTTAAATGCCCAGGCCAGGCTAGTCACCTCACTGATACAGTAAGAGGGGAAAGGTAGCCAACACTCTCAACCCCAGTATGGATTCTCTAACTCCCCTTCCCTCCTCATTTTTATCTTTTTCCTACCTCCCTGGGTTGCTGGCACAGTGACCTCACACCCCACGACTACCAGCTGGCCCTTTCTCTCAACAGTCCCTCAGAGCCTCGACTCACTGCCAAGAAAACGTGTCATCTCATTTTTCAGGTGAGGATGCTGAAGCACTACCCCACAGCTAGACGCCCAGCAGCCAGCTGATGGCACTGCTCTCAGTGGGGGGAGCCGAGCCTGCCCTCTGGCGGGGACCAGGGAGGCAGACCCTTTCTCCCGACCCCCCCAACCCGGGGGCCAGACAGCCCGGCTTGGACAGCACCCCCCATTCCCAGGAGCACAGGCCGAGCCCTCGCCTCCTCGACCTCCCCAGAGGCCCCGAGCCCCTGCCCTCAGGTGACCGACGACACCGGAGGTGGCCCCTTGGCTGTGCAAGGCACCCTGACGCTGCTGACGCTGCCTCCCAGGCCCAGCGAGCACATAAGAATTCATCACCATCTCTATCTTCTGCGGCTCAGCGGCCGACAGGCACTCCTCAGCCTAGAGTGGGCTTTGATTCCCCACATTTGAAAAAGGGTCACCGACCAGGGTCTGAGTTATTTGTTCCCTCTCCCCACATACTGAGTTGCACAAGGCCTGGGGAAAGACAAAGATGGATTGAAGTAAATTATTTGTCCTGATTTTCTAACCTTGTCAACTGCATTTATAGGAGAGGGACGGGGTGGGGGGACGGAAGAAGACAGCAGGGGATGAATACAGATCTGCCAGCGGGCTCAGGGCTGTCCCTTCCGAGGCAGCTCCACTAACAATGAATCACTTCTTTTCCACAGAGCAAGGTTAGTCTCAGTCTCATGGGGCTGGGGGGGGGACCTTGGATCTTTACCATATTTATTGTTGTATCCCCATTTGAATCCCCTTTATGCTGTCACCTTCCTTCTCAATCCCCCTTTTCCTAAGAGACTGGAAGACCACAGAGCTGTTTTGTTTCAAAAGTCTCTGTCCTTCTGTCTCTGACACAGGCTCAAATGAAAGCCCGAGGTGTGCTTGCCCCAGGCTACGCTGGCCGAGATTGGAAGCCCGTGACCTCAGTCTAAGTCTCTAACTCCCCTTCTCCCTCCTCATTTTTATCGTTTCCATACCTCTTGAGTGGCTGATACCGGCGTTGCTCCCCAAAGCATCACACACCCCACAACTACCTGCTGGCCCTTTCCTTGACAGATGCTTGTGCCCCAGACCTGCCACTTGGCAGAAAGTAGACGAGATCTGCCAAGTGACCTTCTCATTCTAGAACAGCCTACTATACAAGCACTCTTTAACTCAAAGCCCCAAGAAACTGCTGAAAGAAGAAAAACAGTTGGGAGACCTAGATTTCAATTAACTTATTATTGCTGCCACGTAACTCTAGGTTATTCGCCAAGTACTGGCTTTAATAAGTGGGACAAGACTCTAAAAGATTAATGAGGATTATGTATTTGGGTTCTAGTCCAATTTACGCAATGTACTTTCTGTCCAGGAGCAGGCTTATTCGGGTGAGGAGGGTAGGAATGCGGAGGAAGCCACTCAGAAAGGCTGCAGTTCTCTCAAACACTGGGGAACCTGCCTCTTGGTCCTTCTTCAATTTTGCTTTCACCACCAACAATTTCCAAGTAACCTTCCCTTGTTGGTCCTGTTCTTCCACAGCCTGAATTTCACTACAGTGTGCTGCACTGTTAGTATGGCTCTGGATTAAAGTAGCCCAAGGAAAACACCCTAAGCGCCCACTCAGAATTGATTTCCTCAGCAGTGTGGCCAGAGAAAGAAAGGGGTCCTATATCCACTGGCTCCTCAGATTCTGCAGGGGAACACTTGCCTTGTAATATCAGGGGACACAAATGTAGAATTTTGAGTACCAAATTATATATACTTAACATGTTAAAAAAAATTATATATGCTTGATACAAATACACTACCAGTAACCATCAGATGCGCAGAGACTTCCTGCAGCCTGCCACTCCTAAGTATCTCTGAACTTGTGAAATAGGAAGAAGTTGGATAGATGAAGTTGATAGAGTCCCCCAAATTCATTTTAAAGTACTAGTTAACATCTTTCAGATAAGCCTTACACAAAAGAGCACACACTGCACTGATTCCAGTACGTGCTCTAGTTTATATAAAGGTCTAGAATAGGCAGAACTAATATCCAGGATTGGGAAAATGTCAGAAGAGTAGTTGCTGGGGGGTGGGGAGGGGTAAAGATTCACTGGGAAGGGACTTGAGGGAACTTCCTGTGGTGATAGTAATATTCCTGCATCTTGACAGGAATTTGGGTCACACAAACGTATGCACTTATCAAAACTCAGGGAATGGTAGACTCAAGATTTATGCATTTTATTTGTATAAATCCCCACCCCCAAAACTATAAACAAATACCAAACTCTAAGTAATGATATACATGTTAAAATGTTTAGCGATGAAATGTACTGATGTTTGCAAGTTATTTTGAAATGCATCAAAATATAAAATGGATTTTATTTTATATTTTGATAGGATGGATAGATATGAGATAAAGTACAGCAAAATCTAAACGTAGAATCTAGGCTCTAGGTAGTGAATATATAGGCATTCGCTCACTATTCAAAAGTCTCTTTCAAGTTTTCTGTACATTAGAAGTTTTTCAGAATAAAATACTGGGACAAAAATCTCTTTTAGGATCAAATCCTTTAGAGAATAATAAATGGTAAGATCAATACTGGTTTGAGCTTCATCATTTGTAATGAACTCTGCTCAACATGCTAATAAGCAGAGACATGCCCAATACGCAAAGGAAACAAAGAGAAAGGAATGTGGGAAAGCTGACTTCACCATTATTCTGAGTCACTACGCTTTCAGGGTTAAGGGCTCTCAGCCCCGCTCCTCTGTGGCGTGGCCTTCTCTATTCTGGAACCCAGGCTAACCCCAGTCTTGACAGTCTGAAAACTCAATTATCAAAGTGTTCCCAGGGATGCACAGGCCCTGGGAAACTGGTTCATATAATCAGACTCAAAGGACACTGATCCCTCTGTGAGTTGCTTTAGCATGACAAGGAGCACATTAGGACATCTGGCTAGTAGGATACATTTGTATCCTCTACAGCACGGTCCCCAACCTTTTTGGCACCAGGGACTGGTTTTGTGGAAAAGAATTTTTCCACAGACTGGGGGTGGGGAGGGGTGGGGGGGGTCAGGCAGTAATGGGAGCGATGGGGGAGAAGCAGATGAAGCTTCACTCACTCACCACGGCTTACCTCCTGCTGTGCGGCCCGGTTCCTAACAGGCCATGGCCCAGGGGTTGGGGACCCCTGCTCTACAGCCTGAAATCAATAAAATGGGATCAAATCCACCCTCAGAATACTGCAAGGGAAAGGTGTGTGGACCATGCCAAGAGCTTATTCAATTATCCCTTGGGACTTCCCTGGTGGTCCAGTGGTTAGGAATCCGTCTTGCAATGCAGGGGACTCCGGTTCAACCCCTGGTCGGGGAACTAAAATCCCACATGCCGCAGGGCAACTAAGCCCGCGTGCCTCAAAGAGAGAACCTGCGTGCTGCAGCTACAGAGCTCACACGCCCTGGAGCCCATGCGCCGCGACTAGAGAGAAGCCCACTAGAGAGAAGCCTGTGTGCCGCCACAAAAGACCCTGCATGCCGCAACGAAGATCCCGTGTGCTGCAACTAAGACCCGACGCAGCCAAATAAAAAAAAAATTATCCCTTTCCTACTTCAGGAGGTCATCTTTCCTGAAAATCAAGTACAGGTGCTCACAGCAAGGTACCCTTCTCCTTGGAAAGTACTTGGGATCAACACTGTTAAGACTCCAGCCTTCCAGGGTGGACAGGTTCCAGGGCGAAATTCTCTTAGTCAGGTGCCGTGCACTGAGTACCCCCTGAGTGCCCTCCCGGCGATTCAGTTCATCCTCACAACCAGCTGGGGGGGCAGGGGGGACCTCCCTGGTGGCGCAGTGGTTAAGAATCTGCGTGCCAATGCAGGGCACACAGGTTTGAGCCCTGGTCGGGGACGACCCCACATACTGTGGAGCAACTAAGCCCATGTGCCACAACTACTGAGCCTGTACTCTAGAGCCCACGAGCCACAACTACTGAGCCCATGTGCCGCAACTACTGAAGCTCGCACGCCTAGAGCCCATGCTCCACAACAAGAGAAGCCAGCGCACCGCAACAAAGAGTAGCCCCTTGCTCGTGGCAACTAGAGAAAGCCCGCACACAGCAACGAAGACCCGATGCAGCCAAAGATAAATTAAAAAAAAAAAAGTTCCTCCCACTTTAAAGAAGAGGAAACTAAATATCAGAAAAGTTAAATAACTTTTAACTTCAATAACATGATCACAGGAGTAGAAATATGTGGCCAGTGCCTGATTAATTATCTTCCTAATTCAGCTTATTTAGGGCCTAGCTTCTACTCTAGTAAAGCTCAGAGTAGAATTTCAAATATGTGAGACTGAGGACATTGGAAAGGCAGTGTACACTGATGGAAAGAATGTGAACTTTGAAATAAGAAACCTGAGTTCAAAATCCACTTTAAAAAAAGTCCACTTAATTAGCTGTGGAACCTTGGATAAGTCATTTAACATCTCTTTCAATTTCCCTTTCTATAAAATGTGAAAAAATTCCTTACTCATGCAATCATTGCTACAGGCAAATTACTTGACCTGTCTTCTTAAAGCCTCAGTTTCTTCAAAGGCAAAATGAAGACCTCAACACGAGGTTCCTATAAAGATGTGAGACAGCACATAAAGAGTCTTAGTGAAGTGTTTGGTTCCCAAACAGAGCTCTAATGAGGAATTAATTTATTATGACATGAGTTTGAGCAAGCTCTGCACCACCTAAAAGACATGGGCTTCGCTGGATGACATCACCCTAGAAGGAAAGATAAGGTTATTGCTCCCACAAGCACAGATGGAGAGATCTGCTCCTTATCCAACAGCAGTGTCTGTCTGTCCCTGCTCCTGGGAGATCTGAGGCCCTGCCACATCCCCGGGCCCCAGCAGGAGGTACTAAAGTGCCTTCTTAAATTAAGTCCTTAGAAAACAGGGTTGAGCCTAAAAGTCCTTTAGTTTTCACTCTGTAACCCACTTGAGCAGATGCAAGCCTTCCTTACACGAAGCCCTTGTAAAACCACAGAGGCCAGGAGAAGGAGTCTGCACGGTCCCCCTCCCTTGCTCATTTTAGCTTACAGAGCTTAGAAGGGGTTTGCCCTCATGATTCACATTCATCTGGTTCCAAAAGAAACAGAATTCTACCCAAAAAACAAGTTAATCAAAACCCAGATTCCTTTTTTTTTAAAAGGACAGACCAGAGGGAAACGGCTTCCTTCTGGCAGAAAATGTTTGGAACTTGCTGTGTGAACAATAGCGCACTTCCTGGATGCTCAGCTGGAGGCTGCTTCCCCATTCAGGACGAAAGTTTCATGTGAGGGAGGTGACGCCTTTCTACAAGGCGGCTCCTCAGCGGGAGCACAGAGAACCCCGGACAATACCAAACAGAGGAGAGGGAGGAGAGGGGAGGGCTAGAAGCCTGGTGTGGGCACCATTCCCTCACCTTAGAGAAAGCTGGGGAAACAGGCGGAGGCTGTGGAATCCGCACGGTCATCTGTGTCAGGGCGAACACCCACCCTGCAAGCTGTTAACAACTCAGCTGACGGACCCTCAGTAACTAGCCCAACGCCAACCATGTTCACAGAGGGCAGGAGTCTCCCAGGCACACCTGTGGGTCTTCCACTTCCTCCCGCTGAGGGTTCTGCTCATCAAGAACCAGTTGAGATCACTTCCAAAACTGTTTAAGATGGTTGTATTTGTTGATGGAAACAGAAAATTAAACATTACATAAGCGATGAAATAAGTGCAAAAAGCTGTTTCTGTGGCAACCTGGTAGATGCTTCAAAGAGACTCAATAACAGGATCATTTTTTTAAAATGTGCCCTTGAATTGTGTTGTTGGAGAAATAAACCATAAAAATTTCTAAAAGGATTCTGTGCTCAGACTGCTTCACAAGTGGCCAAATTCTAGCTTTACTTTTAAGAAACTCAATCTAGAAGTTTAAATCAATCATGTATTATAGATGTGGTTCATGTAATAAACAGGACAGAGAACTCCAAATTAGCAGGTCCACATGGAAAGAAAAAGCCCCAGCTCCACAAAAGACTAGCCTGCTCACCTATGCGTTTGGAGTTAAAGTAAAACGTCTGTATCCTTTTTAAAAATGACTTCCTCCTTTAAAAGAGTTTTGTGATTAACCAAACAACCCTAGTCCTGACTGGCCATGTCAAAAGCCTCCTGGGGGAGCTGGCAGCAGTGTCTGATAAGCTCTCGGCCTCTGTTATCAATACCCCAAGCTGTGCACGTAGGAATTCTCAAACCACTTTCATTATCTAATAAGTTTAAACTCCCACAGACACAGAACCCTTCTCTGGCTGCTTTCTCCTAAACAGCCTCTCCGCTGAGGGCTGGAAAACCATCCCAGCCCTTCCTTCTTCCTCATCGTGGCTCCTGTTTGAACAGTGCCTTATACTTTCACTGATCATCACGGCCATGGTCCAGGGCCAAGCAGCCCAGGCTGTGTGATCGCTTCTGGTTACAGAGCCAAGTCATGGGCTCTTACCTGCTATCACCTCAGAGGCCACCTCTCACTAATCAAACTTCCAGCTTCCACTCATTGCATTCGGCAGGTAGTGAACGGGAACCGCCATCAGCCCACCCAGATCTCCAGCTGGGAGCACAGAGACAGAGGGGCATTTCATCTAAGACCTCCACCTGGTCCCCTTACCTTCCCTGGCAGACCATGGGGCAGGGAGGCAAAGCAACTACAGTCCTCCAAGTCTCAGAGATGTGTTCTAAAGCTCAAGAGCATCCAAGGTCATCCTAAACAAAAAACCTGAGCTAGGAACTAGTCTGTACCCTGCCCTAACCCCAATCCCAAAAGGCAGTGCAAAAAATTACAAAAATGGCATCCTTATATCCCCCAAATATAATCATGGAAGATAAGACACATGGAAATACGCCACAGGAGTGGTAGGTACATGGAGGATAATTATTTTCCGGGTGGAAAGCAGAGCTCAGGGGTGCAGACAACAGCGAACTTGAGATGCCTGACCCTGGCTGCAGGCTGATGTGGGGACTACTGCTCAGCCCACCATTCCCACCAACCCACGTCCCTACTGCTCCTGAGATCCCACGCCTGGGCCTGGCAGGCCTCTGCCTCCTCTGCAGCCCCCAAATCTTCACCCTATAATTCCTTCCAGGTCCAGCTCTAGTCACCTGTGCTCTTCCACGCCGTGTGGTCTAATATAAAAAAGTATTCCAAGTCAGAACAAGAAGAAGGCTTTACCCTTGGTTTGTAACTTTGGCAAAATACATTAACCTACCTGAACCTTGTCTGTGAACGGGGATGGGAACACCTGCTTCGAGGTACAGGATGGGGATTAGATGCGATAACACAGGGAGAGTGGCTGGCACACAGCAAGTGTTCGATAAGCTCTGGTGCCCTGCCAGCACCCTTTTTGGACTGACTGCATCTGAGGTTTCTGTTTTAGGATCCTTACAGCAGAGGCAGCCTGGCTGTCCCGTACTAACACAAACATGCCCATGTAAATATGGTCCGAGGACTGCGCCCAGTCCTTTGACATAAGTGTACCACGCCTCTTCTGCTTCTTTTGTGCTTCCCACTGGTGCTCCTAGCAGGTACTGAGCGCTGGGCGGGCTTAGTCAATACCCAGTGGAAAACACACAAAGAGCTTTTAAAGTGGTTACACCTTAACCGATTCTTAGGGAGGAATTTGTTTAGGACATAAATCTTCCTTCCATCTGAGATTTTTCCCAAAGAGGAAATGAGAGGAGGAAAGTGGTGGCTTTCCCAGCAGCTATGTGGCATCTTTCCTCCTAAAATTCCTCCAACGGCATCCTCACTGTGTCACTGAGTTCCTGCCAACATCCTCTTGCATATCAGCCCTGTGCTGACCTCAACCACAAGGAACTGTGTTCTTTCCTCTTAAAAAAAATGAAATATTTCCTAAATTACAAAGACTATATTTTATAATATTGTAATTTCAACAATAATAAATGACCCATCCACATGCTCACCACCTGGTTCAGGAAATAGAACACGGCCAATTCAACACAGCCTTTCCTGGATCAAGGGCCCCCCCTTCCCTGCCCCTCTGAGGCCACCAGCCTCCTGCATTAAATGCTGTCATCCTCTTGCTTTTCTTTAGAATTTGCCACCCACGTCAGTGCTCCTAAGCAACATGGGCTCCTGTCCCTCTTTCCTGGCCAAGTGGACAGGAGCACAACTCGATGGCCCTGAAGAAACACAACAGGCTCTGAGCCCAGAGCTCAGGGACAGGGCTCCCTTTGGCTGGTGAGGAAATGGGAGGCCACGGAACAGCCCCAGCATTTGAAGACACAGTACTGGTAGAGGGAGAGCAACAAACCCTCGCTTCTCATCAGGCTGGCAGGGCGAGGTCACATGCCTTCTGGGACTCCTGAGAAAATCCATTCCCTACATGGGCAGTGGTATGAAAAGGCTATGGGCTAACCACACCAGACAACCAGAAAGAACACAGCCTTTCCCAAACAGTCTCAGTGGGGACTGCCCGCTCTGGGAATGCCCTGGGGACCTACACTCTTGGGCCTGTTGGCAAGGGAGTCTGGCAAGCTGCGATGACAGAGTACATGCACTTTCTCAGGAAGAACATGAAAGGCTGCACACGGGAGAGGAAAGGCAGAAAAGACGGCCACACTGCCCCTCTCCACACTGTGAGATCCTGGCACTGGGAGACCCCTGGGCCACCTACCCTGCCAAGACCATCTCTCGCCTTGGCCTGCACCAAGATTCCAGAGCGACCACAACCCATCAGTCCCAACTGTTCTGCAAGCATTTACCACAGCCAAGACCGTTCCCTAGGGGCTGTGGATGTGCCTAGGAGGGAGGGCCCTTCGGAAAAGGAGTGGGAGCTACATACAGCCTCAAGACAACATCGAGAGGGAAAGGTCGGTCAGAGGAGCCAAAGAAAGACTGAGTTTACTCATGTTTGCGTGAGACCCAGGACAACCATTACTTTTAATATTTCTCATAACTTCATAACATCTCTACTGTTGGCTATTTGTTTCCTGTTTTTGTCTTGTTTGATAGGCAGTAACAATTGAAAAGGGGGCTGCGTGCTTACTTCAGAGGCAGCAAAGCTGGGGCAACACTTCCACTTTGTCCCTTCCTCGCAGAGTTCTGGGATAAGAGGAAAGAAGGGGGAGACAGAGTGGGGAAGGGAGGCTGAGGAGGTGTGCCGGGCCCGGGGGTCTACAGAGAGAAGAAAGGGTGGAGAGGAGGCTTGCTGATGCCCCTGAGAGTCCCAGGCCAAAGGTCAGGGGTCCCAGGTTGGGCTTCTCACCTCCACTGTTAACTGAGGTACAGAAACCTTGTCTTCTAAGATTCTACCTCTTACACAATCAAATACTTGAGCGACAGATGAACTCAGAGAGAGAGAGTACAAGTTCAGACTGAAGGAGTGTAGTACTCACAGCAACCGTGATCAACAAGAGATTTGTTTTTCTCAAGTATCTTTGAGCTCAGACTGTGTGTGTGTGTGTGTGTGTGTATTTGCACACACATGCATCAGAATCTCAAATATGCTCCTACACTGTTGAAAATAAACAGGATGGCTCTAGTCAAAACTGGTAAGTATGAAACCTCTACCCTCCTTTTTTTCTTTTTATACTTTGCTCCCAGAAGTGAGAATAAGTCCTTGGGCCCTCATCACTGTGTCGATGGCAATGGAGGACAGGAAGGTGGGGGCCACATGAGGTAGGAAGCCGCAGACTCATCCAGCAGGGACCTTAGAGATGATCCAGCTGAGTCTCTGTTTTGCAGATAAGGAAACTGAGGCTCAGAGATGTTCAATAACAACCAAGGCAACGAGAGGGGCGATACAAGGCTGACCCTTGCTTCTTGCCTCTCTGCTGAGTCGCCCCACTGATCTTGCAGCTGGGGAAGTGGCATAATACGGAGCAGCCCTTAGGGAAGCCTCCAGAGGGCTGAACCCTGAAGGAAAAAGACCTGAGGTAAAAATGAGCTTCTCTGCATTCCGGGGCTCTTGTCTCTTTTCGGAAAATGGCTTCTGTGCAAAACACTGTGCTGTTCCACTTCAAGAGGGGACATGGGTCAGAGGTCCCTGAACTTAGCAAATGTGTGGGCCATTTCCCCCGCTAACTGGATGATGGGAATGTTATAAGGTTGCCTTTTCATCGTAACACATAAGGACTTTAAAAATCAATTCAATGGAAGCATGAGGAAGATCTTTGTGATGAAAGAACAATTCTGCATCTTGACTGTGACGATGGTTACATGAACCTACACATAATAAAACTGCATAGAATCACAATCCCCCCCCACCCCCGCCAAATGGTGAAATGAGAACAGGGTCTGTGGATTGTACCAACGTCAATTTCCTGACTCTGATATTGTGTGAGAGTTATGTAATGCATTATACCATTGGCAGAAACTGGGTGATGGGTACCAAATAAAGGCCCTCTCTGTACCATTTTCTGAATTCCCTATGAATCTATAATTATTTCAAAACAAAGAATATGAAGAAAGAAAAATTTTAAGTTAACATGAAAACTATCCCTTGTTTTATAAAAGGACAACTGAAATACAACAAAAGGATGGACATATTTAGAATAACGGCAGTTGGCAACCAAATACCATCAGCGCCGCCGTGACACTCCTCATTGTCCTTATTTTCTCCTTTTATCGTGATTCAGTCAAAATTGTGTTGGGGACTATCTTAGTAAGAATGCAAAATTCCGGTCCTCCATCCTAGCCTGGCAAGCAAACTCACTGTGACAACAGACCCACCTGAAGGGAGGCCTGGCATACAGCCCCCTTTCTTCCCAGCCCGGTTGGCTTCGGACAGTTCTCTGCAGCCCGGAGAGACGAGAACACAAGAGTGGGACAGGATGGGAGTGCTGTTTGAGGCCAAGGGGAAAGGGCACATAGGGTTTGCTGGCAAGAAATTGAAGTTTCTCTTCTTCTCCTCTTACCAGTGCCCAGAACCCTCTGCTTTTCCTCTTCTCCTCCACCAGAGCAAAGAGACTCAATGTCAGCCATTTACAATCCCAGGTTTTTTTTGATTTACTGCCCCCTGCCCTCTTTCTGGCTCAGACTCTGAGATCCAGGGTCTATTCTCACAGCATCCTCTCCTTTCCTGCTGCCATCACCCCTGGCAGCTGCTTTCAGAGCCCTGAGGACTTGCCTAGCACATCCCCTCGAGCACCCGGACCCCAGGAGCACTTATCTGTCCTGATAAGTGCCAAGAGGGACGGGGTGGGGGTGGGGAGCCACCAAGAAAGCCGGGGAAGCCTCAGCCCTGGGGACACTGACAGGGTGGTGTCAGCATTCATCATTTCTGAGCCCAACAAGCCCACAGTTTCCAAGTGCAAACACCTGCAGCTCTCTGAGGGTTCTTTCGGGCCCCCAGAGCCCTTAGGCCTGGATCCCAGGTGGACTGGAGGGGCGGGGAGTCAATGTCCTGCCCCACCTTCCCGCTAAGGGAGCAGCTCTCACTCAGACTGACTGGCTCCCTTCACCCCAGGTCCCTGGCAGGTTTGAGCCCAGGTCCAGAGTGGCGACCCCTCGTTAAGAAACCCTTTACTGGTTCCCTTTCTTTCTCACTCCCTCACTCCCCAAGGAGTGCTTCCTGGGATCCCCTCCCAGATAAACTATTTGCATCTAGATACTGCTTTGGGGGGAACTCAACCTAAGATAGATGGTCACAGGGAATCCCAACAGTGGGGAAATTGGGGCCAAATTTCCACCATGAATGAACGTATCTCTGTGGGAGTCTGAAAGATGTATATCACCCTAAGGAGGGAAACTGCCAACAGCGTGGCCACTATCAGATACTAGAAAGCTAATAAGGGGGTGAAAAAAAACGATTAAAAACTTGATTTGCCTGGGTAATACTCATTATAGCCATTTATATGAACTGCTTTTCATTTGCCTAATTACCACTAGCACAATAATCATCACAGATATATTAAATGTGTCGATAAAACTTGTATTAAATTTTATTTGGTTTCTAGTGTTACGCAGCCCTACACTTAGCTCTTGTATGTTCATAACTGCGTGCTCCGTTGCATTGTCCGTTCACAACTGGAGAAAACACGCCTGAGGCTTACCTCCTAAAGCAGAGGCTGTCAAACTTCAGCGTGCATGGAATCACCCACAGAGCAGAGTCTCTAACAACCTTGGTTGCTGGACTCCCCGCAGAGTGTCTAATTCAGTAGGCCTGGGGAGGAGCCGAGAATTTGAATTCTAGCAATTTCCCAGGTGAAGCTGCCGCTGCTGCTCTGTCATCAAGCTTTGAGACCCACTGCTTTAAAGTGCCATAATGAAGGAGAGCACAAAGGTCAAACTACAAGGTCAAACTTTCCAGTTTGCAACATGAGAGGCTGACAGTCTCTTTCAAGAAAACAGATGGAATCTTCTAACCATCTAGATCAGTCACGCAAGCCAAGTCAGATTTGGTATGCTGGTACCTTTACCAAAAAGGGTAAAATTAACTCTGTTACTCAAACAAGTCCCAGGAGATCTGGGTTTGCTCCTTTGTTCAACCAGTGGGAGTGCCCCCTGTGTGCCAAAGATGTTGCTAAGCAACAGAGGTTTGGGCACTATCAAAGGTCTCATGAGACTCTGGGTAGGTCACATCCTCTATGGGCCTCAGTTTACTCACCTCTAAAGGAGATAACTCATAATTAGGGAAACTTCCAGATCTGCCATTTTACGATGAATCAAAGCAGTATTGTGGCTCAAAGCAAAAATATTCTGCCCGGCTGTGTGGGCAGCATGATGAGAAATATGGGTAAGATCCTAGCTGTTCCAACAGGCCGACTGTGATGGGGCAGGTGAAGCCCTGGTCAGTCCAATTTGAGTCAATGAATGACCTCAATTAAAGGTGTTGCCAAGGTAGGTCAGTACTATGTCCAATTCCAACCAAAGAATGTAAAAGCACCCAGCGTGAAATCCATGTTCATAATTGGTACTCCCCTGATATGACATTTAATCACTCCAACTGCTGAAGGGAAAACCAGAGCCACTCACTAGAATTAAGGATGCTATGATAATCTCCTCAACTGGGGTTTTAAATGAGCCTTGTGCTAACAGCTTTCCTGCTTTGAATGCAAAGCAGGATGCCAGTGTAGAGAGGCGGTTCCGCGGCATGTGGGATCCTCCCGGACCGGGGCACGAACCTGTGTCCCCTACATCGGCAGGCGGACTCTCAACCACTGCACCACCAGGGAAGCACCCACCGCTCTATTTCTGAGAGGCCTGGCTTCTGAACGAATCTCCTGATGTGTCCCAGGCAAAGCACTGACTTACCAGATTCCACGGGGAGCCTGCAGGAAACATTCTTGTTTTATTCTACTTTACGGATAGAGAAACTGATACCCAGAGATGACCACAATTTGTTCAAAATCACCAACAAATCAACTGTGGAACTGAGGAGAGGAGTGAGGCCAACCCAGGTAGGCAACATCCAATCAGCACGCGGCTAAGTGTGAGGGTGAAAAGAACTCAGTTAAAACAAACATCTGCCCTAAGACCCACATGACAACGTGGCATTAAGGTTAAACAGGCAGAAACGGAGTCCAGCAATGGCAGTATCTAGGAGGGGCACCACGGGGCAGGGGCACACTTATCCCCGCCAAGCCAACCTAGAGAAAAATACAATTCTTTTATATATAAACAATTAACATTTTCTTAGCCTCACATAAGGTAAAAAACAAAAGCATATTCAGGAAACTATTTTTGTTGAACACACAAAACAAGCAATAACACCGAAGCACATCATTAAGACAAGCTCCTAGCCCCTACTTTCAATTAGACTGCTGCCCCGAAACCCTCCTTATACAGAATTCAGGAGCTACAGACTCCCTTCACAGACGCTCCCAGAGACAAGCAACAATGTCTTTTATCTGTGCCCCCGGCACTCAGCCCCTAGCACAGTGCCTGGCACAGAGCTGGCACCTAATAAATATCTGCTGATAAAGTGGATGGTCTCAGCCCTGGACAGGCACTGACAGTGTGGCCAAGAAGAGGGCTCCAGGGAGGCCAGCCAGTGCCTTTGCACCTGTTACTCATGGCGAGACGGTTCCTAAGCCAATGTGTGCCACCTACTCACAGGGTAATGAGTCCCATAGGCTTAGGATCACCCGTGTAAAGTGAGCTGTCTCCTTGATCTGTCCTAATATACAACCTTTAAGTGTCTGCATCTGCATTTCATCTCATTGTGTCGGGATTTAGGAACAAGGCTGTGCTTTGCCTATTTAGTCCTGCTGTGGTTTCACAGGTGTCAATCATACTCTCGGCCCAGGCTTCCTCTCTTCAGACATGGAGCCCTTGCCTGTGGAGAGCTAACTGCCTCTAACCCAGGCTTCCTCTCTTCAGACATGGAGCCCTTGCCTGTGGAGAGCTAACTGCCTCTAACGAAGCTCGCCTCGGATTTATGATGCTGCATTTCCTTTCGTAGCTCAAAACTGAGAAAATACAGACACAACTACCATGTTACATAAAACTGAGCAAATAATGCAATGATATTGGCCTGAGTAATGCTAAGCATACAAAGGCTTGGAAATGTATTTTAATTAACACAAGTAGGAAGCATTTGTCTAAACAATCAAGTAAAGGGCACAGCCACAAACTTGGTAGGGGTACACCATGCTCCCCAAATGTAGCATTCTCCACAAGCCGGGTTGAGACCAGTAAATGCTGCTTTGTGGAATGACTGTGGGTGTTCCCACCAGTGATGACTTCAAATAAAGCACTCAGCAAAGCTCTTTCCCAGGAACGGGGCCTGAACAGGCTGCAACATCCAACCTGCTCAGGTCCCTCGGCAGGCGAACCCCTTCCAGAGCACCGAGAGACGTTACTGCATCTGTACATGAGGACCCGTAGAAGCTTTCTTCCCTGAGATCAGCCTCTGTTCCCATCCTCAAGGGTCCGGGAGATCTGACATTGAAATCTCTGTCAGCGGTGAAACAAATGCATCCATCACTAAGCTCTGGCCTTGTATACTGGCAGTTCTCAAATGTTTGCCTGGGATGAAAAAAGGCCGAATCTAATTGAACCTTCAGGAGGAATTTAGCACAGAGAAACAGCATTATCTGAGCTGGAGCACGGCCAGACCGCTGGGTTAATAACCCAACAGGGAAAACTCATCAAGGACCTTCATTCTGGATCAGCAGCAATACTTCTGATTTTTAAAAAACGGGCTTTGGAAAATTTCCTTTTTCGACAAATCAATTCTACCAGCACCATATATGTCAGAGATGCTAACTCTTCGCTCTATCAGATAAGTGCCTGTGAAGCCTGTAAATGGCTTTAAACACACGGACCCAGCTGAGGAGGATTCGTTGAGTTCTGCATTTACTTTACTGCAGCAAGTCCTTCTGGAGACCTACAGGGACGGATGAAACTACCTGGGCAGGAGCTGATATTTTAACTGAAATATACCGTGTTTGGTTCTTTTCTCCTTTCAATCTAATTTAAAAGATTAGGGGCCAAGAACTGGCCAATGCTATTTCTGGCCTTGACTTAAATATATGATACCTGAAAGCAGAAAGAGTTGTAACACCCACTGTGACATTTGCAAGGAGGGCTTTTATTTTCAACATTCTTTATTACTGTTAACTATTTTATGTATGGGGGAAGGGGCAAGCAGGAAACAGTTACCTTAAAACTTATACTGGCATTTAAATGTAAAATTCAACACTCCCTATTCAAATTAGAATGTTTTCACAAAACATTTTTTGGCTTAAAAAAAATTGGGGTGGAGAGGGCTAATCTATCAAATTGAGTGAGAAATCCATAAAACATTGGCAGTAAACCCCTTCTGAAATCCATAAATTTCTATGTGCCCATCTGTGAAGCAAATTATTCTGCATATTCTCCAGAATCCCTCATTTGTGGTATAAAAGGACTACTACCTATTACTAGAGAATGAAAAAGTAAATAAAATTCAAGATTTAAGGGTGAGTTGGAGAAGGACTTAATTACTCTATCTCCCTCCGGAAGAAAAAGAAAGCTATCTATGCCCAAGCCTGGCAAGGTCCTCAGCCATCCAAACCTCAGCCCTTTGGACTGACCACAACATTTTTTTTTTTTTTTTGTGGTAGGCGGGCCTCTCACTGCTGTGGCCTCTCCCGTTGCGGAGCACAGGCTCCAGACGCGCAGGCTCAGCGGCCATGGCTCACGGGCCCAGCCGCTCCGCGGCATGTGGGATCTTCCCGGACCGGGGCACGAACCCATGTCCCCTGCATCGGCAGGCGGACTCTCAACCACTGCGCCACCAGGGAAGCCCCCTGACCACAACATTTTAAGGACAGAGGACCTCCGACATCCTTCCGAGGTCCTTAATCACTGACACATTTCTAAGTGTCTCTTTTGGGCTGGGAAGCCTATGGATTGTAAAAATGAACTGTGATTACTATCCTTGAAACGTCTCTAATCTGGTTAGGGAGACAGGCCATGCACAAAAAGACAAGATCAGCAATGCCCGATTAGTGCCTGAGGAGAGACTGCCAAATGAAAAGCCTCTGCAATCTCAGGCTGCAGGCAGACAGAGACTTGCCCTCCTCCTCTCCCTGACTGGGCCCTGGTCCTCACGACTCTTGTCAGGCTAATACCCTTGATCTAAACTGAGGTCCCCCGCCCCCGCCCCTCCCACCTCTCACAGCACTTTCTTTTTCTTCAAGAGCGCTGATCTTTATTTGCGACAATGTATTTTTTTTTTGTTTGTACTTGTTTAACATATCTTTCCCTTTTGACGGTAAGTCCCTCAAAAGCTGGGTAAGTGTCTATTCTGTTTACTATTTCTCTTCTGTATGCCCAGCACCTATAACAATGAGCACACAGTAGGCTCTCAATAACTGTGTTGAATGAATGAATGAACAAGGCTTTAAAGAAGGGTGGCATTTCATCAAGAAGAAATGGAGAAAGCCATTCCAACAGGGACAAAGGTATAAACCAAAGTGTAGAGGAAAAGAGTGGGTAAAGGAATTGACAGGAACCAGATAAATAAGAGTACGAGAGAGAAAGCCACGTATAGAAGCTGGAATCGGGTCATTCTCTGGAGAACCATGAATCCACCAGGCCAGGGAATTTGGACTTTGTACTGTAGCAATAGGGCACCGGGGAAGGTTTCCAGTCAGGGGAGATAACACAAAATATTTAGGAACATGACAAGGCAGCCACATGTATGACAGACTAGAGGAGAAGCCCAGTGGCAAGCAGAATACTGAGGAGGGGGCAACTGAGGTGACACCAGGAAGGTAGGTGGGAATGGAGAGGAAGGGGAGAGATTCTGGGAGGAAACCTTGGTGACTGACACAGGATGGGGAGAAGAGGGAGAGTTCAGAGTGAAGCGCATATGAGGGCTTCAGACATCCTTTACAGGGCCAGGTGTGGGGATCACTTATACCACACAGGCTTTCCCACTTCTCATCTTTCTATTGATTTCAAAAGGAAAATTGGTATTTAAAAAAAAGCATCTTTACCTACAAATTAAGACCATAGTGGGTTCTACAGCTGCTAAACACTACCTGAGAAGCCCTCAGGGACCAGGCAAGACGATCACGCTGTCAGGTGGTGAGCAGGTACTCTTCCGTGATGGGGTAAAGAGACCTATGCTGATTTTGCCAAAAAGCACAACGGGGGAGAGGCTGAGCTCTGTCTCCCAGGCAGGAAGCACAGGAAGAAGCTTCACAAGGCAGCAAGCAGCCCCCAGTCACTTCACAGAGCAGCTTTCTGTATGACCCCCTCAGGGGGAAGTGGGGGCTCTGAAAGGGTCAAACACACTGTCCCTTGACTTGGGTTCACGGACAAGTTGGTCTCTAATTTTTCAGGAGAGTAGGAGGCATTACTGCCTCCTTGGTGAAGCATTACTGGGTGGCATGTGACAAGAAAACCTCATCAGAATATATATTGCAATCTGTGATGATGTCATATGACTCCAGAAGGACCTGAGGACCTCAATGCAGCCAGAGAACAGAAGCGGTGTGAGAACAAGCCATCTGAGCAGAGGGGGAAGGAGCTGGGTTAGCTGGCAAAGAAATGAGAAGGTTTGAGGGTGGGAGGACATAACTGCAGCCTTAAATATCTGAAGAACTGTTAAGCAGGACAGTGTGCATGGTCCAAAAGGTAGAACCAGAACTGATGGGGTGGAAGTCACAGATTTTAGCTGGAAACAAGAAAGGAGTGCCCACAATTTCATACAAGTAATGGCGGACGGCAGAGGGGGTCACTTGGGGCTTCCAAGCAAAAGCCTGATGATCACTTCAGGGAACACAGAAGTGACTTTGTTCATAAGGCAGTTGGACTACCTGGTAACTCAGACTCCTTCTGATTTCTTGATTTGAGAATTTGCTAGAAATCGCCCTATCACTCTGCGAGCCACAAAAGAAAACACCTTACAGTCTTCCGTCCGGGACATCAATAGAGGGAGGAAATACTTTGAACCTTAAAAGGGAAAAGGAAATCTCATGCTTTTTCCCAGGAGTCCCCTCTTCCAAGTTACTTTCCTTCATATACCTAGACAAAACTTTCTGGAGTTGGGGAGAAAAGTAAAATAGTACTGCAATAAATTGGGGTTAAACAAGAGGAATTGAAAAGTAACTGCTAATTAATGCCAAAACGAAAATTCAGCTCACCTATGTGCTAACTACAATCTCATTAAGACTTGGAAGCTCTAACTGGCTTCCCTCATTTAACAACTCCAACATCTTAAACAAGTCATTTCAGCTTGCAGACTTTAGTGTCCTCACTTGGAAAACTAAATCAAATAGTGGGCAAGATCAAATAGCTGTTATAAAAATCAACAGGATGTTTGGTCTTGGCAATGATTTTTTGGATTTGACACCAAAAGCAAAGGCAACAAAAGCAAAAATAAACTAAAAAGCTGCACAGCAAAGGAAACCAGTAACAAAATGAAAAGGTAACTAATGGAATGGGAGAGAATATTTGCAAACCACATACCCAGTAAGGGGTTAATATCCAAGATATACAATGAATTCAACTCAATAGCAAAAAAACCAAGTAACTCAATTTAAAAATGGGCAAAGGACCTAAACAGACATTTTCCTAAAGAAGATATACAAATGGCCAACAGGTACATGAAAAGGTGCTCAACATCATTAAGCAACAGAGAAATGCAAATCAAAACCACAATGAGATACCACCTCACACAGATTAGAACTGCTGTTATCAAAAAGACAAAAGTGTTGGTGAAGATGAAGAGAGAGGGAACCCTTGTACACTGTTGGTGGGAACGTAAACCAGTACCGTCACTGTGGAAAACCATATGGAGGTTCCTCAAGAAACTGAAAACAGAACTACCACATGATCCAGCAATTCAACTTCTGGGTTTATATTCAAAGGAAATGAAATCACTATCTCAAAGAGATATATCTGTGCTCCCATGTTCATAGCAGCATTGTTTACGATAGCCAAGGTATGGAAACAACCCAAGAGTCTGTTGACAGATGAATGAATAAAGAAAATGTGGAGTATTACTTTTATTACTTTATAAAAAATTATATTACAAATTATGATATTACACACACAATGGAATGTTATTCAGCCTTAAAAAAGAAGGATATCCTGTCATTTGAAACCACATGGATGAACCTGGAGTATATTTTGCTAAGTGAAATAAGCCAAGACAGAGAAAAAGAAATACCCCATGATATCACTTACGTGTACAAACTTAAAAAAAAGTCAAACTCATAGAACCAGGGGAAATAGGGGAAGGTTGGTAAAAGGGTGCAAACTTTCAGTGATAAGATAAATAAGGTCTGAGGATCTAACGAATAACATAGTGACTGACTACAGCTGATAATACTGTGTTTATTATGTAATCAAAATTTGCTAATAGAGTAGAACGTCAACATTCGCACCAAAAAAAAAATAGTAAATACATGAGGTGACAGACGTACTAATTAACGCAATGTGGGGAATACTTTCACATCGTATATGTATATTAAATCAGCACGTTGTATACTTTAAATACCTTACAATTCTATTTTACATCAATAAAGCTGGGAAAAAGTCAACGGATTGCATAACTCCCTATATAAAAATAAATTCCAGAAGAAACAAAGATTTAAACGTAAAAAATGAAATGATAAAACTACTAGAAGAAAATAAGAAAATGCCACTTTTTTTTCTGGTATTCGTATAATAAGGAAGATCTTTTTAACTAGGACAACAAAATCCTGGTTTAAAAAAAGTCATTAAAGGAGAAGGAACCAAGATGGCAGAGTAGAAGGATGTGCTCTTACTCCCTCTTGCGAGAACACCAGAACACTAGCTGCTGGACAATCATCGACAGGAAGACACTGGAACTCACCAAAAAAGATACCCCACATCCAAAGAAGAAGCCACAAAGAGACGGTAGGAGGGGCGCAATCACAGTAAAACCAAATCCCATAACTGGTGGGTGGGTAACTCACAGACTGGCGAACACTTATACCACAGAAGTCCACCCAGTGGAGCGAAGGTTCTGAGCCCCACGTCAGGCTTCCCAACCTGGGGGTCCAGCAACGGGAGGAGAAATTCCTAGAGAATCAGACTTTGAAGCCTGGTGGGAACTGATTGCAGGACTTCGACAGGACTGGGGGAAACAGACTCCACTCTTGGAGGGCACACACAAAGTAGTGTGCGCATCAGGACCCAGGGGAAGGAGCAGTGACCTCAGGGGAGACAGAACCAGACCTACCTGCTAGTGTTGGAGGGTCTCCTGCAGAGGCGGGGGGGTGGTTCTGTTTCACCATGGGGACAGGACACTGGCAGCAGAAGTTCTGGGAAGTACTCCCTGGCGTGAGCCCTCCCAGAGTCTGTCATTAGCCCCACCAAAGAGGCCGGGGAGGCTCCAGTGTTGGGTTGCCTCAGGCCAAACAACCAACAGGGAGGGAACCCAGCCCCACCCATCAACAGTCAACTGGATTAAAGTTTTACTGAGCTCTGCCCACCAGAGCAACAGTCAGCTCTACCCACCACCAGTCCCTCCCATCAAGCCTCTTAGATAGCCTCATCCACCAGAGGGCAGACAGCAGAAGCAAGAAGGACTACAATCCTGCAGCCTGTGGAACAAAAACCACATTCACAGAAAGATAGACAAGATGAAAAGGCAGAGGGCTATATACCAGATGAAGGAACGAGATAAAGCCCCAGAAAAACAACTAAATGAAGTGGAGATAGGCAACTTTCCAGAAAAAGAATTCAGAATATTGATAGTGAAGATGATCCAGGACCTCGGAAAAACTATGGAGGCAAAGATCGAGAAGATGCAAGAAATGTTTAACGAAGACCTAGAAGAATTAAAGAACGAACAAACAAACAGAGATGAACAATACAATAACTGAAATGAAAACTACACTAGAAGGAATCAATGGCACAATAACTGAGTCGAAAGAACAGTAAGTGACCTGGAAGACAGAATGGTGGAATTCACTGCTGCAGAACAGAATAAAGAAAAAAGAATGAAAAGAAATGAAAACAGCCTAAGAGACCTCTGGCACAACATTAAATGCAACAACATTCGCATTATAGGGGTCCCAGAAGGAGAAGAGAGAGAGAAAAGACCTGAGAAAATATTTGAAGAGATTACTTCCCTACCATGGGAAAGGAAATAGCCACCCAAGTCCGGGAAGCGCAGCGAGTCACATACAGGAAAAACCCAAGGAGAAACACGCCGAGACATACAGTAATCAAATTGGCAAAAATTAAAGACAAAGAAAAATTATTGAAAGCAGCAAGGGAAAAACGACAAATAACATACAAGGGAACTCCCATAAGGTTAACAGCTGATTTCTCAGCTTACAAGTCAGAAGGGAGTGGCATGATATACTTAAAGTGATGGAACTATGAATATAGATGCAAAAATCCTCAACAAAATACTAGCAAACAGAATCCAAGAACACATTAAAAGGATCATACACCATGATCAAGTGGGATTTATCCCAGGGATGCAAGGATTCTTCAATATATGCAAATCAATCAATGTGATACACCATATTAACATTTAAGAATTAACATTTATGGGCTTCCCTGGTGGCGCAGTGGTTGAGAGTCCGCCTGCCGATGCAGGGGACACGGGTTCATGCCCCAGTCCGGGAAGATTCCACATTCTGTTTTTTTTTAATTAACATTTTTTTTTTTTTTTTAAACATCTTTATTGGGGTATAATTGCTTTACAATGGTGTGTTAGTTTCTGCTTTATAACAAATAAAAACCATATGATCATCTCAACAGATGATCATCTATTGATAGATCATCTCAAAAGAAAAGGCTTTTGACAAAATTCAACACCAATTTATGATAAAAACTCTCCAGAAAATGGGCATGGAGGGAAGCTACCTCAACATGATAAAGGCCATATACTACAAACCCACAGCAAGTATCATTCTCAATGGTGAAAACCTGAAAGCAGGAACAAAACAAGGATGTCCACTCTCACCACTATTATTCAACATAGTTTTGGAAGTCTTAGCCACGGCAATCAGAGAAGACAAAGAAATACAAATTGGAAAAGAGCAAGTAAAACTGTCACTGTTTGCAGATGACATGATACTATACATAGAGAATCCTAAAGATGCCACCAGAAAACTACTAGAGCTAATCAATGAATTTAGTAAAGCAGCAGGATACAAAATCAATGCACAGAAGTATCCTGCATTCCTATACACTAATGATGAAAAATCTGAAAAAGAAATTAAGGAAACACTCCCATTTACCACTGCAACAAAAAGAATAAAATACCTAGGAGTAAACCTACCTAGGGAGACAAAAGACCTGTATGCCGAAAACTATAAGTTGGTACATATATACAATGGAATATTACTCAGCCATAAAAAGGAACAAAATTGAGTCATTTGTTGAGACATGGACGGATCTAGAGACTGTCATACAGAGTGAAGTAAGTCAGAAAAACAAATATCGTATATTAACGCATGTATGTGGAACCTAGAAAAATGGTACAGATGAGGTGGTTTGCAGGGCAGAAATTGAGACAGAGATGTAGAGAACAGATGTATGGACACTAAGAGGGGATAACTGTGATGGGGTGGGGATGGTGGTGTGCTGAATTGGGTGATTGGGATTGACATGTATACACTGTTGTGTATAAAACTGATGACTAATAAGAACCTGCAGTATAAAAAAACAAACAAAAAAACCAACTAATACTAAACTTTCTTTGGGTTATTTGTATGGAAATATGTTAATATAAATGTTTCAGACATTACATGAAATTTCTAAAAATCTTGTATGTTCTGGTATAATGTTATAAGTCATAATTCTAGTTATTATTTTAAAATGTATACCTCAGAAATAACTAAATTCCCTTGTCAATTGCATTATTATGAACTTGCATCTAATCTTTAACCATGGTCATTTTTAAGTCTTGTCATTTACAGACAGGTCTGGGTGTACTCTGATGTTTTTGCAAATATGTTCCTATAAAAGGGTTTCATCTTCAAGGAATTCATGGATAAGACTCTGACAAGTACAGGTTTCTGGTAACTGACTATACTGCTGAACTGAATGAATAAGCATTTTTAGAACTCTAATGGAAAACTGATGAACTCATAAAAGTGCTAACAAAAGATGAAGATGAAAAAAAATTAATTACATGGGACTGAGTGAACTGAAAAGGATGATTATAATTTTTGTGACTTTCTGTCTGAATTAAAAAAAAAATCCCACAAGGACTCAGAGGCAAAAAATATACAAATCAATTTTCACTGCAAAGTAAAAGCTGTTACAGTGGAGGATTACTGGACTGAATGTTAATATTATGACATAGTATTAGTGTGTTTGGTGTTTGGTAATTGCAATCATTGTTGCTTTTGTTGTGGTCATCCATTTACAATGCTTGGTGTCAGTCTATTTATCTCTTGTAAAAATAAAATACAGTGTGTGTGTGTGTGTGTGTGTATGTGAAAAAAAGTCATTAAAGAAAAGATTGATAGATTCATTTACATAAAAATTTTAAATTTCTGCATTTTGAAAAAAAAAAAAAAACCAAACTCCAAATACCATAAACAAAGACAAACTCATACCACAGATAAAAGGTCAATTTCTTCAAACGTAAAGAGCTTCTACAAACGAAAAGAGATCGATTCAAAGAAAAGAAAGGAACAAGCACAGTCCAGAAAACAGGTTTTTTTTAAGCATATGAAAAGATGATATCTCACTCTTAATGAAAGACACCCACTTCAAAACTATACTAAAATAACATTACCAACCTGTTAACCAAAAAGAGATTAAAAAGCCAACAACCCCCAGGTTGGTGAGGTGTAGAGAAACAGGTGCTCTTTGTGCGTATGAGAGTAAATTTAACATGCATAAACCCTTTAAGATACATGTTTACCTTCTGGAAATTTATCTTAAAATAACTTTGTATAAGGATATGCATTGCAGCATTACTTTTCATTAGTGTCGACTAAAAAAGATGCACGTGAGAGTTACGAGTTAAGTTTTAATGGGGGCAAAATGAGGACTACAGCCCGGGAGTCAGCATTTCAGATAGCTCTGAGAAACTGCTCCAAAGAGGTGGGGGGGAGGTCAGTATGTATGTGATTTTAGTGAAGGAGGAGTACATGTAATCAAGCACATATTTTTTTGCAGAAGGTTTTTGCTAGTCTTGTGAAGGTTTACTGCTCGTCATCACCATGAAGGATTTTAGTGCTTTTCTAGATATGCGGAGATACAAGAATTGGGCTCACAGAGCTTCCCTGGTGGTGCAGTGGTTAAGAATCTGCCTGCCAACGCACAGAGACACGGGTTTGAACCCTGGTCCAGGAAGATCCCACATGCCGCGGAGCAACTAAGCCCGTGCACCACGACTACTGAGCCTGTGCTCTAGAGCCCGCGTGCTGCAACCACTGAAGCCCACACGCCTAGAGCCGTGCTCCGCACAGCAATAAGAAGCCCACACACCGCAATGAAGTGTAGCCCTGCTCGCTGCAAACAGAGAAAGTCCACGCACAGCAACGAAGACCCAAAGCAGCCAAAAATCAAAAAAAAAAAAAAAATAGAATTGGGCTTATAAAATCAGCTGCTGAAAATATCTAACTATCTGAAGACCTGTTGTGCCAGTTTCTCCCAGAGCACGGAGGGCCTCCTTTCTGCTCTCCACCCTGAACTCCTTTCAGGGGGTGTTGAGGGTCACCAGCTGCAGCAGCACATGATTTAATCCCTGTAGAGGTAGATGGCAAGTGCCAATGGCGAGCGCCAATCTGTAGCTGACGTTAGTAAAAACTTGGTAATATCCAAAATGTCCATCTACAGGAAATGATAAATGACAGTATATCCGCACTACGGATATGAAGTATAAAAATGAAAAGGAAACACTGAATTAGAGTGATTTTCAAAAAAATACTATTAAATGAAGAAAGTGAGATTCTGAGTAGTATGTATAACATGGCACCATTTATTTTAAAAGGAAAGAAAAATATTCAACGTGTCTGAAATGCTTACAGATGCACAGAATATTTCAAGGAGTATGTAGGAGAGATACTTGAAAAACTTGTGATAGGAACTGGGTGTCTAGGGAGCAGAGAGGGAGGGAGACTTAAAACATTATATATTCTTCAGTACCTTTTAAATGTCAGCCATATTAAGGTATTATAACTCAAAAAAAAAAAAATCCCCGGGTATAAAAATTCCATTTCCAGAGCTGGCTTTGCCTAGACTTCTATCTGCAGTTGGATATGGCAGTTGAGATAAATATTTCCACCAAGGGCACAGAGACAGCTCAAGACCTTGGGGTTTGGCTATCCCCACCCTTGAAGTGCTCTCCTCTGCCACTACACCCCGAGATCCACAGCGTTCTCTCCTGTCCTATAAGCCAGCACCGAGGTTTGGCCAGCCCCTGAAGATAAGCTTCTCCAGGCTCATCTGCCTTCTGAGTGTCAGTGAGGGAAGCTATTTCCCCAGCATCAAAACCCAGGACGGCATGCCTAAATGCATAACAGATACAAGGCAGCCCCCTGGTTTTTTGGAGGTCCTGTTGAAAATAACTAGCTCCAAAGTAGAAAGGAACTGGAACATTTATACAAAACACACCATTTCAACTGAGTTTACAACAGCTTCCTGGTTGTTTAAATCAGGACAGGCAAGAACAGATTGCCAGACAAATTGTCATTTGTAGGCCCCTAGTGAGCTTACGCAGTTTTCCACCTGTCCAGATAGATAAACAGGCCGCTTTGAGTTATGGACAGGTGGGCCCTGTGGCGCCAGAGACTCGGGTCATTCGAGCTCATGAGCAAGACAGAGCAGGACTCCTGGGGAAGAGCACTCAGCACCTTGGCCCTGCCCAGAATCTTCAGGTCACAAGCATTCCTCTTACCCACTGGCTACCCCCCTGGTGGCATCAAAATGGAACATCCATGGGGAAGAAAGCAGGACAAATAAAAGTAAAGGAACCCTAGGCAGGGAGGGCAGTGCTCCATGAAAACACAGAGCTGAGATAGGATCACATCTCTGAGGGCGTGAGCACAACACTGGCATCCAGAAAATAGCTCTGTGTTGTTGCTGAGGATCATGGATCCCAAACGAAGCCCAAGTGAGGTCCAGATTAATTGCTTTCCTAGGGTCTTACATAATGAAAAGCCTGTCCCTCACTATCTGGGCGGGTAATTACTTAGCTGCCTCTCTGACCACACAGCACATCTCTGAACAAACTAAACTTCTCTGGGGTCTATTCACTTCAAGGAGGAAAGAACATAGAAACACAGTTGTCCTATGAGAATGTAATGAAGCCAGCATGTTTAGTGATACTTCATGGGGCTCCACGTGAGCCAGAGATGATGAGGGCTGAAGCAGCCAGCAGCGGGTCACCTGGGCAGATTTACAGGGAAGGAGCAAGGACAGATCAAAATGCTTGGCATCTCAACCTGAATCAGACCCAGGCCTGCATGCACTACACACTCACTAACTAGGCAACCAGAGTCCCTGGGCACAACTGACCCCTAGCTGGACACACCAGATGTAAGCAGTTCACCATCTGAAATAACACAGAACCTACACATACGTACACATACACACACACAAACACACAATCTCCATACCTGGCACCTCAGAAGCTCCCTGTACACTGACCACCCTAAGTCCACTCAGGGTCAGAGAATGTCTGAGGCCACCAGTATCTCACACTCTGACTGTAATTAACTGTTGGGAACCCGTGGGCTTGGGGCTCCTAAGAAGAAGCATTTAAGATTAATCAGGGCATCAGCCCCAAGATGCCTTCTAGGGCATCAGCAAGCACCATTCTGTGCTCCAAATGATGGTGCCAACACCTGCACTCATCTGCCCTGACTCCTTAACACCTAGTCAGCTGTCCTCCTCTCACGGGAGCTCCTGTTTTCAGATTCCTGGCCATTTTCTGGTCTAAATCATTTTTTTTTAAATGTATTATTTATTTTTGGCCGTGTTGGGTCTTCCTTGTTGCACACGGGCTTTCTCTAGTTGTGGCGAGCGGGGGCTGCTCTTCGTTGCAGTGCACGGGCTTCTTATTGCGGTGGTTTCTATCGTGGAGCATGGGATCTAGGCGTGCTGGCTCAGTAGTTGTGGCTTGCGGGCTCTAGAGCTGTGGTGCATGGGCTTAGCTGCTCCTTGGCATGTGGGATCTTCCCAGACCAGGGCTTGAACCCGTGTCCCCTGCATTGGCAGGCAGATTCTTAACCACTGCGCCACCAGGGAAGCCCTGGTCTAAATCATTTTGAATTCCCTTCCTTTTGCCTTATAATCCTGGTTTTTAGATTTTATTTCTGCTTTGAGCATGTGATGCACCCATGGAAATGTATTTCCTAAGACAATGACCTAGAACCCAACTCCTCTGTCAGAACCCACCAGATGATCCTGGCTCAGGATGACAAGGACAATGATCAAGTTTGAGAAATTCTTAGAAATTCAGATTTTATTCTAGTTCAATAGCTTAAAAATACATGTATGTATATACGTGTGTGTATACATGTATGTGTGTACATATGTATGTACACACACGTGTGTATGTTTTAAAAGTCCCCAACAGGGCTTCCCTGGTGGCACAGTGGTTGAGAGTCCGCCTGCCGATGCAGGGGACATGGGTTCGTGCCCCGGTCCGGGAAGATCCCACATGCCGCGGAGCGGCTAGGCCCGTGAGCCATGGCCGCTGAGCCTGTGCGTCCGGAGCCTGTGCTCCGCAATGGGTGAGGCCTGCGTACCGCAAAAAAAAAAAAAAAAAAAAAAAAAAAGTCCCCAACACAGCTTAACAGAAAAAAATCAGGGGGAAAAAAAACAAGATGAGAAAGGAAGCAGGTGGCGATAATGGCTAAAGAGAAAGGAAAAGGAAGTTAAAGGTAACAGTCAGGTAATAAGGTATATTTGTAAGATAATGTAAATGTAGAATGGAATTCTTTTATTGAAGTACAGTTGAGTTACAATGTTGTTAGTTTCAAGTGTACAGAAAGTGATTCAGTTATACATATATATGTATATATATAGTGTGTGTGTATATATATATATAGAGAGAGAGAGAGAGAGAGAGAGAGAGAGAGAGAGAGAGAGAGAGAGAGAGAGAGAGAGAGAGAGAGAGAGAGAGAGAGAGAGAGAGAGAGAGAGAGAGAGAGAGAGAGAGAGAGAGAGAGAGAGAATGGAATTTTAAATTTCTCTTACAGGAGAAATAATTGTATACAAACAGAAGCAGCAGCCAAGTAGCTCTGCTCATGCTCCGCCCACACCCACCCAGCTCCCTCTCTCCTCCTTCTCAGAGGGGTCTTCCCAGGCTGCCCCACTGAACTGCAGCCCTGGCCTCCACCGCACTCTATCCCTCTTCTCAGCTTTATTTTTCTTATTAGCACTCTTATCACCAACTAGCACACCATACACTTTACATATTGTCTCCTTTTTTTTTTTTGCGGTACACGGGCCTCTCACTGTTGTGGCCTCTCCCGTTGCGGAGCACAGGCTCCGGACGCGCAGGCTCAGCGGCCATGGCTCACGGGCCCAGCCGCTCCGTGGCATGTGGGATCCCCCCGGACCGGGGCACGAACCCGTGTCCCCTGCATCGGCAGGCGGACTCTCAACCACCGCACCACCAGGGAAGCCCCATATTGTCTCCTTTTATTGCTCTTTCCCCTCTAGCCTTCTAGAAAGTCAGTTCCATGAGGCAGGGGATTTTGTCTGTTTTGTTCACTGCTCAACCCCAGTGCTGAGAACAGTGCCTGGAACATAGCAGGTACTCAATAAGTTAGTCAAACGAATGAATAATTATGATAAAAATATACCTCTATTTTACATTATTTCCAATTATATGAAAAATACCTCTACTTGTTTCTCAAACAATTACTTAGAATAACATAAGATAAACTACTATTCCAGAAATTATATAAAATTACTCAGTCTGTATCCTACTGATGCCATGACTAGAAAAAAAGAAGCAAGAGATACAAAACCAGAACCAAAGTATATAAAGAATGTCCCAGAAAATGTTTCTTTCTGTGATTCTCAGCATTTATATGCACTGGAATAAAGACCAAATTCTTCTCATATATTCACCTACATTCACTGTCACTCAAGCTCTTGGTCTGGTGTGAACAAAGCAAAATGTAATGAAATGAAAAAGAGGAGAAAAGGGAAATTCTCATCTTGCTAGCAATTTCACACATACCACAAAATCATACATAGTACTTGATGGTGCCTGTCCTGACGCAGCTAAATGGAACCAGGCTGTTTGTGAAAGGTCCAAGGACAGACAGTGTGGGTGGTGGCGTGGGGTGGAGGGGAGGTAGCTCGCACCACAAGCAGTAAGCGTTCTGTAGAATACAAAAATGGGTGAGCCCTGGCAAGAACGTTTTAAAGAAAGAAAATAATAGAAAAATCCTTGTGGAGAGGGCTGAGAATGACTGGCTGTTAGAAAAGCCCCTCCATGATGCCACCAGTAAAAATAAGAATGAAGAGGAAAAAATAAATGACAGGAAAGAAAAAAAAAGATAGGAAAGAGCACAGATGAAAAGGAGAGAGCGAGCAAAGGGAAAAAAAGAGATGAAACTAAAGAAGCAAGATGAGTAAAAAGATAGGAAAAGCAGCAATGATACAATCTGGAGAAGCAGAGAAAAGCGTGAAAATGAGGAAAGGAAAGAGAAAAGTCAGGGTATTAGAGGCCCGGGATGAAGAGTGGAGGAGCAGCAGCCGGGAGGGCACCCTCCCAGGCCAGGTCCCAGCCGCCTCGCCCTTTCCAGCAAGCTGTCCAGGGGGAGGCATGATGTCATCAAGAGATGGTCAGGAGAGGCTTGGGCGGGGGTGGACACACGGACCTTCTCATCACTGGCCAACTGCAGAGCCAGGACTGACTCCAGCTTATTCACAGCACTCTGGTGCGCCTTCTGTTAGCACCAAGGCCATGGAGATGCCTATATATATATGTTTTTTTTTTTAAATCTAGGCTAAAAAAAATCACTTGGATTCATCAGACAGAATGGCCAAAATTGTTTATTCAGGACTGCCTATAAAATAAGTGAGATTATTTTTAAAATATGAAAACAAAAACACCCTCAATCTTACCAGACCGCTTAAAACCAAAGGAAATGTAGAGGTTCTAGGATAAAAGTTGTGACTACTGTATATACCCAGAAGCAATGTAAATAGACACTCCAGGCTCCAATCTGTCCCCAGAGGTAGGAGGGTCACATTCTTGTTTAGAGTGGGAGGGCTGTGCTCAGCAGAAAGGACTACGTGCTTGTTTACATGTTAAAGAACAATGCACACTGCAGAACAGTGGTGTGGAAAGTTTAGCCACTGTCAGCGGAAACTCAAGCCCAAATCTCTCTGTTTTACATCTAAGTCATTCTTCTTGCACACCTGACTCTCGAGGGTTAAAAGCAACCAAAGCCTCTGTGGAGTTGAACCAATCAGTGTTTCTCTTGATGACATCATGCCTCCAACTGGACAGCTTGCTGGAAAGGGCGAGGCGTGTGGGACCTGGCCTGGAAGGGTGCCCTCCTGGCTGCCGCTCCTTCCCTACTCATGGGGAGATTCAAGGGCCAAGGGTCCCCGCAGCTACCACTTCAGATGAAACCAGGACATTCCCCAAATCCCTGGCCAGAGATTACTCTCAGTTTGCACAAAATGCATATGAAGCATGCCCCTGCACTTCACCCATTTCTCACTAGTTTAATATTGATGAAAGCCGATTACAAAACATCACTTAAGCCTTTAGCCAAGTTCTAAATGACTCAAATGTTTATGCTAAGTAGACAAGCAGCCTTCTGTGGTTTTCTCTTTCCTAAGCTTCAATCCCATTCAAAGGCAGGTACGTGAGAGACTTATCTGACCCCTTAGACTTGTTATATATTCAAACCACTATCTGACCAGAGTTGGAAGTGGGAAAGGCTTCGAGTTAAATGATGAAATTCTCCTGCCTCCCAGCACCCATGCCTTCTGGTTCATCTGCAAATGAAGATTAATTTACAATTTACATGCAAGAGCCATGTTGACCGCTCCAGCATACAGCTATCTATGGTTGTTTAGAGTTGATAGAAACCGTGCTAGAAATGTCCGTATCATTCAGGGTCCCTGCAGGAAAAAGAAGGCACATTCGAACTGGGGAACTGAAGGAGCTTGATAAAGGGATTATTTATACAGGTTTGCCTAGAGGACAGAGAGTAACAAGGGATGGGAGCTAGTCACAGCCAGGAGCCCCAGACCAGGAGGGTCCAGGGGAGGGGCCGGTTACCAGAATGCAGAGAGAGCAGCTACTGGGAAAGGATCTCCCACAAGACCAATGGTCTTCAGCAGAGCAGCAGAGGGACCCAGCCAATGCAAGATTTCCTTGGCCTAGTGATGCAGTCCACATGGGTCGGCCTCCTGGGGCACACAGGCAGGTAGAGAGGGTAGGGAATGCACTGAAGGCAGAAGGAAGATGCCCTGCACAGTGGCTAACAATCGGAGAATAGCTTAAAGAACAACAAACCAACTAACCTTATGATATAACCAGGGATAGAATACTGTGCTTTTTAGAATGAGGATCTGAATCCAGATCTCACTGACACTGCCGCGGTATGCAGCCATTAGGTAAGAAAAGCAAATTATAAATCAGCAAATGTACTGAGACCCCAAATTTGGATATACATCAAACGTTAACAGAGGTTAACTATGTAGAGAGATGTAGGTGATTTATCACCTACACTCCTTATCTATATATTTTAAAGTTTTATTTAAGCTTCTCAGTTTAACCTCTATGATGTCCAAGGGATCATTAAAACAAAGAGGGTGCTGACTTGACTGCAGAACATGGAAAGTATCTACTGAAGCTGGGATTTAGAGCTCCTCTTAGGCTGAGCACTTTTAAAAGCAAGCTGTTCCTTCTTTGTTACCAGAAATTTAACAGAAAATACGGAGAATACAAGTGTCACTAGTGGATACTGTCTCAGAGGTTTCCCTTAACCAGGCTAACTTTCAGAAGTCCTTGGTTCAGGGCAATCGACAAGGGCCGTGTTAACACCTATGAGGAACAGGCTGTATGTGGACAAAGTGACCATCCACTGCGCATATTCCCCAACTATACACATCATTATCCCAAACACCCAGCCAATCAAGTGGCCACTGTTACCCTGGATGCAGAAGGTACATCGGAACAATAAACAGTAGAGAGGCTGCAGGCTGCTCTCTAACCTCTCCTCTCTCAGGGAGCCAGGCAGAAAGGCTCATTAATTTCTCAAAGAACAATGGTGGTGGGGGGGGCGCCTGTCCTACTTTGCCAGGCGGGGCAGGCTCTTCCGTCTTGGGTGGGGCAGACTAGTACAGGAGGTTACAGGCTGAAGGGCTTGAACTCCACCACTGGACCATCCACCCCAAAGCTCTGCCTTTTTAAAGGTCTGAAGACTCCACGCCCCAGTTCTCTTTCTCCAAAGCTGCAGGCACAATAATAATATTAATATCTACCATTCACTCGATATTTTATGCATACTAGGCACTGTGCTGGGCAGTGAAACACATATCTAATTGGTAAAAACACCTCTGAAACACAGATTTGACCACCTCTGTTTCACAGATAAAGATAACACCAAGGCTTCCTGGGGCCTCACACATGAAGGCGGAGGCGATGGAACTGGGGCTCCAAGCGGGATCTGCTGACTTGGGAGAGGAGCCCCGCGTGCTACCCTGCACTGCCTTCCAGGAGCAGCCTGGCTAGCCTGCACGCAACTCCATCTGTGCTGGGATCGCAGCTGCCTGGGCCCAGAGCCTTCCTCTTCCTCACAGGCCCCACGGTGAACAGCTGAGCTGGTCCACAGCTGTTTCACAGCAGCCTTCCCTACCTCCTGGGGATCTAACAACGACAAAGAAAAAAAATCCTGAAGCACAAGATACAGGCAAAGCAGCCTTCAGGCATGGGTCAGGGTAATGGCGAGCAGCCGTTAACTAATGCCCGCTTCTAGACAAGTCTGCCCAAGCCCTGCGTTTAGGGCCAACTAGTGGGGGTAACACTCCTGAAGTTTCTCTTTAGACAGAGATAGCCACAAAAACCAAGTATAACATGACTCAAAAACAATGTTGAAGGGTTACACATAAAGGGCCCTGTTAATGTTTACTATGCAAGCAAAGCTTGATCTTCTGAATTCTTTCCAATAAGACCTCAATTGCCTTTACTTTTTTCAAATTTAAAATGCAACAGTGCTTCTGGTGGTTAGCCACACTACAGCCTGGGCCAGGACACCTAGACCTCGAACAGTCCCTGGGTTCATTGGATCCACCTGCAATCTCTACCCGCAAAGGAAATATCAGTATAAACCTCCTCTCATTAAGATGTCAGGTGGCCACTGATATATTAGCCCAAACAGCCAACTTCAATTAAACTGGGCTGGCCTCAGTGATTGTGTGTTTCTTTTCCAGGAGGAAATGGTGGAGCCCATAACACTGCCTGGAAATGCTGCATGCCAACAGGGCCTGGATATCCCGTGAAGAATCGCCCAGCGACTTTTTGGGGTGGAGGATATGCTCAGGGTAGAGCAATAAAGAAGATTATGGTTAGACTGGTAAAGCTGTCTTCCAGCCCATTTGGAGGATTCTGAGATACTGCCTTGATATCAAATCAAATACTCACTTCTCAGCCTCATGTTTGGCTCTTCCGTCTTGGGTGGGGCAGACTAGTACAGGAGGTTACAGGCTGAAGGGCTTGAACTCCACCACTGGACCATCCACCCCAAAGCTCTGCCTTTTTAAAGGTCTGAAGACTCCACGCCCCAGTTCTCTTTCTCCAAAGCTGCAGGCACAATAATAATATTAATATCTACCATTCACTCGATATTTTATGCATACTAGGCACTGTGCTGGGCAGTGAAACACATATCTAATTGGTAAAAACACCTCTGAAACACAGATTTGACCACCTCTGTTTCACAGATAAAGATAACACCAAGGCTTCCTGGGGCCTCACACATGAAGGCGGAGGCGATGGAACTGGGGCTCCAAGCGGGATCTGCTGACTTGGGAGAGGAGCCCCGCGTGCTACCCTGCACTGCCTTCCAGGAGCAGCCTGGCTAGCCTGCACGCAACTCCATCTGTGCTGGGATCGCAGCTGCCTGGGCCCAGAGCCTTCCTCTTCCTCACAGGCCCCACGGTGAACAGCTGAGCTGGTCCACAGCTGTTTCACAGCAGCCTTCCCTACCTCCTGGGGATCTAACAACGACAAAGAAAAAAAATCCTGAAGCACAAGATACAGGCAAAGCAGCCTTCAGGCATGGGTCAGGGTAATGGCGAGCAGCCGTTAACTAATGCCCGCTTCTAGACAAGTCTGCCCAAGCCCTGCGTTTAGGGCCAACTAGTGGGGGTAACACTCCTGAAGTTTCTCTTTAGACAGAGATAGCCACAAAAACCAAGTATAACATGACTCAAAAACAATGTTGAAGGGTTACACATAAAGGGCCCTGTTAATGTTTACTATGCAAGCAAAGCTTGATCTTCTGAATTCTTTCCAATAAGACCTCAATTGCCTTTACTTTTTTCAAATTTAAAATGCAACAGTGCTTCTGGTGGTTAGCCACACTACAGCCTGGGCCAGGACACCTAGACCTCGAACAGTCCCTGGGTTCATTAGAGATAGCCACAAAAACCAAGTATAACATGACTCAAAAACAATGTTGAAGGGTTACACATAAAGGGCCCTGTTAATGTTTACTATGCAAGCAAAGCTTGATCTTCTGAATTCTTTCCAATAAGACCTCAATTGCCTTTACTTTTTTCAAATTTAAAATGCAACAGTGCTTCTGGTGGTTAGCCACACTACAGCCTGGGCCAGGACACCTAGACCTCGAACAGTCCCTGGGTTCATTGGATCCACCTGCAATCTCTACCGGCAAAGGAAATATCAGTATAAACCTCCTCTCATTAAGATGTCAGGTGGCCACTGATATATTAGCCCAAACAGCCAACTTCAATTAAACTGGGCTGGCCTCAGTGATTGTGTGTTTCTTTCCCAGGAGGAAATGGTGGAGCCCATAACACTGCCTGGAAATGCTGCATGCCAACAGGGCCTGGATATCCCGTGAAGAATCGCCCAGCGACTTTTTGGGGTGGAGGATATGCTCAGGGTAGAGCAATAAAGAAGATTATGGTTAGACTGGTAAAGCTGTCTTCCAGCCCATTTGGAGGATTCTGAGATACTGCCTTGATATCAAATCAAATACTCACTTCTCAGCCTCATGTTCAAGGTCCTCTCACTGTCTGGTCTCAATTTCACTTTCTACCATTATTTCTTACTCTCCCTGTACAAACTCTACACGCTGTAGAAACCAAACGACCTAAGCTTTCTCAGCTCCACGCCCTTGCTCATGCTTTTCTCTCCACCTCAATGCCCTTTCTTCATCCTATGGTTTCAATCTGGTTCTAACCAAAACACTTGGCTCTTTAATTCCATGTCCAATGCCACTTCTCTGTGATCTTTCCTAAAGCCTCTTTCCACCCTCTCGTACCCCTCGCCTCTGCCCACCCCACCCCCACTGATGTTTTTCTCTATTGGTCTCTCCTGCCATTTCAGAGAATATTGCATTTATCTTACTCTTAAGCTGCCTTATCCTATACTTGACTGTAAATTAGTAAAACTCCATTTTGAAAAACAAAGGTACAGCACACCTTCCTACAAACACCTACTCTCCTGTGTGTAATCTTCTGGCCCCAGGCGCTCTTGAACACAAATTTATTTTCCTTAAGTGGCCTGGCATCTAGTACAGGCTCACCAAATTCTGGTTTACTAAATAGTGCAGAACTTCTCTGGCACAGGATCTTCCTGTCCCTGACTAAACAGAGTCCTAAACCTTATCGTATCTGGAGATGAGTGCTGGAGAAATCGGCCCCGCCCTGTTCCCACATTGGGAATGGGATTAGCTTTGGTTTACATAACTTTTGCAGCTGCAATCCGGATGGGCTGGGTAGGGCATTTAGTCTGCAGAGTGTTCAAATGGACATGCCAGCTGCAGTGGTCCCCTCCCCTTCAAGTGCTAAACTCATCTCTTGAAAATGTTCCGGGGAGACAGACCCAGCCTGCTTCAAAGTCAGCTTCCTCCTAGCAAGAAGCTTTCAAGGGTAGTACTTGAACATTCCCTGCATGTTTACCCATCTTTGAGAGACACATTCTTCTGCCCAGGAAGACATGTCACAGGTCACTGAAAAATATTTGGGCACATATTTCTAACTATTCTATAACAATGGCTATGAAAGGAACCTGGGCCTCAGACTCCAAATGTTTTCTCCTCACTAATCTCTCTTTGTTTCCTGAACCACCTAGCCCTCTGCCGGGCCAACCCAGGAATGTGGGATGGGCAGAACGCTTCTGTGGGGAGATCATTCGGTCTTCCTGGGAAACACAGTAAGAATAATCACGAGCAGCGGGAAACAGAAAATCTCCCTTCTGATCCCCTTTCAGCAGCTTCTCCCAAAGCCCCCTCCCCCCAACTCAGGATCTTCCCTCTTCCTCCTGAAAACTCATAGGAAGCACTCTAGCTCTTCTGAAGCATCTTCAGGGTGAGCCTGGCTCCCTCAGTGGGGCTGATGGGATCCAAATATTTCCAAATAGCTTATCATTTCTAGGAACCGCCTCTCTCTCAGTCCTGCTCTGCTGGGCCTCCACCCTCCAGATTAACCATGAGTGGACCTGTCCTCTGCCACACAGGCAGGAAGACCCCTGACCTGGCTCGCCGGCACCTGCCTCCCTCCCAGTTGTCAGAAACACTCTGGTTGAAGTGCGAAGGAAGCAGGGCAGCCCTGGCCCACATGCTGGCCTGGGCGTCAGCACCCAGGGGAGCACGGGGGGCTCAGCCAGCCCAGCTCTCCGAGACGTCACGCGGCCTTACCTCATCCCACTCAGAGGCAAAGGAGGGAGACTTCTCCAGCCTCTTCTTCCCGATGCTGCAGTTGGACAGGGACTCGCTCCGGCTCCCCATCGTAGCGTCCTCCGTGGGTGAGCAGGTCAGGAGATCAGAGTCAGACTTGGACAAGCTGCGGCTGAGTTTGAGCTCAGCTTTGGGTCTGCCGATGGGAGGGGCTCGGCTTCTGGCCCCGCTCCGGTCGCCTTCTTCCTCGGCACCCCAAGGGTGTGGAGATGCGGTGCGCGTGGAAGTTTCAGGGTGCGTCTGGCTGTGGGCGGGAGGCAGGTTGGACGGATAGCCCACTCTCTTACTCTGGTCAGGCATGCGGGGCGCGGAGGCTCCAGATGCGCGCCCACCCGTCTCCTCCAGCTGCATGCCTGCCTCGGGGCGGGCACCCTGTGCGGGGGACCCTTCTTGATGGCTCTGGCCAGGGGCTGGGAGCAGCTGGAAAGGGTCCTGCCCGGCCTCACACACTGGGGAGGAGCCGTGGAGGAGACCTGAGAACTGCTCCGGGACCTGCCCGTCCTGCCCTTCTGCAGAGTCCTGGCTCCGGCTGCCGCTGCTCCGCCTGTGGTCTTGGAGTGGACGGAGAGACAGAGAAATAACAAAATTAAACACGGCAAAACCCAACAAAGTTCCAATGCAGCAAGCGCACGGCCAAGCAGAGGAATTCAAAAGCAGAGGGAAAGAGAGAGAAGCTGGATCGGCTGGGGAGAGGGCAGAGGGAGAGAAGGGGAGAGAGGAAGGCAGAAAACAGTTTCATATTGTTCTTAATGTCCAATTTGTACCCAAAGTCAGAGCATTTATGAAATTCCAAACACTGGCCTGATTAATGCTATCTGGCAGCCTTCCTTGTTGTTAGATTTCTGTTAACATTAACGACCAGACCTTGCTATATAAGGCGACAAGAGGTGTTAACTATATCCCACAGAAAGGACACAAGTGAGGAGAGAGTGAGTGAACACGGAGCAAAAGTGAGAGAGAGAGAGAGAGAGCACCCGCGCGCGAAAGAGAGCAAGCAAGCACAAGCAAGCGAGACTCACTCCTGGAACATCTGATACATTTCCATAAAGGCCAAAGTGTTATTTAGAGCCACCCGCCCCCCAACCCCCCCCTTCCTCTGGCAAGCAGCAACAGAGGGAAAAAAAATGGAAGTCATAATCCACAACCTGCAACTTCTGGAATTCCTTAACTGAAAGTACAAAACAAACCAGCAGAGAAATAACTGCTTCCTTCCTCAGAGGGGGGCGATTCAGAGTTCCACGCCTCATCCTTCCTTCCTCAGGGAGCACAGACTTTTCTACTTTTTTTTTTTTCTCTCTTTCTTTTTCTTTTCTTTTTTCCTTTTTTTTCTTTTTTTTTTTTTTTTTTAGAATATACAAATTCCCC